>NC_046655.1:4148607-4458816 GCF_900324485.2 Mastacembelus armatus | reverse complement strand
GATTTCACCACCTTTCACATATTTTTCACAGAAAAACCTGTGTGCTTCCTCCTTCTGTTACTTCTGAACATACTATATTAGAAGGTACAGCAGGAAAATGGAGGATTGCTTTCTTTGCAACCAGCAAAGGTACAGCTCTAGTGTCTCAGAAAGGGTGTCTGAAACTACCTGTTGTGTAATCAGAGCTCAAAAGCTTGGGAGCGGCTATCTTCATTTTCTCCTTAGAGAATAAGATGCCTATAGGTGACATCTGTGTGGACCGATGTGTCGGGTTAGTGGTCCTCTTTGATATTTGAGCTGACAGATGTTCTGAAGGCCTGAGGGTGAAACCTGCTGCTGTGTGTCTTTGCCACACACACACACACACACACACACACACACACACACACACACACAAATCTAATCCCAACTTGTTCCTGCATATGGTTAAACTCTGACCCTAACATGAGACTAATGCTAACTTTAATCTTTACCGAACCCTAAACTTGTCCCTCAAAGACAAGTTGTCACTGGACAACGTCCTCCAATTTGAGTGATGATTCTAGGGTGATTCTACAGAAAAACTTGCAGGATGTTTCTTCACAAATCTCAGTGTATTGTCAGTGTGTAATTTGCATATTGGCACAACGGGCTGAACATTAGCTGTGATGTAAAAAACACTTCTGGTAGATATCTTCCATTCACATTATTTAACATGCTTAAATGGCTTGGTCATTAGATTAAATCTGTCTGGTAACTTCTCACACCACCCCAGCAGTAATTAGAGCCACAATTACCTACTGATTATTAGTGAGCCAGTTATCCAATATGGACACCACTCTTAAGGATTTATGGGCTGCATAAGCCACATATTCCAATGCTTTGCCTGGTGTGGCTGCTGGGGATATTTTTAAAGTATGCTACTTTCACAGTACTGTTTTCTTTTTTCTCTCTCAACTCCTATCTCTCTAACGTCCCTGCACAAGACTGAGTAGTGACTTGATGCTTAATATGGAGACTCTGACTTCTTTTGTACTGGATGTTCAATGCATGAGATGCAGTATGCTGGAACAACCGATAAAGCTGTTAACAGCCTGTAAAGACAAATGAAGACTTTATGTCAAATTCAAATAGCTGCAATCAGAGTATTATAACGAAAAAGAGAAGAACAGCTCTCCCCGGTGCTTTTACATCCATGAGCCATTTATTGCAGTGCAATTCTACTAAACTAAAATGAAAGAATTTTTCCTTGTAAATACAGTACATGACTTTACATGCAGGGAAATAATTGCTGTAAATTAGTGGTACTTTACATCAAACACTGTCAGATGATATTCCAAACTTTACACTACATGGCAGCTGCTGTTTTCAATATGATTTCTCTTTATATTAATTGCCAACATACTTGCAGTGA
The DNA here is from genome assembly GCF_900324485.2 of Mastacembelus armatus. Taxonomy (NCBI): domain Eukaryota; kingdom Metazoa; phylum Chordata; class Actinopteri; order Synbranchiformes; family Mastacembelidae; genus Mastacembelus; species Mastacembelus armatus. Next base: position 4,457,423 of record NC_046655.1, on the reverse strand, counting down.
CAAGAAACACAGTCTAGATGTGGCATGCATGCATACATGTCCACTCGTCTATATGTTATTAAAATTGAATGATTAAAAAAAAAAAAAAAAAAAACTTGTCAAACTTGGTAATGTGCAAAATGTGCAATAAATGACTCCCGTGCAATTAAAGTGAAAATGCTCAGCATTGTTTAAATCTTACTGTAGCGCATTTGTGAATTAGCTCTAAACACCAAAGTAGAGTTGATAAAGCCTTGCAGAAATAAAATCTATGTATAAACAAGAACGTCTGATAGGTAATTCAGTGTTAGTTTATAAGCTAAATTTGGTTTATGTCCCTTAAAACATGAGAAAGTTTCCGGAGCACAGTTGTCTTGTCATGATTACAGCTGGGTGGGGAGGGTTTAAAGTCTCTGCTCTGGAGGAAAAGTGAGGCGACCTCAAAAGTGCTTGCATGTCTGTACAAAATCCATCCTATAGTTGGTGAGATCTTTAAATCTAGACCAAACCAGTGGTAGTGGCAGTGACAGTTGATCAACAGCCACAACAACCAGCACATCCATTGGTAGAGTCATGCAAAAGCATGGTTAAAAAAAAAATTGACTTTTTAAAAAAAAAAAATTTTGCGTCTTTGATGGACAGTGCTAGCAAACACGTGAGGGCACATTGAACCAAATTTTGGACAGACTCCTCCTTATATTGGTCAGAATCTAAATGTTTATATGGTAAACAAACTAGTTTGAAACATAAGTAGATGTGGCTTCTTTTGTTATACTTACTCATCTTATTCAGCCTAATATTGCAGTTAATCATCTTGGTGTGACATGATGCACCCTGGCTTGACCAGATAATAAAAGTCAGCCCCTTTGTGTGCATTGATGTGAAAGTGCTGGTTTGGATGGAGAACACTGATGTTCAGTCCTTTCCTCTTTTAAGAAGTGATCGCTGGCTGAAATTCAGGAGAAATGGGTGCCAAAACATTGAGCTGAAGAAGAGGCTCATTTAACATTGTGGGGTTGACAGGAACGCTCCTGCAATGCCAAAATATTCTATTCAAAATATATTACCAATCTCAAGATGTCAGCTATTGCAAAGCCAAAGACACGCTGGTCCTCCTGATTTCCAAACTACAATAAGACCAAATGTACAGACAAAAAGCTAATAACTCATTAATAATCTAGCATGTCATGCTGTCTGCTGTCAGAGACATATGCATCTCACTTGCAGGTCAAAAGTCCTCACCTTCTACCTGGAGAAAACTATTAGATGGAAGTCAAAAACAACATCAATGTGTAATTTGAAATGAACTTGGGGCTGTAATCATAAAGCTTCTGAGAATCCTCTTAGAAAGCTCCTAACTCAGCTAAAAAAAAACTTTTAGCTAGGAGTCTCAACCTCAGACTGGTTTGGGACTAATGTTAGAGCCACTCTGACCGAGGACAAAAACCTCTTCTCTCAGGTCGGAGAGGCTGACCCTGTTGCTAGGCACGATGCATCCTTTTAAAGACTGTGATTGGTTGGCAAAAAAACCCCCCAAAAAACTACACACAAATATACTACCACATAATACAGTATAGGTTTTTATTTTGAAAAATCAGGCCTATTGTTGTATATTTTCCCCTAATCACACATACAGTCTCAATCTATTTCTACGTAATTGGAGAAAAATGACCCTGCTGTTTATAGTCCGCAGTGAAAACAGCTTTAACGTTGATGCTGTGGTTCCTCTTTCTATTCACATATAAACCTTTTCATTTTCTGATGGTGCAGTAATTTGGATGTGTGATCCATCAGTTACGCCAACAACACTGGGGAAGTCCATATATGTCTGAGTCAGGTGTGAATGTCCAGTGGAAATGAAATGAACTGTGACAGATATGAGTTTCCTCAGAGTGCTGTACTAATTGTTGCTGTGATCACTGCTGATGGAGACTGTGACAGACCCAAGTCATCACATTTTCCTGGTTGCCAAATATCTCTGAGTTGTGATGACTTTCAGTTGTGGTGTTGTGGCGTGTTTGCACTGGGTAGGAGGTGAGATGAGATAAACTTCATGAAGCCCTGAGGGGAAATTCAACTAGTGCTGTAGTGAAAGTCATAAGTAGTAAAAGTAGTCAGCAACAGATATGAGCACCATGTCTGGTTAACTCACTGTTATTCAGAGTCTCAAGCACATTTCTTCTCCCTCTTTGTCTTTCTGCCATGTTCTCCTCTGCTAAAGAAACTCCTGAGCCTCTTCAATGTCCTCCCTCCTCCTCCTAACACTTTCCCCCATAGGAGCTCTTAAGGGTTAAGATGCTTCATGAAGAACTTCTTATAATAATAATAATAATAACAATAATAATAATAATAATAAATAATAATAATAAATAATAATAATAAATAATAATAAATAATAATAATAATAATAATAATAATAATAATAATAATAATAATAATGGGCAGCATGGTGGCTGAGTGGTTAGCACTGTTGCCTCACAGCAAGAAGGTCGTGGGTTCGCATCCCGGCCTTTCTGTGTGGAGTTTGCATGTTCTCCTTGTGCTTGTGTGGGTTTTCTCCGGGTACTCCGGTTTCCTCCCACAGTCCAAAAACATGCATGTTAGGTTGATTGGTGACTCTAAAATTGCCCGTAGGAGTGAGTGTGAGTGTGTGTGGTTGTCTGTCTTTGTGTGTCTATATGTGGCCCTGCGACAGACTGGTGACCTGTCCAGGGTGTACCCCTGCCTTCCACCCGAGAGAGAGCTGGGATAGGCTCCACCAGATCCCCGTGACCCTGAGCCAGGAAAAGCGGGTATAGAAGATGGATGGATGGATGGATGGATAATAATAATAATAATACTAATAATGGATCCATCCATCATCTATACCCACTTATTGCTAGTTAGGGTCACAGAGATCTACTAGCATCGATACTTAAAATGAAAGGAAATTGCTGGGAAATGATGTACTTAGTGCACTGATGCTTTTGACAGTTGAGAAATGATGCTGGTCTCTGTTTCAGCCCAAACATGTTGGCCCATAACTCACCGTACAGTAACAGGGTCTCTACAGGTATAAACAAGTTACATTTGAGTAAGCTCTTTTTTCCTCAACTGTTCTTTTAGGAACCCTGAACATCTTGGAATAATGATGATTTTTCAAGCATTAATCTTAATTCATAAATGGTTTTATGGCTGATGGTAACATGATTGCACAGCATGAATTTTTGGAACAGGTAATCCCAACATGTATGTTTGAGCGAGCATACTTTTGATGCTGTACAATGACAGCATTTGTACCAGAACTTTTACACTCACCAAACCCTAACCCACACTCTGTAATGAAACCCCAGTGAGGACCAGTAAAACGTTCTTCCGTTGGACTAAAGCCTCATCTTTGTGTGTAATTCTTGCTAAACATGTCACCAACATTATGGGATTATGCTCAACTGTAAAACACAGTCAGTTGAGAAAATGTCAGTCAACAGATTCTATCATGTCTTTTATACAGCATGTATTTTTAAAATTGTTTTTAACTTTATTGCAAACACATGCACTAAGCATACTCCAAGCATTGTTTCAGACAACTGGGACCAAAACTGTTAGCTATCAGTCTGGCTTTACTAAAAACTTTTGTTCCTTCAACCTTGGGATACACAGGCAGCAAAACAGTCGTTTTAGGATCTCAGTCAGATGACAACTGGTGCCTGGGGGAACAAGTCCCAAACAGCAGCGCAGATTCTATCATGAATAAATTCATCATGACTTTTGTTGCTCAGTAATTGCTGTTGTTGCTGTAGGAAATGCAGTGTATTTCATTTTTTTATGACTCAGGGGAAGGTTGATCATGTGCACCGCATGTGAGACATCATGTTAATCAGTCATTTGATCATTATCAAATCTACCATGGTCTGAGAGCTAATTGATGGTAATTACAGAGGGAGATGAGCAGATTTAATTTTAAGGTCTCGTTTTCTCCCACCTGGCGTGTGCCATGGTTGAAAGGAAACAAATACATTGATATCAACAGCTTGGGGGGATTTTAAGTTCAAAGTTGATGGTATAAATACAGTATAAATACTTGAGCATTTCCAGGTGCGCCTATATGTCTCTTGACTTATGGGTCCTCAGTTTTTCAGATTAACTCACAAAGAGTCCACAGGGCTGAACTGAAGAATTTGGAAGTTTGAAAACAGATTTAAAACTGAAACAATGATGATTCATGCGTTATAAAACAAGAGCTGCCTTAAAATATGCAATTAAACTAAATTTGCAAGCAGCTCCAAGCATCTGCCCCATATCAGAACTACACAATATATCTACACAAACTTCTTAGATCTGAGTAAAAAGTCCTGGAGTCGGCATAAAAATTCGCACTCATACACGTCACACTGGGAACTTAAGATCAAATGGTTCTAAAACGAAAGGGAAAGAAAGAAAGGAAAGGAAAGTCCAACAGTCCAAAGCAAGCAAAACATCACAGCTACTAAGAGTTTCAATTTAAGTCTGCCCTTCAATACTCAGACCTACATAAACCAGGAATCATTTCCAGCGGTGACTTCTAACATGTTTTTATGTTGATCATTGTGATCATTCAGTCCTGTCGCTGATCTCCCCAACTAGATTAATCTTGTAATCAGCTGTAATCAGTCAGAGACAAAAAATGTCTTGTGGTTTAAGTAGCACAGAAACAGAGATTTCCAGAGTCTTGTGGTCTGCATTTACTCTAAAATGCAGATTTTTAGAGGTCTTGCAATTCCCAGGCTGTGGCAAAGTTGCCCACTTTGCCCATTTGTTAATATAGCTCTGGCCACTGGACCACTAATCCAGGAAATACTACCATCACAGACACACACACCCACACTAAAGCAAGGTCAATGCCACTGTTGAGCTCTACAGTCTATTCCTGTGTCTGTGATTCTATTGGGCTTGACACTGGATTAGCTTCCCTGATCTCTGAGGCTGATTTGGGTTGGTTATTCTAACCTGTTACTGCCTGCTCGTTCTCACACAGAACCTGTGCTGTCAGTCCATTTACCACATACTTTGCAGAGTGTGTAGATCGCACAGTTCTCGGCTGTCATCCTACTCCTGTGTTCGGTCTTTCGTTGCTGTCCACTCTCCTCCTGACGTTCCATGTGGAGAGGCCCTACTGAGAAGTTGTGGATTTAAATGTTGTGTGATGTGAAGTCATGTTTACTTAAATGTAACTCCAGAGTGCTTCTAGAGATGTACAGGTTGTTTGGGAGAAAAACAAACAAGTGGAATATCAATTTGAAAAGTGGGAAACTGGGAGAAAGACACCTAATCTCGGCTCAGTGTGTGTAATCGCGGTCAGAGTGGCCCTTGTCAGACGTATAATGGAACCCACATCACAGTAAGAATGGATTCTTTCACTTCACTGTTTGAGCAAACCACAGACAACTAACACTGTGGCCAGTCCTGTTGTGTCTGTCTGGCTTGTTGTGTAAGAAGATGTATAGAGGATGTCTTGTTCTATTGCTTTTACACACAAGGATCTATATGTCAACACCACTACACTGGTTTATCCAAAAGATAAATGGCGGATGTGGCACTGAGAGGCTCTAATCTGTCCTCGAAGTTCCTCAACTTTAGTAAATGCAATACTAGTGCGTGAAATAACTGGTTAAATGTAAAGATACATCTGTCATCCTAAAATACAAAGCAGGATTTAATAAATTTAAATTGCTACATCTCTAAACCTATTTCTGGAGTGGATTATAGTCACTTTTCCTTCTTTAGAGACAGAAAACTGGTTTCATAAAAGCAAATTCCAAACAGTCTATAGAAAGAAAGAGCAGGTGCCCTGTGGTTTTCTGATTGTTGCTGTTTCTCACAAAAACAAATTAAGTGGATCCAGGATGCTCTACAAACCTGTCCAATTTGTTTCCAACCCATTTCTCTCCTCATAAAAAAAGAATACAGTACAATAGAATATTTTATTGTCGTCTTTTTCTTTTTTACACCATGGGCTGGAAAGAAAGGAGTTTTTGATTCCTCCTTATGTCTAGTACATATAACAGGACTGATAAAGTTGACTTTGATATTTGGCTGACATTTTTATGCATTTACATTTATTATAGATGGGTGTTTTACATTCCTGTTGTCTATATTCTGAAAGCATTGGCAAGACTGTATATTGCACAAGAACAAATCATTTATAAAAACATGGCTCCATTGTGCCAGTACTGCTCAAAATGATTGTGTCTTTAAGTTACATCTGTGGGTGAATTAACCTCATCTTCAGGATTTGTGTGTCACTACAGTAACCAGAAATCTAGTCTTGTGTCTTGCCAGGACCTCTAGCAGGCACTCCGACACAATACGGACCTATGACTATTATCATAGCTAAACACTGGCAATAACAGAATATAATGCCAATGATTGATTGAAGGCTTTCCAAGACTAAATTATTCATACTTTGTCTAATTAGATACATGCAGATGGAATAGTAATAGTTGTCCAGACTGTCATGTGTTTAGACTCATCTTTATTTTCATATAGTCAGACTACAAGGTGTATGTTCTCATTTGTCCTTCTCCGTCAGGTGAAGGAATGTGTAGGTATGCAGATATGCTCTGTGTTAGCACTCACACCCATATTAGGCACATACACCTTATTCAAACAAGACGTAGAGCTTAACATGCTTACAAACTCTCCATGCCAGCATGTATCACTACACACATCACTTTCTGTCTCTTAAAACAAACACAATCCCAGACCAAAGCCATTTGCTTTTTCAACCTCACTTGGGAACAAACTAGTTTTCTCAAGGGATAAACACCATGAATGCAGATGACTCACCTGCTTGAGGCGGCAAAACACTCAGTGGGTATTTAATTGTTATGATAGGAATTCTGCCCTTCCCTGCACTTACCTAACACAGCTGGGGTGAAAAGAGCATTAGGTGGGAGGCGAAGGAAGATGAGGAGGATAGGCTTATGCCACCTTATGCCACCTACCATAACAGCCTAAATCCCAATCACAAATTTACTGACTATGCACATAAACTATTATTAATGCAGATCAAATAGACAATTCCAAAGCACAACACACAACTAAAAGCGTCTTGTGTACACTGTGGCAAAAATCTGGCAAAAAGCTCAACCATCATAAAGGCAAAACTAAGAAACGTTTTCTGTCTTTTCTTCAAACTGCATCAGTCCTAATAAGCACATTAGAGAGAATTTGGATTCTTTTAAGCACACAGGTAGATTTGTAAAAACATGATTTAAAAAGGCACTGGACTGTGAAATGAGTGCCTGGCTCCTCTAAAATGAGCTGAAACAAATGGATTAGTATGAATATTGGATTTGATTTTGATTGATATATTTGATTTACATGAATCCACTCTGGTCTTCTATCAGAACCAGAGGAACCTCTACTAAGCCATTTAGCATAGTATAAATTCCAAGCGAATCTGTCCTAAACAACAAATATGACTGGAAAAATGTCTTGAGTGATGCCAAATTTTGATAATTCAGTTGAGATTTTCTCTATTGGCTGGAAACTGAGCTACATTTTTTTTTTCTCCGTGCCACAACATCTGGAGGCAGCTGGACTGTATTAGGGCTCAGACATTGCCGGGTCAAAATCCCTCTGGAGGATTTGCTGGTTTGGCACACTGCTCAGCTAAACCCCATCACTAAGCGCCCTGACTGCATCATCACTCGGGTCTCCATGGTTACTGCAACGCACACCATCCACTCCATGACACAGTTGTGGTTTCCTGAGCTGAAGGGTTTCTGCTTGGAGCCACAAGGAAGAGGTTCTAACAAGTGGATCTGGGTTGTTTATTTCTAGTTATTTTTAGAGAATTGTCTTTGGTGATGATTACTTTAAGAGTGCAGCTAGTAGTGATTCAGGCTTTGACTGACATGACTACTTTATAATATTTCAGAAATATTGGTCAGACACTGTTGGTGGACAACAGTTGGGTCTTTCAGAAGAGTAAAAACTGAACTGCAATCTGTTCTTAAATTTAGAAGTGTTTTTACTATCAGCACTGTCTTTCCCTGTAGGTTCTCCTCTTATTCTTTTCTGCTAATCTGTGGGTTTAATAAATAGATATTAATTTGGTTTTAGCTCCTTGTGAGATCCGGTATGAGATACAATATTATTGGGTTTTGAACTGTTGGTTACATTAAAACATACATATATCTCCCCTAGCTATGAGAAATTCTAATATGCTTTTCACTATTTTTCTACACAAAAGAAAGAAAGACTGAGTTGTTACTATAAGTGTTAGCAGAGCCACTGTGAACATATAAAAAGCTGTGCTTCAATTACAGCACAGTGGGAATTCTGTTGGGTAATCGGATTGCTTTGCTGAAAGTGTCTGCTGTGTGACTGAGTCAGTAGAACAATTAACTGAACTGAACACTTACGACAGACAGCATCCGTCCGAAACTGCACAGCAGCAACATACATGTAAGTTTGTCTGTCTGAGTGTTGGACATGCAGCTCAGGACTTTTGAACTGCTTTATTCCCACCCCTCAGCAAATCTCTAATTTGATTAGAGCAGGTGTCCTTACATTTTTATCCTGGCAGCTAAAACAGGACATTAATCACCTGCCCTTAAACCCAGGGTGAGAGCAATGCGTGTCCCATTTGTTTGTTAGCAAACCATGATAAATACATTTCCTACCTATACAAGATATTTGCTTAATTACTACTACATGTCCAAGAGGATCTGGTTTTTCTGTTTTAACCTCTTTTCATATTTACCATTCTGCCTCATTATTACTTTTTTCTGTTTTGACATTAAGATTATTGTCTTCAGACTAAAATACTGGGTCAAAAGTCTGGAGTTCTTTCTCCTCTTGTCCTCTCTTTAACTTTCTGTAGCATTTGACAGCAGTTGGCTTTCCTTGTTAAGCATTTCTGCCAGTAGATTACCAGGGCTGGTGTCCCAGTTACAATCAGTTCAGAGGTTAGACAGTGATTTGCTGTTCACTGTCATTTTCATCCCAACTTCTTAAAATAGCTTAATCTTCTCTCATTTTTATTTCACTCTGTTTGCCTCAGTGGAATCTGCATTTTTCTTTTCTTCTTCCCACTACATCTGCTAATTTTGTAGGTAAATAACAATATTTGTGATATTTTAACCTAAGCAATACGAAAAAAAAAAAAAAAAGTTTTACAAGTATATAAATACACCAACTGGAAAACAGGTTCTGATTACCAAGCAGAAGTGATGGGGAGTTTGGGTCAAACATGGTCACAGTCACCGCCCCCAACAGGTGAAAGTTATTCAGGTCTCATCAGTAGGCTGGTTATGACACAGGATTTGGGGAAAAACGTCACTAAAGTCCTGCTTTAGTCTGAGTGTGGAAGTGCTGCATGGAGAAGCTGGTTACTTAATTTACTTGCAAACATATTGAAATAAGTCATTCAAGCTACACAGAAACAACACTGGTTGTGCAAAAGGAAATGAACAGTGCTACTGGATACAGTGGGTTTATCAGAGCTCGTGCAGAAAAAGAAGCAGCGTGGTGGCTGTGGACGTGTTTATTAGATTATTGGTAGTTTATGGTGTGAAAACCAAACAACTAGCTCAAAAATGGCATAAAAACGCAAAGTGGGTAACTGTCACTACATTATATGGAGTTTTTATTTAATACTACCACTCATTACCAGGTGTTGATCATCACCGGGTGTTAATCAGAGAGACAGGCCAGTCAGTGTTTGTCTTGCTCTGACATGCTGCTGTTGCTCTGCTGTCAGTAAACAGCACTTCCCTCGTCATGTCATTTCCAATTTAGTGCTCTCCAGTATAGAGTGGAGGTGTGTGTGTGTAATTATCTGTGCCTGTTAGGAAGCACTGTATCACCACCACGCCCTGATGAGCCCATGTTACATCTGCACTTTAATCTCAGTCACGTACACTGGACTAAGGCAGAAACCACATCTCTCGAATGGTACTCAGCATTTTGAGTGAAATTTGTGTTTACATTGCTTTTATTTTTTTGTGTGTGTGTCTTTCTAAATACTTGTTCTTAATATTGAGGTCTTTGTCTGTTCGGATGTGTTATGTTTTAGATCTCTCCATATTCAGAGAAGGATAGAGTGAATTATTCCTAAAATCAGTAGACATTGCATTTGGTATTTTTTTGATGGTGTTTCAAAAAAAAAAATTAAAAAAAATAAAAAAAGAGTTGAGCACATTATTATACTGAAGTAAATGCTGATCCATGATTCATGTTCCTAATACCAGAATCTGTTAGACAGATCATTAATGAAGACATGCAAGACTCTCACACACATTTTTATATGTGCTCCACCGAGCTACAGGGACCAAATCACCAATTCCTGATTGTTGCCCAAACTATTCACACACACACACACACACACACACACACACACACACACACACACACACACACACACACACACACACACACACACACACACACACACACACACACACACACACACACACACACACACACACGTTTCATTTTCTAGCATGTCATGAGCAAATAAAACGTGTGTGAATAAAACTAGCAAATGCCCTTTAACACCAACTTTAAGCACAAGAAAAGATATGATGTTTACTGGAATCAAGAAGCCAATCAGCTTAACCTTAACCGGAGTCCATTTGCACCTAAACTTCAACCACACTTGACTTATAACACCAGAGAATCCTGAACTGTGTCCAGCATCCTTTTACCTCAAGTGACTTCTCTGTAGCTGCTCTACCATAAAGACCTGACTGATGAAGATCTGACCGGAGATCTGTTGAGAAGGGGAAACCATCTCAGCAGATCTCCGGTCTCTCTGTTAGTCTAAAACACATTTACATCCTGCAATTATGGGATATTGAGTGTAAATTGATGGAAAATGACAATATTAAGCATTTAAAATAAAATACAGTGAAGAGCGCAAGTACAGGGCTCCGAAAACCTCCTGAAGCTATTTTATGCACGTCTCAAAAACGCCTCACATCATCTTGAACTCAGACATTTTTAACGCTTCAGTTCAAATGTGAGCTTTCTTGTCAGTTAATTATGTACATCAATCTAAGTGTCAAAATCTCAGGGGGCACTAGACAGCACCTGAGACTGAATGTAGCCAAGTCACACATTTTTGTAAATACATCCTTAGGACAGTTCTTCCATCTATTTTACTGTGTAAACATAGATAAATGCACATGCAGGTTTCTGTGTGCAGCACCTCCAAGCTTCAGCACAGGCTTATACCAGATTAATAGCTTCAGTGAGCATGGAGAGCAGGTGCGATGAGGATCTTGGCAATTTACCCAGATCTGATTTCTAAGGACTAGTAGTACAGTTATTTAGTAACAACAACAAAAAAAAGTTGGATGTATGCACACAGCTGTATAAATGCTAAAACAGGGGAGCAAACAATTATGTTATGGAGCGTTCAGTGATTTGCAACCAGTGGAGGCACTTACACTTACTAGCTTTGGAACAGATATAATCAAACGGTGGAGTATCACCTGGAAATAGTTTTACTGTGCAACTTCACCTCACATATTTCCACCTGGAAAGTAATCCTTTTGTCATAAAGGGCTGATCCTGTGAAAAATATTTTTATTTTTTTTTTGTGGGATGATGAATAACATAATTCATGATGAACACTGGAATAAGGATAATGTAAGAGGGAGGGGGAGGCAGGCTGGTCACTGACCTAATGGCTCTTGAGCGTCCTAGGATGAAATTATGAAGGGAGCAAAGAGATGAAAGGATCATCAAGAACTTGTTAACAAATATTTCTTCACTTAAAGATAAAATCTAATTTTCTCATTGAACATACATACTTGGCCAACAAGGCTTTCTATTTTTTAGAAATTAAGTCCCTTTAGATGCCTTGTCTAATGATTTAGATTTGACCTAAAAAACTTTTGAATAATCACTTTTATAATGCCTGTCTTGTGATGGTGGGTTGGGTGCAGTTTTGTTTGTTTATTTGTAGATTTGCGATTAAAGTTGCTGAAAGATGGCTTGTGAAAGGGGAAAAGATGCAAGTTTTTAAAATCAAACTTGTATTGAAATTTATAAGCAAGAAGTGGGAAAAAAGGATATTGAATTGAAAAAAATGTAGAAAATCGGGCAAAACATCAAAATCCAAAATGTTCTGTGGAAGCACCTTATGTTAAGGGACATCTCATGTTTCACTAGTCAAATGTGTTTATTGTGTAGGAGTAGCAGAAGGAAATGCTTAGTTCACATCAGCTGTAACTTTATACAAGTCTGATACAGCAATAGAAGAATGCACAGTATACACTGTGCCTGATATCAATCATTAGGGTTAAGTAACCATGCATCATGAAAGCTATTTGAATCTAGCATAGCAGTAACATTAAAAAACTATTATATGAGAGTGAATTATCTTTAAACGATTTAGGCTGGAAAAATGCAGTCTGTTTAAAGGTCTGGGCAAGAAAAGAAACAAAGGTGCCTAAAGCCTGCAGAGAAACCTCTGCACAATCTGTTGCATCTCCAGCTCTTCTTAGGACTCCACCTCTGGTTAAGGCTAGAGACATGAGGCTACTCCAGCTGCTACAAGTGAAACACACTCGAATCTCTGACTGAACTGTCACCAAGGTTTTGACAAAGAAGGTGAATTAATGTAATAAAAAAAGACGGTTAATTTCTGGTGCATCAGTTCTGATCCTTTTTTGGAAAAAAAAGAATAGATGAAGACGGTGTTACGAGAGTGCAGTGCTAAATCTGTGCAGGAGTCTTAACACAATACCACAGTCAGTGGTGCACCTCCATTTAAAGGAGACAGGTCACTCATTTGAAGACAGCGATGTACATATTTTGGACAGAGAAGATAGGTGGTTTGAGAGAGGGGTCAGAGAAGGAACAAAGGAACACATCAAATGTCTTCCAGGGAGGACACACTCTGCAGCTAGTTGGTGAATCAGAGGGGTCACATGAGTCCACCATTAGATCCTAATGACCCTCACCTGAGCTCACTGCTATTGTTCACCTAATGAGCCTATTCAGACCAGGTGTGAAGTGAAACCAACTCTGGAGTGTGGGTCTAATAACTCTCACCTGATTGACATAGTTCACCTAATGAGCCTATGGGACTAGGGGTGCAGTGAAACCAACCTGAAGGATAAATATGAGTTTCCATAGCAGCTTTCTCTTAGACTGATGAAGCTACTTGGATGAGTAGGGAAACATTTCGACCTAAAAACTAGAAGTCCAGTTGCCATGACTCAACCTCTAGATAACTTCCCCTGGATGACTGAGAATCTCCACAGACAAGTATCTAGCAAAAGAAGACTTCCATGCTTTCTGTAAACATGTGGAACTATAGCATTGAGAAATGCAGAAACACACCTACTAATCTCCTACTTATGTTTTAGTCACCTTTTACTTCACGCCTTACATCACTCCTAGTTCCCACCCACCTTTAATCTCATCATCTCCTCTTTTGTCATCCCATCAGTGCCTGAGGTGAAGAAGATTATCTAAATGGTTATGACATTTAAATTAGGGAACCTGGTCTTTTTTGTGTAATCTTAGGAGGCTGGAGCTGACACTTTGAACAATGGCCTCATCAAGCCCTGACCTGTCCTCAAAACCTCTGACTTGCGTGCCAGTGACAAGGTACCAATGCAGATAAAACACTTCAGCCTTAGTCATATAACCACTGATGTGCTGTCATAATAATTTAAAAAAGCCTCAGCTTTGCATCCTTGCTCTATCTGCATGATTCTTTACTGTATATTAGGGCCCAAAACTCCAAGAATGAGAGTAAGTTGCTTCACTAGGTGAAGTGCTTGAGTGAGGGTAAGGAGGAATGTGTGTGGATGACAGGTGAACTGACACAGATACAGTTTATGCAAACTATTGGTTGGATGCAGGAAACAAACAGAAATGCCCTGCATAAATCCAGTGTTGTTGCCCATCTATTTAATTATGACATTTGGTCCAGTCATAACTACTACAGCCACTAGAGGGTGTTTTTCTACTGGATGTATACTTGTTATTCATTTGGGAATTCAGACCCATTTCCAGTTTAGAACTGGTTCCAAATTTTCTGATCACTCAGAATTGTACGCCTCCTTGGTCATCAACTCCTCTTATCGATGCCAGCACCACTGGAAATTTGAAACAAGAATGGAGTCATGGCAAAGAGGAGTAAGTCGGACAAAGCCTGGCTTCATTTCATGAATAAATATGACAGCAGTGCTGCTTAATCAAAAATAATCAAAGCACCTGCAACATGTTGAGAAATCTTTTGATGCAAAAAATACATGAATGCTATCGCTTCCCAACCAAACAGCACGTCCCATCCCTAGTACAGACACCTGTTGCTTTGTATTTTCCTATTTAAAATTCTGCTAATGAGTCATTTTAATGCTGTTTAAAATGTGTCTAACAAGTTTCAGTCTTTGGAAGGGAGACATTCAAGACAGCTACAACAAGCTGATTTCTTTGTCGTCAATAAGCATTTCTTTTAATGCGTTTAACCCATCTATAAAGAAAATCTTTCTAGAGTAAACCTGATATGAGCACCCAAAACAGGGTCCTTTTGTGGCAAACTGTGATTTTAAAGGAAACACTAATCATGTTAAATTGTTCTATTTATCATTCAGGCAGATTTTTGGCTGCAGAACTGCCCTGGAAAAATCATCTAAAATAAGTAGTCGGGTGCACTAGCAACAGAAAATACCAGAAACATGTAGCCAATATTCATTTTAAACTAATGGGAGTCACATTGTGTTGGTGCAGGGCCCCAAACCCTGCATTCCAGTTTCACCCAGTTCTGACTATTTTCAGGCCACAGTACCATCTGAATGTCACATGAAAAATATATTTTCCTTGAGCAATTATCCATTTAAGTGTGAAGCCAAGTGCTAAGAGGCACATGGTGAATTTCTTGTAAACATGCTTTCTGCTATGGCAGATCTCTTGTTTGGGGGGGAAAAGTGAATTTAAGAAAAAATGGAAGCTTACAAAAGAGATGCTGGTTGTAACCTCACTCCAAAAACAACACGATAGTTATGAGCAACAACTGGAAATTTTCCTGTCCTAAACATACCAGCACAGAATATCTGATAACCTGTGAGAAATGTGAAGAATCCTCTGACGGTTCCCTGAGGCTTTAAATGTTTGTGCTTGCCCTAACCTGCTGCTTTAGTAATTTACAGTACAAATGCAGTGCATATACTCATGTAGTGTTGATACTCTGTGTAATCTGTATCAAATTCAGCTGGAGTAAAGTTTTAGTGATTACTCCAGCTAAAGACGTCCACTACCTTGTGTGTGTTTAAGACATTCTCTGATCTTTGGCCAATAAGGTGCTTTTAATCCACCAGAATTTGCTCAGCACTCAAGCTTTGAAGCAACATTGTTGTTTACCAGGTTGTAACCCCATCTGTCTGTTTCCACTGACAGCAGGGTTAACAATAAACACACAGGCAGTAAAACGTGGGATGATACTTATATGTGTTGTCCAAACATGTCTAAATGCCAAAGTGCTTATAGCCCTTCATCATAGAGAAGGCAAGAGGTGACCAACAGTACTGTGGTGTACTTGGTCAGAAAAACATTTTCAATACATCTCAAATTCTTTATAGACAAATCCATTCAAAAAGAGATGTTCAAATTCTACATGTGACTAAAATTACAAAGAGAGTGACCTGCAATGGTCTGGTGACCTGTCCAGGGTGTACCCCTGGCTTTCACCCAAAGAGAGCTGGGATAGGCTCCAGCAGATCTCTGTGACCCTAAATAGGAATAAGTGGGTATAGATGATGGATGGATGGGTAAAGATAATGGGTGAATGATGTCTTGACTTTAACAAAAGATGTCAGCACATAAAACCACCCAAATAGCTTTTTGTCTGAGCTTTTCATTGCCAAGCCATGTGGCCCCCAGAGCCACATGCCTCATATAAAAGAGCAAGGAAAAAAAAAACAAGAATTTGGACTTTGACTATTTCCCTGTTTTTCTATTCTGCCATCAGCTAACAGCTTGACAGCTAATGAAACAGCTTCATTATCAGTTCACAGAGATACAGATAATTACACAATAGATTCACCTTGATGCCTTTGAAACATGTGGATTCATAATAACCCAACAATCTGTGGTTGCACATCAATATATTTTATTGCCTATTATCTTTCATGAGCGTTAACATCTGTCAGCCTTCTTCTCTTTTCCTTTATCCCTCTCACTTATACACTAGGACTTTGAATGACCAATCTAACCCTAAAATAAACTAAAAAGTCCTTGTCCTAAAATAACATATTGTAGAAGTGAGGAGAGGTCCTGTGTCCTCAATGGGGAGGGGTTTTTCCTTGTGCTACAGTAATTACAGAAAATACACAATCCTTCACCAATTGAGCCTTGTTAGCTTCCGCAAGCCTGAATGTCAACATTATAAACTACAGTGAGGGTTTTATGGAGGAGGTTATGGCAGCAGGAGAGAAAATGTATTTGTCTGACTAGATGCAGTTTCACAGGTCAGACACTTGATTTACAAAGAGGTTTTTGGATGTATTAATTAAAGCAGAGGGAACAATTCTGAATGAAAGATCGTATTGGCGATAAGTAATGTTATCAAAATGTCCAGGGTTCTGACTTTTTTATTTAAAGACAGGAGAATCTGTTCCTGTCTCCAGCAGTGTACATTTTTGATTTTTGTGAAAATGTCCAATACTCCACTGATAGTTCTCTTTGGGCAGCGCAGTGGCTGAGTGGTTACCACTGTTGCCTCACAGTGAGAAGGGCCCGGAGAACCCATCAGGGGTCTTTCTGTGTGGAGTCTGCATGTTCTCCCTGTGCTTGTGTGGGTTTTCTCCAGGTACTCTGGTTTCCTCCCACAGTCCAAAAACATGTATGTCAGGTTGATTGGTGACTCTAAATTGCCCATAGGAGTGAGTGTGAGTGTGTGAGGTTGTTTGTCTATATGTGGCCCTGTGATGGACTGGGGACCTGTCCAGGGTGGACCCCTGCCTTTCACCCAAAGAGAGCTGGGATAGGCTCCAGCAGATCCCTGGGACCCTGGTTAGGAATAAGGAGGTATAGATGATGGATGGATGGATAGTTCTCTTTAGACAGAAACAGAGAAAACAGAGGATGTGTAACAGGGCTGTAGGTGTATGTGTTTGTGTGTGTGTCTATTCTGAGCCACTGATTGTAAAGTGACATTACTGCTAAACAGACTCCCCTCCCTGCCTCTATCAAACAGCTGCATCACCCAGCCATAAAGACGACTGATGGGAACATCAACCGTCTGTTATGCTGTTACACTACACCTCCTTCTCACTCTGAAAGTCATGGAAACCTTTACTTATCCATGGGAGTCTTACAGGACCTGTGTGTGTGCATGGGACTGCAACAATAACAACTTCCTATCCTTCCAGAAAAAACATCACCTGCTTATCTGCAGGAATGCTATCATTACACTGATGGACACAGAAACATACTGTAGCACTTAAAGTGTATTAACCAGGACCCAAGCAATTTCATGCTGGGACTGGCAATATTCAAAAAAATCTGTTAAAACAAAGACATACTGACATATCCATGTCCTTCAGACTTGTGTTCAAGCAGATAAATATAAGAGAAATATTACACAGTCACTAGGTGCATTAAAATTCAGTTGTCCATATCACAAATCACAGAGGTCCATCTGGTAGTTTTTGAGGGCTTTAAGTAAGAGCTTCACTGCAGAACTGATTAGCAAACTTGGTTGAACTCTGACCTTTTGTGTTCGAGTTTGTCAATCTTTTAAAAAGTTAAATTCATTTTAATTGGAATTAAAATAGTAGCAGGAGTTGGTAGCCAGATTTTGTTACCCCTGGACAGAGAAAGGCAACCGTTTCCCCTTTCCAGTCTTGGCTCAAGTTAAAGCTTCACATTTAGCATATACACATGAACGTGGTGTCAGTCTTCTTCTCAGTCTAATTCTCTGAGCATGTCAAACTCTGCTTGCAAAGGTTGTAAACTTATCCTGACTGATTGTAAAAAGCTGGGAAGGAGAACTACGTAAAACAATAAGACTGTGGCTGCAGCTGGAGGCTGCTGATATGTGGAAAATTACAAATGAGGGTTAGCTAGTCAGCCTTCCTTAAAGTCTGGAAAAAAAAGATCAGAACAGCTTTTCTGAGAAGTAGGAAGTGGGAATTACACTCCGAGGCTGACGTCACCAGCACATCCTGACCCATGCTGAGTGGGAATAAGCATAATGCTGCAACATCAGCTTTTTTGTGTATGCACAGACATGCACAAACATTAGAAACATGCTATCTGACATTTTATCATTTAATGTGATATGAAGATCTGCCACTCATCACCACAGGTGTTTGAAACTCTTCCGAAGGACTCAAATACCAAAACAAAAGGTGGAACCTGTCTAGCCTTGAGCAGATAAGTAGTGTACCTACCTAAACTGTATTAAATGTCACTGTACAACATACTGGAGCTCAGAACCCAGGAAAAAATATATTGCAGTATGTACATACACTGTGCAACAATTTGGATTCGGCCTCAGCTGCAGGCAGAAATACGAGCACCATGGCAGAACAGCTGTGGTGGCATGATCCAGTCTAACTATGGTGTCCATAGTGTCCATTCTGCATGCTTGAAGTGCTTGTGTCAAGTATTTCCATGTATTACTCTAAACAGAACTATGAGTGTTTTATGGCCACATGGTATGTTGGACAGGTAGCAGCATGCCAGTTCCCAACACTAAAACAAACATGTAGATGTCTGTATGTGTGTTTGAGCACTGGAAACTTGTTTAAATCAGGTTTAAGCCAGAAGACACAATAAGAGACTTTCACAACTTAAATCAGGACTAATACTTGTGATTATTCTTCATTAATGAAATTACTGAATTAGTACTGATAAATGGACATTTCTCTGTTTTTGCAGATCTTACAGGTGAATTTAGTGATGTCCATCCTGCTGTATGTGATGGTCCTCGTGTACCTCTATGGTATCCAGGCAACCAACATGGACAGCAGTCGCCAAGGACAACAGCAGCAGCCTAGCCCCGACCCTTTAAACTCTCTCATCATCCAGCTACTTCAGGCTGACCTGACGAGGGGGAAGACTAGGGGGAATCAGAGCCAACAGGGGAAAAGCAAAGACACAAAGCCCCAAGACATGCTGCCTCCTCTCCTTAGTGCAAACCTACGCTTGGAGGACCAGGGTGACGTGGAGCTGTGGGGGACAGGGAGTCGCAGTGACAACATAGTGGACCAGCAGGTGACACTGTTAAACTCAGACTTACTCAGGCAACACAAGCGGTATAATTCACCTCGGGTGCTGCTGAGTGACCGGCCACCACTGCAACCACCGCCGCTGTACCTCGCTGATGATTTTGTGAGCAGTGGAGCAGAGGGTGGCGCAGCAGGGAACAAGACACGAAAGAAGCGCTACGCTGAGCACAAGAGCTATCGGGGAGAATATTCTGTGTGCGACAGTGAGAGCCAGTGGGTGACAGATAAAACCCAAGCCGTGGACACCAGAGGGGACGCTGTGACTGTTCTGGCCAAAATTAAAACCAGTGCCACGCAGGACATCAAGCAGTACTTTTATGAGACACGATGTCGGACCCCCAGGCCCTTCAAGGGTGGCTGCAGAGGTATTGATGACAAGAACTGGAACTCCCAGTGCAAGACAACACAGACATATGTTCGAGCGCTGACGCAGGTTCGCAATTCAGTGGGCTGGAGGTGGATACGCATAGACACATCCTGCGTCTGCGCGTTGTCTAGGAAACGTCACAGGACGTAAAACAAAACAATACGAGCCCTGCTGGGGACTACCCATTTGGAATTCTGCTTCCTGTATAGGATTTTATCTCCGGTTCACAATGCTCCCCACTATACAATTATGTGTTATGGTGGGAGCAACATCCTGCTATAAAGTGATACTTCTACTGAAGAAATATTGGGTCCATTTAAATTATATTTCACATTAATGTGCTGCAAACACACAAGCCGTTGCAGCATTGCTGTTGTGGAACAACTCACTTAAGAGGGGTTGGGGAGGGAGGGAGGGAGAACTGTATATATAAATTATTTAAATTATATGAAATGCATGTAGTTTATACATGTTTATCTATCTATATATGATGTATGAATATATTTGTGTTATTTATTGAAAGAAGTCTTCATCAAAAGGAAAATTATGTTGATAAAAAAAGAAATGAAACAAGCTATGAACTCATTTTGAGACTATGATACAGAACTAGGTTGAGAAGGTGCTTCACAGTAAGACTTTATATGTGCCTTGACCAGTGTGTCTGCAGAGCACAGACAGAACACAGACAGCAGTTTCTCTAAATGTTTTGGGGGTGACACAAAAAAAAAAAAAAAAAAAAAAAAGTGACGGAGCCACAGGAACCCTTCCTGTCCCCTGGACTAAATGTGACACCCAAAGCTTAGAATTACCATTTAACAACACAGATACATCACACAGAATTATACTGGGAGGTACAACACATCTTATGACTAAAACACAGACTTCAGATTTGTGACTTCAGGCATATTTACACTGCTATTATGGTTGGTCGTACTGTTACTGTAAGCTGCCATTAATTCCTTCATTCCTCTGGGAGACAGTTTAGACAACATAAAAACAGAAAACCCTGTTGTGGAATCTGCTGGTGGTTGACAAGAGTCAAGTAAATCAGGTCACCTTGATGCTGTTCGCCATGTTTCACTCAACTGGTATCATGAGCTGTGTTTGTTTCTTCCTGTTAATAAAAACATATATTTCTTAAAGCTGGAAATATTTCATTAGAAAATAACCTTCAAAGAGAAAATACAGTATATGGTGCCAAACATTATAACATCACCACATAATGAATTCCACCTTCAAAATTTGATTTAACTTCACTTATCACTGCTATAATGGAGTACATGGGGTAAAGAATGAGACATCTCTCTCTTCTCCAGTCTTGTTATATAAGGAGAAATAGATCTATTGATAGCATTTTGGGTAATACTTTCAGTACAGCATGCAGTTTACTAGGGTTCTGTTGCATTCATCAGGTACTACAAGAAATTACTGATTACTGCTACTTAGATGGTGGTGCAGGCATTAAACCCCTTCTTCAGAAGAATCCTTAAAATTCAGGAACAATGAGCAATTCTGCAACTGCCTCTTTGGTGTTTAGGGACTCTCAGCATGTCCACAGTTCAGCCAGTGAGAGAAACAGCATTGGTTATCAGGGGTCGGATCAATAGTCATTTAGTCTGCTATCTGATCAGATGTTTCACACTTCAGTTCAACCCCCAGAGGCAGCACAGCGTGATGACAAAGATGGCAATAAATCTGTGTCAAATGAGGTCAGAGATGAAATGATGCAGAGTTGCCAAAAGTGATAAGATAAAAAGTGATGAAAAACAATGTGCGGGTGTATGTGTTTCTAACTGAGTCCTGCAGCTCAAACTCCCAGCTGCCTCAAATCATTTTACTCACACAGCTGACAGCATTGTTCTAACTAAACTGCAAAAATCAATTATCTGCAGCACTAATGCAAAACGGATGCAGGAGGTATCTAGAGGGCCTTCCACAATAGCTCTCCCTGTGTGCAGCACTAGTGCAGCACTAGTGCAGCACACAGGATGAACTCAAAGTCAAACATCTGTGATGATTATCACCTTAGTACCCTAAAAATGTTTATAGTGTTTGAAAAAACTCAAATCGGCAGGTTCAGAGCTTTTAAGAGTAAACTTCCCTGCTAATGCATGAAACAGTATCCAAACAGAACTGAAGCATAACCCAAACCCATCTTTCCTTAGCTCCATGCATCCCTCCACAGAAAAAGCAGTATAACTGATGGACAGTTGGACATCTTACCTCAACAAAGAGGTTTCAAAAGCAGAGAAAAAGCACTTAGGGAAATTTACCGGTACATGGAATTTACAAAGCTCAGGAACAAATCTGACAATCTGCAGCATTCATATCTGAGTGTTGTACAGCCATCTGAGAGCAAAGCAGAAGATCAAGATTACTGATCAATTTAAATGCAGAGACACATCAAACAGACTACAGAGAAAAAAAATCTGAGGAACTTAAAAAATTGAATTAAGTAAATCCCTGAATGTGTCGTGAGACAGACACAGACTTAAGGCACTGGGATTGACAAAGATATGAAGCAGTCATAATGAAATTCCTCTGAGGTCACTACAGGGCACAGAGATGCGTGTTAACTAAAGGTATGCTGTGTTTGATGTTTTGTGAGGAGACAGGGAGACTTGGCCAATCACTCAGCCAGATACTGTAAAGGTTTCCAGTTTAAGAGTGACACAGAGCAGATAATTTGCTAGCGTGACAGCAGCATATGTCTTGGGTTACCATGAGGTATGAGTCAACTTGAGTATATCACCAAATATTCAACACTTTTAGGAACAGACTACATGGTGATGTTTCAAACTGGAAAGATTTCCAGAAAGGACTTTCAAAGTGGATACAAAGTGTTGTTGAGGGCTGTTGAGCTGAATAGGGAGATGCGTGTGTTTTGCTCAAATTAGGTCCTGAAAAGTATTGATTTGTACTGCACCTAATGACTGGGTTTTAAAGTTAAAAAAATTGCTTTTCACTTTATTTCTTCTCCTCAACTTTTGCCCAAACATGTTCACATGTTTTCAAGTTTTCCAACTGGCTTGTGTCAAACAAGACAATTAAAGCCGTTGTTATGAAAGAATGGGGGGTGGTAGGCTGAGATACCGAGTACAAGAAAACAGACCAAGAGTATGGTGACATTGAGGTGACCTGAAATATTTCTCCACAAAAGTCTTTCCTGATCCCCTCTCCAGAAGGTTATTGGCTTGATGCTATACCAACAGTCATCATCATCCCCATAGACACCAATGCATCTTCATTCTTATCCCACGCTCAGCAGTGCACCTATAACGTGTTAACTGTCCAAATGTTTTCCAGGATTATGGTTACAGGCTGTAATTTTAGGGGGATATGTACCAGATTACGTCTTGACTGAGTGCAGTCAATTCCTGGAAACCTGACTGGTTACCTACCAACCTCAAGATGATGACAAGATGCCAGGAAGAGGCTGTATTCACAAATGTTCACAGTTGAAAGAGCAGCAGGTAGTGAGAGGTACTGCAGTAACTATTCCCCGTGTTTCCAGTTTTTGTGTTAAAGTAAGCCTACTGGCTGCTGGCAGTAGTTACTGTGAAATACTACAGATGTGAGAATGGTATCAATCTTCTCTTCTAACTCTCAACATGAAATCAAGTAAGTGTGTAATTTCTCCAACTATATATAATATGTCTGTGCAATAACATACAGATACTTGACAGTTTATGTAAAACTCTTATGCAACTTGTATCAGGTTCTGTAAGCACTGGGACGCTGCCTTTGTCTGTAAGGATACTGAGCTTTGTTAACTTTAAGCAGACACACATATGGACTGCAGCTGGATGTGTACCCAACTCAAGCTGTCACTGGTTTCAGTCATTCGGAAGCACTGATTATATATTTATATTTACCAGATTAAAACGTGCTGGGAGCATAGAATAAGAATGTGTTATCCTTTGATTGAATACTAAGTGGTGAGCCGCTTACCACACAAAGTGTAAGAGTTGGGAACCAGATACACCAAGGCTCTGCAGTGTCTAGGCTCCCCTGTTTGCATCTTCATCTTCTTCTATTCTTACAAAAGGTTACAGCTGCATAAGCTTTGACTTTCACATATTTTGTTAACAGCTTTCAGTAGAAATTATAACAGAAGCAAAACTCGGCAGTCATCAGGAAGGTTAAAACACCTTTCAAACAGTCCAGCTTAAGCCATGAAGTCATCCATGTGCAGACTGTCTCTCAAAAAAGTGCCCGAAAGTATGACAACATCTGTTCGATCTCCCATTATTAACAATCACTCCTTTCACCTTCCAAAACAAGACAGTTTCTCCACATTCTTTCAAGAGTAACACAGCAGCTATTGGGGTGTTTTATTTGTTATTCATTTAAACCAGGTGAAGGAAGCAGTTTGAGGTAGCAGGAGAATGTGTTGCCTCTTAAAGCCCAGGGGTTTACAGAGGGGTGAAGCGGACTTAAGGAGATGTACATACATGCAGAGCTGGGATTTGAGGCAGTAATCTGCCATTCTAAGAGGAGCTTACCACTCGTCACCACGTGCTGACTGAATGTGTGCTGAATACGCATTCTATTACTTATATACATTATTATAACAATATACAGTGGGTACGGAAAGTATTCAGACCCCTTTAAATTTTTCACTCTTTGTGTCATTGCAGCCATTTGCCAAAATCAAAAAAGTTCATTTTATTTCTCATTAATGTACACTCAGCACCCCATCTTGACAGAAAAAAACAGAAATGTAGAAATTTTTTATTAATTTATTAAAAAAGAAAAACTGAAATATCACATGGTCATAAGTATTCAGACCCTGTGCTCAGTATTGAGTAGAAGCACCCTTTTGAGCTAGTACAGCCATGAGTCTTCTTGGGAATGATGCAACAAGTTTTTGACACCTGGATTTGGGGATCCTCTGCCATTCTTCCTTGCAGATCCTCTCCAGTTCTGTCAGGTTGGATGGTGAACGTTGGTGGACAGCCATTTTCAGGTCTCTCCAGAGATGCTCAATTGGGTTTAGGTCAGGGCTCTGGCTGAGCCAGTCAAGAACGGTCACAGAGTTGTTCCGAAGCCACTCCTTTGTTATTTTAGCTGTGTGCTTAGGGTCATTGTCCTGTTGAAAGGTGAACCTTCGGCCCAGTCTGAGGTCCTGAGCACTCTGGAAGAGGTTTTCTTCCAGGATATCTCTGTACTTGGCCGACATTCATCTTTCCTTCAATTGCAACCAGTCGTCCTGTCCCTGCAGCTGAAAAACACGCCCACAACATGATGCTCCCACCACCATGTTTCACTGTAGGGATTGTATTGGGCAGGTGATGAGCAGTGCCTGGTTTTCTCCACACATACCGCTTAGAATTAACGCCAAAAAGTTCAATCTTGGTCTCATCAGACCAGAGAATCTTATTTCTCATAGTCTGGGAGTCCTTCATGTGTTTTTTGGCAAACTCTATGCAGGCTTTCATGTGTCTTGCACTGTGGAGAGGCTTCCGTCTGGCCACTCTGCCATAAAGCCCCGACTGGTGGAGGGCTGCAGTGATAGTTGACTTTGTGGAACTTTCTCCCATCTCCCTACTGCATCTCTGGAGCTCAGCCACAGTGATCTTTGGGTTCTTCTTTACCTCTCTCACCAAGGCTCTTCTCCCACGATTGCTCAGTTTGGCTGGACGGCCAGGTCTAGGAAGAGTTCTGGTCGTCCCAAACTTTTTCCATTTGAGGATTATGGAGGCTACTGTGCTCTTAGGAACCTTGAGTGCTGCAGAGATTCTTTTGTAACCTTGGCCAGATCTGTGCCTTGCCACAATTCTGTCTCTGAGCTCCTTGGGCAGTTCCTTCGACCTCCTGATTCTCATTTGCTCTGACATGCACTGTGAGCTGTAAGGTCTTATATAGACAGGTGTGTGCCTTTCCTAATCAAGTCCAATCAGTTTAATTAAACACAGCTGGACTCCAATGAAGGAGCAGAACCATCTCAAGGAGGATCAGAAGAAATGGACAGCATGTGAGTTAAATATGGAGTGTCACTGCAAAGGGTCTGAATATTTATGACCATGTGATATTTCAGTTTTTCTTTTTTAATAAATTTGCAAAAATTTCTACATTTCTGGTTTTTTCTGTCAAGATGGGGTGCTGAGTGTACATTAATGAGAAATAAAATGAACTTTTTTGATTTTGGCAAATGGCTGCAATGACACAAAGAGTGAAAAATTTAAAAGGGGTCTGAATACTTTCCGTACCCACTGTATATTATGTGTAAGTGCTTTAGATACACTTGACTGTAAAGGGCAGATTTCTGTGTATTACTTAACTCTCAGGGACAATGGTGCTTTCTCCTTTGGACAGAGCAGCACTAAACATGCCTCTAATTACTGAAATAAAGTATTAAAGCACATAGACTGTGCTAAAAACTTAGTTTTGCCCTTATTCATAGCTGTTTTAAATGTCCACCTTGTACTTTGTTTTATTCAGATGTAATTAATTTATCAGAGCATTAAGGAGTGCTAAACTGACACATTTTCATTGGAAAGTACCGTCCAAAAACATTTTTTTTCTTTTGGCATATACTCTGTTGTCTCCCACTGATTCTTTTGGTTCTCCTCAGCGAAAGGAATTTGTCTAATCGGTTAGGTCACAACAACAACAGTCACTTAAAATCAGTCTTTGTACAGTAATTCACAATGGAGCTTTGCCATAAGTTCGCAGTAACACCAAAAATGTCATCAGGTCCAAACTTAAGACCTCCATCAACAAAGTATTTGTGTAATTGGCTGGAATTGAATGTTTGGCCTGAAGATCAGATGATAAGATTTTGGTAGTCCTTTCCACCATAAAACACATTTCTCTTGGCTGTTATTATAATGCTGTTAATGTTGCAACTCAGTTGTGAACGTCATTTCATGTCATTCAAACAAACAAACATGACAAAGGACAAAACTACTGAACCGCACATAACGTAACTTCTGCTGCTAAAACAGTAACATGGTTGGTACATGCAGCGACCATTATGCTGCAGAATGAGTACTTTTATTTTGATACTTCAAATAGAAAATACAAATGTACTGAAGTATAGCTATGATTCAGCTTGTTAAAGAATATGCATACATTTTGTATCCACAGTGGCGTAAACCATAAAAATATTAAGAAAAACTAATCCAGTTTGAAACAGCTGGAAGGATGGTGAGATAAAAGGCACACTGACAGCCAACCCATTGGTCCCAGTGCACAGCCAAAGTTAAGATATGATGCTTTATGCAATTAGTCATTTTTTCAGTCTGAAAATAACAAAACAGACCATCCATTCATTTTCAAATGCTTGTAAAATCTTGCTTTTCCCAAACCTACAAACATTCGTGGCATGTGGGAGCCCTGTCTAACATATATTCCATCCAGCTCTCATGTCAAAGGCTTTGACGTTCTGAAGATTAAAAAGTGCTTTAGAGGGCCAGGTCGTACCCAGAGCAAGTGCCTTATTCAACATCAGACATTCCACAAAACTCTGACGGACCCACTAATACCATGATTTTAAACTCAAGACACAAGTCCTAATATGGTTCAGGGAGGCTACTTCACCGTATTGCCAAAAATAGGAATGCTCTGCAATACATTTTAAACCTTTATCCTAGGCAATTTTTTGAATGGCTATTAATGGCTAGATCAGGTATTGGTTTATTCAGTTTAGTTTACAGATTTAAGCTATAATTCATTAAATACAATATATTGTAAAAGTGGTTTAGAATCAGAAGATACTGCAGCACACATCCACATTTACAGCCTTAAGCCAACTTTGAAAGGTACAGTTTGTCTAAGCCCAAGTGTTTATAGTGACATGCATCCAATGCATTTTCCTCTCCATTAGCATGTCACACAGTGTTACTGCTGGCAGGTCTTTGACATCGGAAGGCACAAGAAAAACAGGTGTTGCCAAAACAAGAGTGTGATCAAAAATGAGAAGAGAAAAAAAAAACAAAAAAAAAAACACTCAAAGTCTTAAGGGATTTTTAAGCTGCGCTGCACTCAGTGTTGACATTGGCAGCAGTTGAGAGAAAGCTGCACCACGCAGAGACATGTAACTGAGTGCCAATGAGAGGCCTGTCAACACAGCAGAGTCAGGGTTGGTGAGTACACACAAATGCATCAGGGAGCAAGAAAAGAGGGAACAGAGGAAATGAGAAGGGCCTTTTCACCTAAATGATTGTCAGGTGAAATTTCCCTGGGTCGTCTCAGAGCTGCCCCATATTGCGAACATAAGTTGAAGTTAAGTGCAGCATTGACCACCAACTGGGTGTGTGTATGTATGTATGTATGTTCAAGGGTGTGAGAAAACAGAGACCATGTGGGCGAAAAGCAATGCTCTGTAGAAGGGTTTTTACAGTCTACAGAGAATACCCTTTCCTCTTCAAAGGTGTCCTATTGGAGGAGAGATTCTGACACACGCACACACACACACACTCCTACAGGTCTCCTTTACAAAATCTGCCTTTGTGTTGCAGTTGCAAGTTGTCAAGTCTAAGTTAAATGGGCAGCCCAGCAATCAACTGTTTGACACTAAAACAACATAATTCAACAATGAGCTTGAACTTTGCCTGTAAAATATTGGATCAGTTCTCCCCCAAACACACCCAACATTCAAGAGTGCTGCTTAAACAAATCCCATTACTCAAATTGGCAACATTCATAATTTGGGAACAATGATATTCAGAAAAAAAAATATATTTCTACCATGACCCTTTAATCATCATATACTGTAGCTGTTCTTGTGGCAAAGACACAAACCTGAGCCACTGTGACTGAGCATTTGAACTCCTTTTTATATTTTCCCTTTTTACTTTGACAGAAGGTGCTGTCATATGTCGACTAACATCTGTGACTATTCTGCTAATGTGGAAACAAAGTTTTCACCCAACAGTGACAATACATGGATCTAATAATCAGAGCAACAGAAGCGAAAGACAAAAACGTGTGTGTAACTGCAAAGGTATCACTTAGAAATGATCTTTAAAGTCCAGAATGTCACTTAGAATGAGCACAATTTTAGGATTTCTTTAGTTTCAGAGTAATTGCTTAATAGTTGTCAGTCCTTCCAATAATACATAGCACACAGAAACTGTTAATAGCAAAGTCAGCATACTGAAACTTCCAAAATAGAAAGAAAAAATTTTTTATACATAGTGAAAACTGGGATACTTTTATGATGGCTGGGTACGTTCGAGGACCTGACCGAGGTACTAATTTTGTTGGTTAAATCTGGCAACACTGGTTGAGACCCTGCTGTTTTCTGAATCCATGACAAAGTCCTGTCCTTTCTATAATTTTCCAGCAAATGGACACATCTTCACAAATTTACACACTAATGTTTACACTTACTCAGGTCTCTCCCTTTGCTGGCAATTACAATGCATTTAAAGTCTCACTTCACCTTAAAACACATACATTCAATAATCCGGTCTACATAGATCTCAGTCTAATGACTTTCAATACAATGCAGTGATTCACCAGGGCAGAGTGAAATACCCCATTTTAAATTGATATTTAATAAGTTATTATGCCCACTGTTTACCTCAATCAAATAAGTCTTTGTGTTTTCTCTAAGTCACCCCTCTCTTACTTCCTCAGAGCCATTTAGATTTTCCTAAGTATGAAATTAATGTGACAGATTTCTATTTTAGTAAAGATGTTTTCTTGTGTGGCGCTTGTAGTTAAAAAGGCTGACCCTTGTCTTTTGGCTGATGACACCCACCCATCCAAAACCATAAATGCATTTAACACTAAAGTTTATCTCTGACAAAGGGTGACTGTTTAAACAGTTGGGTCAAAACTGTGTCAGAATTGGCCTTCCTTTGAATCCAATATTCTAATAAATATGCACCAGGCATCTTACAGGGTTGTTTTTCCACACAGCATCGATGGCATCAATTTTTGTCTGTGTGAAACTTTTTATTTAAAATATGTACATCTGTTTTTTTTTTTTTTTACAAACACGTTCCAACGTTTTTGCAAAGTCTCAGATGAATTTTTATTTTAAATTTTATTATACATTTTATTCACTGTTAGAGAACTCATGCACAAGCCTGTGTGGTCTTTAAAAACAAGGTCACTTACTTCAAAAGCTGAAGAAATCATAAGCAGAGCTCAACTTCCAGACAATTCTCAGAGATTTGTCATTTGATTTAATTAACTAAAAATGGAAAATGAGTGTAGGCAGAAAGAAAGTCCCAGATAGTCTACACATGTGAGACATTCATTGATGGTGACAGCCCACATGATACTGCACCATGCAGGCAGAAGAACAAACAACACAGCAATAAACAGCTGCAAGAATATGCACCACGAATAGTGCTATACAAGTGCAAGACAGAAGATCTACTGTTAGGGTAAGTGCAACAGAAACAATACCACAGTCCACATACAGCACCAGCAGCGGTGCTAAAGGAACTAAGATTTGCTTGTGCAAACTAAAGCCAGCATCACCAATTTGGTGATGTGAATTTGTTGGGTCTCAAACTAAAACAAAATGATTTTATGTGTGATGGTATCACCTCTTTAAAATATTATTTGTATGCATACAAAAAACATTTTCATGCATTCAGGACATCCTCTTGCACGATCAGGAATAAGGCACAAATATGAAGCGATTAACTTTGACCTGCTCTGGCACTATAACAGAAGTCAGGGAAACAAATCAAACTTATTAGGATTAATCCCCCAAATATCCTGGATATCTGAAGTAAACTTAATATCGAGACATCCAACAGTTACGCTATACTGTATGGACCACAGCACAGACAGGCCAACTAATCAATAACAATATGCTTGAGACATTTGAGGTTTTCTGAAAAGTGAAAATTTGTCAGTGTAAATTATAACTGAGAAATGTAAAAACAATAAAGTAGGGACTGTCAGTGACTTTTTGACAGCATTAGTGCAGAATAAATGCAGGCTAACACATCATGGGGGACTTCTGTAATGGCTTCTACTTTATGGTACATGGGGAATTTAACAGCTATTACTCTTGTTTTCATAATATCTGAAGCCAAAGCAGTGATTTATCTAAAATCTCAGATTGCCTTGAAAAATTCCATTTCATACTGTAAATTGTTTTCACAGGGGTCTTTCCTTCATTTTGTTAAGCTTGTTATGATTTTTTTTTTTTTTTGCTTGCTGTTTTAAAAAAAACCTTGAGGTGTTTTTCAGTGTGTCATCTCCTATGTGACTGGTCTCTTTCCCATGTCTCACCACATCCTCATGCAGGACGAGGGTGGAAATGTGAGCTCTCTGCTTCAACACAGACAGATATCCTCTCCACAGCACTCCTGTTCCCATTACTCAGACATAATGTTATTTTAGTCCCTGTTCAAGTGGAGTTATAACCCAGTCACTCTACATAATACCTCAAAGGATTCTCTCACAGCATGAGTGCCCCAGTTTTGGTCATAAAAAAACGCATGTTTATCTTTGTAAGTAAAAAACGGCAAGTCCAGTCTCTCAAGCAGATGGATCACCATGAGAAATATCATTAATTTTAATGTAGTTCATGTATGGTGTCATTAATCTGGCTACCAGACAAACCTGACTAAAATGTATATTCTTCTCTTTACATGTACTAAATGGATAATTTATGTATATTGGTCAAACTGTTTGCTTGAAACAGTATAACTATAGATGGTTGAGCTACATTTCAATAACATGCTGTTGCAGAGAGTGTCCCTGTGGGTATGGATGGCTGTTTTCTTTAGGACCACTTGTAGTAGCCCCAACAAAAACTGCTCCAGGTTTGTACGTTATTCAGAGTAAACAGGTGACTGTTAGTGGAAAGACATAAACCTACTGAATTTGCGGCAATGCTAGTGGTATAGCACAATAAACGCAATATCAGATCAGCAGCATATCTTAAACATATAGATATATATTAGTGACCTCACCTCAAAAGGTGGCCGTGCCATCCTGTGAGTGCTCAATCCCATCAGATCTCAAAAGCTAAGCAAGGTTAGGACTGGTTAATACTTGGATAGGAAACTGCCTTGGAAGACCAGAGGCGACTAGACTCAAGACACTGAGGTTTCACAAGCCAGTGTGGTCATGTGGGTCCCAAGCCCAAGTAAATAAGAGGGTTGTGTCAGGAAAGGAATCTGGCATAGAAACTTGAGAGAAAATCAATTGTGTGGATCAATTTATCCAATTTCCCAAAAGATTTGGTTTATTACCACATAGTGTACTAAAGCCAGCCAACTAAAGGGTAGTCAGGGACCAATGACAGCTCAGGAGGAGCCACAGATATCTCAGGAGGGCAGCTTGTGCACCTGTGGTATGTTGGTGTCCTAGTGTCAGTAGCAGTTATTACTCAAGTAAGAGAAACAATTCAGTGACATACAGGTAGTATATGAAGTGAGAAAGTCTGCATTAAGAAAGAGGTTGGGGTCACAAAACATCAGACATTCCCACAAGTAAGATGTGTGATTCCTAAACACATAGCCAAAACTTTTTGTGCATCTTACAGTTAAAAAAACAACATGAAAATCGCTTTTTGAGCAGTAATGAGGTACTTTTTTTTTTATTGTAAACTAAATGCCTTAGCTAGGAAAAAAAACAAAACAAAAACAAAACCAGGCCCACACACATGCATGTCTGGTGCAAATCCAGTTTTTCTGCAGGGAACGGGGATGACTTTTGACACAGATTTATGCATCCAGCATACAAATTCTTCTAAATACACATAAACAGTCCAGCTCTATGAGAGATTGGGGTCAGGGGATTGTGAAGACTGTCCCATGCCAACAACAGTCTTCTAAATACACAACATTACTCTGCCACGGATAACATGACATGATCTACACCCACAAACCCACACTTCTGCACATGCCTTAAATGGGAAAAGGAGGACTTCCCAGGCCGCTAAGGACCCCATCTGAGGGCTCATACACACAAACACACTCACACTTGCATTACAATGAGTGTCCCTGCAGGTGGAGCTGAGGCCAGTGAGGCCTGGTGCGGAGCTGGACAATGGTTTCTGCAGAGAAGTAAAGCCTCTTGCATCGCACGTCTTAGTGGCAAGGGATCAGGCATTAAGACACAAGACGTGGTAGGAATCTTCCATGACAACAGCTTTTCCAGAGTCACTCCAAGTCTCCTCACACCAACTCGCTCATGTCTGATTTCAAGCAATGAATTAGATGTCACACAGGAATTGTGCTACAGTTGTGATGTGCTTTACACTTAGTTTACATCAATCTTGTGCACTTAGTGAGATGCAAGTTTTGCCTGTAGCTGTGGGTGGTAAGAGCAAGAGTAGATGTCTAAACTTTCCTAGCAGATCAGTACCTGACAGTCCCATCTAAAGTCAACAAAAATGTCCATTATGACTGGATTCAACAGATCAAAATGAGAATGGAGAGGTTAAACTAGACTCCGGTCATACTAGACAGCTGCAGTCCAGAGAGAGCTGAAGATAAGCTCTTGAATAACCACCCACCCATCCATCTGCATTCCAACCCTCAGCTATGATCAAGCACGTGGATATAAGCAACCTGAATGAGTTTCCTTTTCAGGATGTCTGCACTCACTCACACAGAGAGAAGAGCTCAGAGATCCAAAGTGAGTTTATGGTAGTGGCCTTACTCTCTCAAAGCAGTCAGTTGTGGTGGTTGCGGATAATGGGGTTGTTATGGTTCTAAATTTAGGTGGATTGGGTCTGCAAAAGTTGATCAATAGAGGACTCTGCTTCAGGCATCTGGTGAGAATAACTATAAACATAGAGGTTTTCTAAACGTGCCAAGTTAGACTGGGGCTGTGTGCTGAACTTGGCCACGTTGGATGGATTACATATCCTGGTTGGCTTTAGAATGGTTTAAGTCCTCCAAATTAAAAGAAATAATAAATGTGTGTTTTGTTATTAATTTGTTATAAATGGATAACACTGGCATGAGCACGTTCAAAGAGGCATACATGACAGTAGCTAAACACACACGTCATATATAGAGATTAAGATCATATAGTGTGCAACATAAACTAGTAACACGATGTGTCTGGAATACAATGGAACACAACACAGTCAATCAATGGAAATGAGCTGCAGAACCTCTAATCAATCACTCCAGTTTTAAAACAATGAATAATGTGCACCCTTTGTAAAGGGTTATTTCATATATTTCACTGGGGGATTAAATGGAAGGTTGTAGCTGTTTCCTGTTATGAGCGAAGTGATGAGCGTCAGGGCTTCAGGGATGTTCAGAGATCAAAGGTCAGAGGCTGTTACTCATTCTGATGGTGAATGAACAGACGCTGTGTAATCTCATGTGGGATAGTAGATCAATATGTTAAAGTGCAGTCTGTGTTTTGAGAACATGTGGAAGCTATGTTCTCTATTTGGTTACAGTTTTATATTCAAAACTGGTTTTACTTCTACCTTCTAATGTGTTTCAATATGACGGTGCTCTGGCATTAACAACCCATAAAAACTGCATGGCTACTGTCAGGTCAACATTTTTTAGTCTAAGTGGACAAGATGAAAAAGTTGCACCTCCAAAAGAACAAATACTCTACATAACATACACTTTCATTTGATCCTATGCACACACCATCCATGCTGTGTTTTCTCATTCACAATCCACTTTCATTTCCCACAATACTGTCTGTCACCACTGCCACAGACCTGGACCTGATTTTCCTGAAAAACCCTGAACCAATATATTTTTATATTTCTCTCAACAGGTTGCATAGCACAGCACTTACATGCGTTTCTGTTTATGTTTCATTTTATAAAAAAAACAAACACTTTTCCATCCATCATCATCCACAGGGACTGTGAATACAAAACTAATCTGTATTGAATGCATTTGTATTGCATTTGTTTTTATGTCACTGTTCATGCACAGACTTGAAACTATGGCACATCATGATACAAGCACTAGATCTGAGTAGGGTTTTGATTTATTTATTTCTTTACACCTGTGGCTAAACTAACTGAAGTCAGCAGACTTATAATGATTGTAACACTGGAAATAAATTTTGCTGTTGCTTTTTCCTCTTTTGTGGTTAAAGTCATGTATCAGTTTACATGTATTATCTACAGCATATCTTCAAATACTGTATAATGTATATTGATTTAGGACAGAATCTTATTTTCTATAGGTCTATAGGTCACACTTTTTTTACTCTTCTGGCTTATATAGCAAAGCGACTGATTTGTGTATATTTACAGTAATTTTGTTGAGTAGTCAGTAGAACGCACTCTTGGTACTCTTTAACTGAAGTTAACTTTATACTGCCAAAAAAGTACATAGGCTTATGTTCACACTAAATTACAACTCCTAGTGTAACATAGGCTAATTTGGACTATGGTATAATTAGAAAATTGACTTACACACAGAAGCGGGTTATACGTGTTTTTTTTGGTCCAACAATGCTCGTTTTGCTAAAAGTGAGTCAAACTCTGCTGCAACTTATAGTCCAGAAAATACAGTAGTTCTCCTTGTCATAAGGAGTGGGCTTGTCTTGATATAGCAGCACAGATCCCAAGCACCAAAACATTCAGCAGATGTGTCACCACTGTGACAGAGTGAGTTCACTGGAAACTCTCTTACTGTGCTGTATATCCATCACACAGTGTTTGAGATGGTTGTCAGGCTCTTTATTAGCAGACCTCTGAAAGTGCTATTAGTTAAGAGGACGTGATGAACTTTATTGACCCCAGAAGAGAGGTGCAAATGCAGACAGTAAATAAAAACAGAAGCTAGATTGACACAGTTGATGCAGCTTTGCACAGTTTTTATAAGACAAAAGCAAATAAGATACAACCAACATTATTAAAAAAAAAAAAAAGATGAACTTCTATAAACCCCAGACTGAGCATATCGGCTTTACTATATCCATATTTGACTGATGCGTGTGTTTGCCCACCAAATGACACTGCTCTCTTTATTTACCCCTTTATTTTAATCTTAGGAAATATTATACATTTATTGTTTTATCATTGAAAATTCTATGAAGACACTGAAACCACTTATATGGCCCAAAAGGTTTAACTATTGGTTTGATTTCTGTAAAATTTAGTTTGTTTCCAAATAGCAAAAAGCTTCGATATTATAACACAAAACTACAAGACTACCCCAAACTGCTGAAACAATTTTAGCATCAGCAGCTCGATTTGCACAGGGTATTAGTAAACACAAATA
Source organism: Mastacembelus armatus (assembly GCF_900324485.2). Classification (NCBI taxonomy): domain Eukaryota; kingdom Metazoa; phylum Chordata; class Actinopteri; order Synbranchiformes; family Mastacembelidae; genus Mastacembelus; species Mastacembelus armatus. Next base: position 4,421,712 of record NC_046655.1, on the reverse strand, counting down.
TACAGTGATCTCAATTTAGAAAAATTCAGAACCATCCATTATGCTCTTCTGGCTTCATGACTCTTTATTAGTGGGACAGTGGCACTTCTGTCACTATTCTGTGGAAATCATTAGCATGTAAGCTGCGTGCCATCACTATATAAGAAACTCAGCAATTCAGATCTGCAGAATCTGGGACGGATGGGACACAGGAACCACCTGGGCATACTATAAGTAGTTAAAGGGAACACTCAGTGAACAAGGTGTTGATCAGCACTTTGTGGACATTGAGGAGTGTATGAAAGGCTTAAAAACCTCAGGAGTGTATTTAAGTTCAGACCTATAGGTGAGTCACTTTAAGTGTGTGCATTTTGCCTTAACTTGACCTAGCTTTTGAAAATGTCTCGTTTAATTGCATTACTTCACTGACATAAATTGCTACAAATAAACACATTAATTGCTGACCTAAAGTGAAAACGAAATGCTTAAATATGTGTAATGTAAACTGAATGTCTGTGCATACTGAGCAGCAGACCTGTTCTGGACTGAGATGACTCATGTGAAGCGGTTTCAAGAAATTCCCATGTCAAAGGTACGTTATGAATTGAGAACTCAAAGGTGTGTAAGGTTGACAATACACAGGGACCTGGCTATTAATTAAAACCTCAAGCATGCAGTGACAGAAAGTTCTTTCATGTATTTTTTTTCGTTATTGATCAGCTCTGCTCACGATTCTTCAGCATCACTCAAAAACAAACCGTTTTTCTGAGGAGAGCCAATAAAAATATAACCATAAACATCCAGTAAACCGCAAATCTTTTCACAGTGAACGTGTTCCTCGGCTGTATTTTGTTTGTGTTGAGAGCTGGTAACGATGAGAGACGTAGCATATGACTAATGTAACTTTAAAACTCAAACTGGTCGCTGGGAAATGCTTGCAAGATTTCCAGGGTCTGCTGCAGAAAAGCATCCATGCATCTGCTTCATGCTGGGAATTTTGCAGTATATTCATGTTTGACGGCAAATAACATTCATTTGCACATTTCCCCTCAATGTTTTGAGGTTTGACTGGAACATGACTGGAAAATTAGCACCAGGAGCTGTTGATCTCAATAAATCATGTAATAAATAGCAGTCAATAAAATTATGCTACATTTGGATGGAAACTTAGAGTTCCAGATACAGATGTATTTATACCAAAATCAACTGAAACCCCTGACTACACACAGCTGATCGCTACTTAAATTATGTTTTCTTTTTATGTGTTATTAATTTATATCACTTTATAGAGGTCAGTTTTCACTTTGACATTGAGTTTTTTGGGGTTTTTTTTTTTTTTTTTTTTACATCAAAAAAATCTTTGATTTAGCAATATAAAATGTTAAAATACAAAACTTTCCCAAAGAAATAATATCTATTAGGCACTTGACAGAAACAATAGAGGCAGTTTGGTAAACAAATGTGTATGAAGAATGGTTGTTTTTGTGGTTCTAGTCAATGAGAGGTTTGTGTAAGGAAGAGGACTATGCATTTCTCGGAAAGTCAGAAAAGACAAGGAAACAAGTGGCAGAAGGAGCTGGAGCTTCGGAGGACAACTGGACTGACAAAAAGGAGGAGAGGGTAAGAGATAAGAAGGGAGCTGCTTCTCAATATTACAAAACCTAATAATGTTGATAAATATGTTTACATGTGTGTGTTTTAGGTTCACCGGCAGCTGGAGAGGGAACAACATGAAAAAGAGAAACTCAGACAAATAGAGGAAAGCAAGAAGGTATGCACACACACATCTGGAAGACACACACTGTACAAGTCTGTACATATGTAAAACCAAACAGCCTCTTTACTTCCAGCCTTTAGCACAGAACAAAGGATTAAGCTAAGAGACACCAGCTCAACATCAGTGGCGTATTTCCTCTGAGGACACACACACTTGCCAACACATGCAAGCAGATTCTCTGTCTTTTTCTCTCTCTCTCACACACAAACACGAATCCTTACCCTAATGTTAACCCAACATTGCCTTGCACCAAGTATCAATTTAATGATATATGGGACGAGCATCCAGGTCACCACAATAGGAGTAATACACAACCATGCCAAGCCAGCAACCAACCAGTAGTAACTGGAGCTAACTGTGGTAATGACAGATCATCCTGACTGCCAGCACTACTGTATTTATTGGAAGCCAAGTTCTGAGGAGGAAAAAACATATACCATTTACAGTTTCACTCATTACAAGAATTTAGTGTTAAATGTTTTCCAGAATTCAGATTCTTTCTGAAAAATTTCTCCTTATCATAGTTTTGTTTTACATCAACTTGTGAATAAATTATTATAATTATATTTAATATTAAACTAGTATCAATTAATTTTATTGCTCCTTCAATTTTAGGCACTGTGCTTAACACATGGTGAGACCAGGCCACTATAATCAGTCTAATGGAAAAATAGGCAGTAATGTAACACTGGATCGATAAGAGTTAATTTAGCGTTGAGGTTCTCTTCATCGCTCATGGCAAAATCAGATTCACTTCCATGGAAATGAGAGTGGGAAACACAACTCTGGACCTGTGTCAAAGCTGTAAGACACTGTAAAAAACTCCTGCTAACAATAGACACAGAGAAACGCACATAGATTTTAAGATCAAATTTAAAAAAAAAAAAAAAAAAGCATTGTGTGTTGATGCTGTGGATTCATTTAAAAATGTGCAGTTGCCAAAACAGATGTACATCATCATGGACAAGGAATGCACACACTCACACGAACGCACACACACAAAACAGCTGTGGGTGCTTTGAGCAGCCGCTTCGCTTCTGACAAGAGTTCAACAAGGGACATGGGCTGCTGTTGTTGTCAGAGTTTCTACTGCACACACACAAACATACAAAAAGGCAGGAAGGCGATGACAGTATTTACCCAAATAGAAATGGCAGTCTCTTTGGAATGTACTTTCCACTGAGACACACAAACACACTGAGACATACAAGTGTGACCTCTGACACATGCACCCGCAAAACATATGTAGATACATGCAGAGAATACAGACAAGCAGGTTAAACATGGATAAACATGAATGTACACACGCACACACACACACACAAGTGACCTTTGGACTGCAGCTGAAAAGCATAACTGTCGATACACACACAGTCAGTGACTCACCCACTTTACAACAAATAGGACTAAACTACCAAGAAGAAAATTACCAATTATAATATGTAACACCTGCTCCAAGTTAATTCTCTGCAAAAAAAATAAATAAAAAAGTGAATTCTTGGTTAGTTCGCCCTCCGGAGGTTAAACCAATCCATTTTGGTTAGATTATGTAAACAATATTGGTAGAATGACTAAAAAAAAAAAATGCGAGAAGGAAATGAATAAATGTATGTTTCTGAAATCAAGGTGAACTAAAGTATTTTACAATGTTAAACTTCTGATGCATCTTGACTAGGGCTGCAACTGCTTATCGATAATATCAATAAAATAAAATTTTTAAAATAGTCTGCAACAAATGTATTTATCGATTTGTTGGATCTAGTGATGCTGCTCTCTGAGCACATGGTGACACGATGAGCAGCTGAAAAGACGAAAATGACAGAAGCAAGAGAAGAGTGAAAGTCACGTTTTCCACAATTAAACAATTAATACTTTGTTATGTAGATAGCAGTAGTGATTTCTTGTTCTAGTTTTTCTGTTATGTGGTCAGATAATTATTATAGTTATTCAGTTAAATGTTTACAGTTCTCATGCCAATTGACACAGTAACTTGCTCATCTTACTGAGCAGACACAGTCTGATGTTGGTCCTCACTGAATAAGACAGACATGTAAATATTGTGATATTTCTGTTTTTCTAAAATTCTGTATCACTTTGTAATTATGTGGCACTGAGTGTAGATTAATGAGGGGGGAAAAGAACTTAAACAATTGTAGTATCAGGCTGCAACATAACAAAACTGAAAAAACTGAAGGGGGTTTGAATACTTTCTGAATGCACCCTAATTAAATACTTCAGTAGACCTGCCTTTTTTAGCTACACTAAGGGTGTGGCTCTCGGTATGACCAACACTGGTCTGTTGTGGTTGAAATTTTTGTTAGACTCACCTCACACTTGAAAGATTAAAATGAAAGTTGTACCATAATCCACAAACAATGTTTCCTAATGATGATTTCCTGACTTTTCCTGTATTGCCTGTATTGTATCTGTTTTCATAAAGATGCCCAAGAAATGCAGGAATACCCACAATATGAAACAGTGGCTCCATAGAGTAAATATTATGCTTCTATGGTTCTGTTGAGATGTTTTCACACCTCTGATGTTTTCACACAGTCTGCAGACAGTGAGTTTCGACCTCAAACCCCTCTCACTCTGCACACTGACACTCAACTACACAACCACCACAGCTGGACAGATGGCTAACTGCCACCCTGATGTTGTCACAAGTATTAATCCAATTGATCAATTTGTCAGTGATTACCAATTTTAGGGCAATTTATTTAAATGTGCTACTCCTTCTTCATACCACAATATAAATAGACAACATTTATGTACGGAACATGAATGAAGTAATTATCCATATGTCCAAAGACAAACATTTAACCCAAGGCCTTTTTGGAAATAATGTCCTGATTGTTCACCTAAAACTTTGTGTGTGTTGGGGAGGTAATGGTTTGAGTCCTTTCACCTTCACTTCATGTGTGGCAGAACACTCTTCTTTAAACAGGACTGACATTAAATGCCTCCCTTACTCACATCAACTTCCTCTGCACATTACTGCTCCCCCGACACACACGCACACACACACACAGCATGACAGAAATGTTAATTGATGACAGACGCTGTCCATTGAGAGCCACTGGCCTTGACCCTTTCACATGTATCCCATCTGAACGGCTGAAAGTAATCCACACACACAGATTCCTCACTCTCTTTCACGCACATACACACACACACACACACCCACACATATTATAGTTAAAGACACACAAAACGCAACAGGAAACTGGATCCAAGAGAGTAATACTGAGTCTTATTTGAGGTCAGGAATACACAACCATTAGGACCAATACTCAGCCACACAACACACACACAAACGAACACGCCTGCTTGGGGCTCAGAGGTGCAGCCCCAGCTGAATATATGTACCGTTACATCACTGTATCAGGGGAACTGTCCAACCTTCAAAATGATCTTTTTTAAGGCCTTAAAATATTAGAGAATTTAGTGTGAAAGACTGTTTTCTTTGTCAGTTTACTTTTTTTTCTGCCCAGAGCTGGTATGTAGCTGCAAAATTTAGTCCCCTTTATCCTATGTTCATATGGAGCATTATATAGGAGTGTGTTTAAAAATGTGCTATTTTAAACTCCAGTATATCACTGTTAAAGCTGAAAACAAGTTTCTTTAATAGTAAAACTTTTAGAGCTTGGGTTTACAATAAACCATTTACTGTACCCAGCTCTGACAGGGAACCTGTAACTGGATATTTGGCTAAACAAAGATAACTGTTTAAACCAAAGAGTAAATGCACAAGAAAAACATTGCAATGTAATGAGCTCAGCCAGGGCACATCTTGAGGCCAGTTGGCTTTGTGATCGGATTTCACCAATCTGCACAAAGTGTCCACATTCTTAAATCCGCCCAAGAGCTGAAATGCCACCAAACAATCCAGTGTTTAAAACGAGAAGTAACAGCAGTACCTAGCAAGTCTTTACATGCAAAATAACGTTTAACAGATGAATCATGCCTATTCGTGCCATTGTGCCTCAACTACAAACACGCTATATATGTCCACATTTACATATTGAGATCCGATAACAAGTAAAGAGGAACACTATAATGAAATCACTTTTTAATACCAGGTGCAAATGCCATTATTTGCATAATAAAAACACTTCTAATCACATCTAGCACATATGGAGCAAGATTAGCATGTCCTGATGAATGACAGTCAATACTTATTCTGTTTTCAGACTTTCACCGACTCATGAGGGAAATATCTGTCTCAGTGCTCCATTACGAACACACACTAGTTGCTGAATGTATCTGTCAACTGGTGCTTGGTGGGGAGTGTACACTTTTACCAGAGACTTTCTGCTAAATGGTAGCTGATGAGAGTGGTGAGACTCAATCCAAAGTTAGGTTGCAGTTTATAAAACCAAAACAACATTACAAATATTCATTTGATCTGAACTGTTAATAAAAAATACTGATTAATGCAGCTTTAAAATTATATTTTGTGGTTCAGTCTTGTAGTGGACAGCAAAATTATCCCTAATAGTGCATCTCCCATATGTTTCAGGAGAAAGAGTTGCAGTGGCAGACTCATGTAGCTGAGCTGACTTCCAGCCAGGAGCAGACTCTGCAGGACAGGTTGGCACGACTCAGGAGATTCAGGGTGAGGATTACACACAATCAACCACCTGCTGTTGTTTGACTTGTTTGACATGCTGAATCTTACTGCAGCAGTATGAGATTCAACACCCCTGTGTGGCAGTCTCAGCAGCCACAAGGCTTCTAATGTTTCAAAGCTTTTTATTTTAATAGGTCGAAGACAAGTTATTTATCAGACACTGAGGGTTCCTGGACATGATCATCGAGTTACAGCACAGTCACAGTTCATTGATCAAGTGTCAGTCAGAGACCTGTCTATAGCTCTTTTTAAATGAATGCATGCTTTGGAGTTCATTGAGTTGCTTTGGTAAAATGAACAGCTCAAAACTGTCATCGAGTACTTTGCTTTTATTTCCTGTGACGCTGGTGTAGAGCTGCTTAACCTAAAAATCATGTTAAAGCTAAACTGCTCAAAACATTCCCTTTTTTCCTCGTGCTGTAGGAGTTCCAGAGGAGAGTGCTGGTAGAGGAGTCGGGAATGGAGACTGAGGCAGCCAGCCTCAGAGTCAACCATCTCCTCACCAGGATGTAGATGCACTTACAGAGCATCAGGAAACACAGGATGTTGCTGAAGTCTTTCAGATTTTATACTAACATATAAGCTTAATATGACAATATCACAATTAACTGAGTATTTTTGAATCACAAGAGAGAGCATAATGACAGCCTGACTCATGGCTCCATTACTTTGTGCTTCTTCCACCACCGCTGCTTTGAAAATATGAAATGTGGAACATATCACAGATGAACAACACCTAAAAACTAAAGTTTTTTAAAAAATAGATTATCAGATCTTGCAACAGTAACAAAAAAGAGCTATAGAAGTAGAAGTACTGTTTCTCATTTAAAGACTGCAAAAAATAAATAAATAAATAGCAATAACCTATAGCTTAATCATCCAAAACGTCTTCAGCATTGTTAGAGTACCTGCTGCCACACTACAGCACCATTGCCCCAGGATGTCAATGAACTTTTGTTCCTCTTTGGCACAAGCACTGGTTTAAACCAACAACAGGGACACAGATGAAGAATAATCTATTAATAGCATTAATTTAGCAATCGACTACTGGATCACCAGCAAGTCCTCAGACCTAAACAGAGTGAAGTTCAAACACCTATGGCAGGATATTATGGGACTTGCACCATAATGTTACATCAATGAAAGAGCTTCATAGAAGAAACAGTAAACGGTTTGACAGGATTCTGTATCTGAACTGAACATCCTGAAGCCATTTTACATAATAGCCATAAAACATAATTTAAACACCAATTTCTGTGGAATTTAGCTCTAACTGCTGTATACACAGGCAGCACATACTGTAGGTTACAGGGCATGAGTGGAGGTTCTGAGTGATTTATCTCACCCATTCATAAATCTACACCATATGTGAGTATAGGTGTCAGCTCAGAGATGGCTTAGTTTTTGGACCAGTGTTTAATATCCATATTTTATCATGTTGATTTAAAAAAAAAACAAAAAAAACAATATGTAGCAGTGTTGCTTTTCTCCAAAATGTGTTGGCCTATCAAAAGAATTATATACTAACATAATTTTAAGGAGACAGGGTTGAAATATGTGGTTTTCACTGCCAAATTTTTTAATGAGTCAGTAGAGTGAAAGAGAGTGGAAACAGAGGAGGCATGAAGTTAAAAACCTCTGGATGTACTTAAAGTAACACACATTTGTCTCACAGTTCAAAGTTAATGTATCTATACATATGGACCGAGAACAGGGTGTGTCCTTGCTGTCATCTGTGTGTATGTGTGTGAGCATAAACATACTGTACATGCTGCATGGCTGTGTGCATATTTCATGTATGTGTGTAGGTGTACAAATGCATTTACAATGTATCCCAAAGTTATTCAAGTCATGTTTTGCCTGTATGTGTGCTGACATACAAATGCTCAAATCAGTGTCAGCGCATGGCAGTCGGTTACGTGTGTGTGTGTGTGTGTGTGTGTGTGTGTGTGTGTGTGTGTGTGTGTGTGTGAGAGAGAGAGTAAGGTGCGGCCTGGGGCATTTTTCAGAGAAAGGAATCACACCACAGTTCCATTGAACTCTTTCATCTGTGTATTAAAGGAGGGAAATGACAAAAGGTGTTGAGAGAGATGGAGAGAGAGGAAGGTGAGTTGAAGAGTAACTGAAGAGCTTGCGGTGTGTCACATGGAGACATTCAGAAGAAAAAGGAGGAGTATATTACTTACAATGCAAAGAAGAGTATCGCATTCCCTGAGGACGTAGACATACAGGAATATGAACTCTCTCTTATTGCGTGTCAGCCTCTCCTTCCTTTTCCTGTAGGACTTCTCAGTGTTTACATGCACTAAAACCTCAGTCTGTGCAGCACCTATCAAAGTGTGGAAAGGAGCAGATTATTATTTTAGCAATACTAATTTTCCACATACACTGGTTTCGTTTTTTATTCTAAATTCATTGGTAGTCACTCGTGGAAGGTACTCCTGATTTTCTCCTCACTTTGAATTACATGTAGCTACTCTCACTGCTGCATAAAACTAGTCTTGAAATAGTTTTACTTCATTTCTTACACATCCACGAGTAAGGAGCTCCTGAGGATTCCCATACATTAAATCACTTAGTCTTACTACATACCCTTATAGTAACCACTTATATGGCAAAAGGTAAAGTACGGAAGTAGTGAAAATGTTGCAGAAAAGACTGTGAAACACAAAAGCATCAGTGACAATGGAGGAACACATGAAATATAAGACTTAACCTATACAGAAGTCCATTGCATGTTAGGAAGCATTCCACATGACCGCTCTTATGATGAGACACATACAAAATATACACTGATTTTTGCACACATGGATTTGGCATTTTGTAGGCATTTCTGCATTTAAACAAACGTGTGCATTAGTCTATGGCTATAGAAAAGGTGAGATTGATCATTGTTTATGCTGAGGGTGTGCAGCTTTGATAAATGGCGGTTTTCTTGTTTGCACAGAAAGTACAGGGGTATTCCAAGTGACTTCCGAAAGTAGAAAAAGTGAAAACAGGATCGTTCCAACACAGATAACAGACAAATCAGAACAGGCCAGGAATTAGCCACAGGCAGGAAACATGCACACACACACACATAAACAATAAAAATGCACCACATTTCAATCTGGTATGGTTCTATATGCAGGCAGCTACAGAAATCAAAGGAACTTGAGAAAATCATAGAAAAGTAAAAAATGCTAAAAATATTTTAATCTTACATGAAGAGTTTTACAAATCAAAAGTGCTTTCTGCAAATCCAAAGTATATGTTGAAGATACAGGTATGGGGAAAAGGCAGGTAATGCTTATTTTTTAGTAACTTACATAAAATATCCAGTGTGTGCTAAATTTAAAAACCATTAGTTTACATGTCTGAATATTCTCAGTCTAAACTAAGCCAAACTAACAGTTTACATCTGATAATACTCTAAGTCTTTGCTTTGAGTTTTACTTTAAAGCAAACTGATGCACACTGTAGGCATGCTGAGATAACATACATGTACTGTCCCACTAACACAAACTGTTTTGCCCAGGTCTGATACTGCATATCCAACCTCATACAGACATACTGTGTGGGATAAAATTCAATACTTTGGCAGCACTTACATGCATTATGTTTCATTACAAGGGACAATGATATGTAATTATGAATACTATATTACATACAAGGAAAGACACCAAATATAGTAAAGAGAAGGCATGTGGCCTGAGTGTTTTTGTAAATATGATAATTATGATAAACGTTTATGACTAATCTATGCTTTTTGCAGAATAAGAGGTGATTACTTGTGACAATGGTCATAAGAGAGTCATTTCAGGATTTGTAAATTCATTCTTTAAAGAGAATTTGCCAAGAACAGCAGGTCATCTGTGTTTGTAGCATAAATTACAAGATCACTCTGACTCAGCTCAGGTCCAAAGCAAACTCCTGTATGTGCATAAACCTGTACAGAAGGCAGCAGTGAGATCAGATCAAATCCCAGCTGCATAAATTAAATATTTAGCAAGTGACAGGAACAAAGGCTTGGCTTCTGACATCATCTGTACGATGACTACTCTGCTGGTCATTGACAGGATACGTTAATTAACTTAGTCTACTCATCAATTCTTATGATTATGACCACAGAGCCTGAGAGAGACACACCAGCAGTTGCAAGTCTTACAGCCCGCTTTCCATTTATTTTTTTCATACAACTTGATGAGATTAACTAGAGTAAAGACATTAATTAAAGAACACTGAAAATATTTTCAGTCCTGATTTAAACAGCCCCGTGACCCTGGTTTAGGAATAAGGTATAGAAAATGGATGGATGGATTTAAACAGCCATATATTGACTGGCGAGCCGTCAACATATAGAATCTCCTTTGGAAGCACACGTATAGTCATCAGATGAGACAGATCAGATTGATGAAAGAGGTTCAAATCTGGTGCATATCAGGATTTGCAGAAAGCTGACAGGAAATTTTCATTCAACATTTCATCCAAACACAACAGCTTTCCTAGAGAGCAATTAACACACTTGAAGTTTCTGTGTAGCGGTTCACATGCTACAAAGAATATTTAAAAAAGAAAAATTATCATCTGCACTAATTTAACATTCTAGTTTTCAGACCTTAAAATCCAGGTAAATTGCAAGGTTTAGCAGCTAAATATGTTTCTTGGTAAGATGAGCACAGACAATGTGGCCAGAGTTTCAAACTAGATTAGAACAGAATTTACACGCACAAACGAGTAGCAGAGTCAGAAACCATGGTGTAGGAGGGCGTACAAAATATAAGGTGTGCTTCTTCCATCTAGTGATAGGAGCCAAAACAACACCATTACAACTATACTTGTATAATTCTCATTCTCCTCATTCATTACAAACCACTGCATTACTGGCACCAAAACAAACAACCAGAAAAAGAAACCCTGCAGCATCTCAACCACACATTGCTCCTAACCAATCACACACAGACATTTATTAAATAACTGCAGCCATGTATATAGTCTGTGGAGTAAAACACACACACACACACAGCTAACAAACAACTATTTAACTCACAGTTGGGGTCCCTGAGAGTTTCGCTGTGGTCCTCCCAGCATCGCTTGATGACAAATTTAATCAAAGTAATTTGTTTCACTATAATTACAATAAGCTGAGTGCAGTAGCTACAGGTCTCTATACAGTCACATAGCAAACTGCTGTAGCTTAGTTCTGGTGGTATTTGGAGAAAAGGTAAAACAAACTTTTTATTTTTAGTTGTCACAGGTTTATATGGACTGCAAGGGACTGGTGACCTGTCCAGGGTGTAACCCTGCCTTTCACCCAAAGAGAGCTGGGATAGGCTCCAGCTGATCCCCATGACCCTAAATAGGAAAAAGCAAGTATAGATAATGGATGGATGGTTGACAGGGAGTGTAATTCATTGGATAAGTGGGTTTGACCCCACTTGTCATATAAGTGACTGGGTGGCCCAGGCCCACACATGGAGCTACAAATACTGTAGTCTTGAATAGAAGTCAGCCAACTGGTTGGCCAATTAATCCGCTATATTTGACTATTTTTAACATAATCAGCATCGACCGATGGTGGAGCATATAGGACCGATTAACAGGGAGGTGCATCCGCAGGCATCCCATACACATAAACACAACATAGATGAAGAAAAAGGTAGCAGTGGATTTCAAGGTGGAGATTAAAACCAAGTTGAAAAGTTAAAGCTAACAAATACAGTTGCTGATTCTTTAAGCAGATATGAATGAAGCACTCATTACCTGGCAAGTGTGCAGCTAAGTCATCTAGCATTAATAATGACCAATTTTTACCCAATGTTAACAGTGCTTAAGGTGCACTATTATAAAGCACTGCCATCATACTTCATTAACTGCATTTGTTGGGTTTTTATAAAGTGCTTTGCGATGACTGTTATTGTGATTTGGCACTATACAAATAAATTGAATTGAATTAAATTAAATTGAATTAACAAATGAAATTAACTTAGATATTAAATTAGATATATGGTTTCTTTTTAAAAAAAAAAACAACCAGGTTTACTTGAGTAAGGTCAAAATGACATTACCTGACTGCATTGCCCATAGCACATATAATAAATTGATAAAAAAATTATATAAAGAATTATATAAATTCATACCTCTTATTAGATTATAGATTCTGTGATTTGATGTCAAGTTAAGGTATTTGGTTGGCAGCACAAAGAGAGACAGAGGAGGACAGAGCAGGATGGAGTCAGCAGAAAGAGCACTGGGCATCAGACCCTGTATGATTCTCACATTCTGCTGAGGAGCCGAGGAAGCCTAAAAGTCTGATCCTAGAATTGCACCTGATGTGTAGATAGAAAATGTGAATATTCGGGAAAAGAAAATTGGCCCTAAAAAGTAAGTTAGCTGGTTAAATTAGCTATAAACACTAAGCACTTCAAGTGGCTAGTTAACTTAGCTAAAAGCACTAAGCAGTTTAAGTAGCTAGTTAAATTGGCTAAAAGCACTAAGCAGTTTAAGTAGCTAGTTAACTTGGCTAAAAGCACTAAGCAGTTTAAGTAGCTAGTTAACTTGGCTAAAAGCACTAAGCAGTTTAAGTAGCTAGTTAAATTGGCTAAAAGCACTAAGCAGTTTAAGGAGCTAGTTAACTTGGCTAAAAGCACTAAGCAGTTTAAGGAGCTAGTTAAATTGTCTAAAAGCCCTAAGCAGTTTAAGTAGCTAGTTAATTTGGCTAAAAGCACTAAGCAGTTTAAGTAGCTAGTTAAATTAGTTAAAAGCACTAAGCAGTTTAAATAAGCTAAAAGTAAAAGTAGGTAATGTCAATGCTAGCTAACCTGTGCGCTAAGCCCTCACTAATGAAGCTACTAGTTTTTTTTTTCTTATGGTTTAAAACTTAAAAACATGGCCCTGAATATAAAATATAGAAAATTGGGTAATGAGAAAGACTGAAAGTCATATAACTCAACATACAGCTCAAACAAAAACTCCAAATAAACCTCTCTCTTTAGAACTTGCTTATTTAAAAATTCACTACTTACCCAAACACAATGATGCAAAGTCACAACTGTCCTAGGTAAAAAAAAAAAAACCTGAAAACTGCAAAACATTCACACTTCAACACAAACAGGTGTATTTGCAAAACAAAAACTGGTGAAAGCTGCAACATTTGAATCCACAGACAGGAAATGAAGTCAGTGCTGCATTCAGGGGAAATAGGAAACCTCAAGAGCTCGTCCATGGCCACTGAAAAGCTGGAAACAAAAAAGGGTTTTATCACAGAATCTTCAGGTTAAACTATCTGCAAGTTTGTCATGGATTGTTAACATACTTTAAACTCTCAACATTTTAGCACCTTAATAGAAAAGGTACACAATGTACAACATGACAAACACTTATTTACATAAAAAAAATTAGAAATGGTCATGTTGGCACAAAATGATGTCCAGTGTTTTACATATTGCTATTTTATCACGAACTCTAAAACTATCAATAGAGCTTTCACACTTTTGGGAAATTGCTTTGAATTTGCTATCTTAATTTATTATTTAATGGGAGAAAGGCTACCTAAACCCACTTAACCATGTAATTCTATCAAACTGTGAAAATGTGTGTCATCATTAACCAAAGCTGTGTTTAATGGAGTGATCAAAGGCTCAAAGAAAAGATTAGAGATTTAAAACTGCAACCAAAACTAATCTCAGAATCAAAATTAGATTTATATTTGTCATATAATTTTGTTTTTTGAAACAGTTATTCAATGCAACACGAGAATCCAAAGAGAGGTATCATGAATTTACAAATTAAAAAAAAAAAGTAATTTTTTTCATGTTTTATTCCTTAATGTTTTGGTCAAAAATACATTTCAGTTGAATTTCAGTTTCACTTGCATTTTTAACATGGAATAGGCAGATTGTTTACTTTTGTGCTTTTTTCTGTACTGGTATCACAAAAAAGAAAGCTGAGATAGAAAAGGGGAAAATATTTTTTTATCAGGGTTCATTCATCAACCAGCTGCCTTTTGCACATTTACTCACGTTTTCCTTTACTCTCACCTCATCTGGTGCCAACAGATACTAGTAAAGAAGGCTTCAAGAGGAAAGTGATACCTGAGATAATGGCAACTATTAAGTATTTAAAAAGCATAACCATGTTCATACATGTAGGATTATCTGAATATATTGCTGATAAACTGGCTGCAATGCCACATTCCAACAAGCACAGAAACCTGCTTCAGCCTTGTGTGTTTATTATTTTCTGAGTAGTTTTCTTTTGGCCAAGCACTCTACTACCTGGTCAACAATGAGCAAATAAATAAAATAAAAAAAATAACAGACCAGAGAGATAAAATAAAGAGGGATGAGATAGAAGCAAACAGGACACACAACATGTAGAAATGATTTCATAATCCATCTAACAATCATGTATTTAGGATGTTCTACACCACCTTAACTAAGGATCAGATTTTCTTGAATGACAGAAACCAGTATACCAGTATAACACCACTATCACCATGTCTTGTCCAATGTTCATGTCCATGTGAATACATTTAAAGTTAACAGTCTGTCACTGAGCCCTATCTGAGCACACGGATATTATGTTGTATTGGAAATACAAAAGCAGTCTGAAACAGCACTGAAGGTTTACAGTACAGCATGTCAGCATGTTCAATTCGTAACAAGAAGTGTATTTGTTGTTCCAAGATTGCCCCCCCTTTCATTCCAAAGAAGATCGCTCACCAAGTGATACTCTTAACATGGTCCATACCCCAGTTTTCCAACAAAAACACACTGGCAGTAGAATTGACTCATCCACACTCTAACAAGATTAACTTTTACTAAGAAACCAGCATTTACAGTACATCCTTAGTTTTTGTTTTGATCTGTGCATCAGTTTTTTGGTTAAAATTCAATATGCCAAACTGAAAGAAATCAAATTGTATTAATTTTTCTACTGTAGCAGCACCTTCTACATTACTGTCTGTAGGGCGAATGAGCTAACGTTAGCTGGACCCACTTCTTTCTATAATATGGGACAAGCAGAGTGTGTAGGAGTTGCTGTTGACTCAGAATTTCTAAGTGAAATACAAACTTAACAGCACAATAAGTCATCCCAAATGTTGAACATCATAAAAAGCCAGATGTCTTAAGTTACAGTGCTTAGCCTACGCTGTGTGGGCTTGTTGAGAAAGCGAAGAAAATGTTTTAGTGTATTAATGTTTGTAGATGCACCACAGAAGTTAATAATATGCCTCTTATTGTAGCAGCAGCAGACCCCCAGATGTCAACCAAAGAATTGGCTTGTCGAAATAAAATATGGAAAACTATGCACAATAGCTACAATATCACTATAACTTATATTTTCCTTACATCAAAAGTGAGAATTCAAATCTCAGTTTGACTGCAACATTGAGAAAAACATTTAATTACTATGCTAATAAACTGCTTACATCTACAGAGTACATAAAGAGTTAGACCAGATAGTTTTTTTAGCTAAATAAAAACTGAGTAATCAACATAAAACAACACAAAACAAAAAATGATCAGATGTGTCAGTGTTACATTTAAAACAAAAGGTTGAGTCAGAAACAGATGGCAAAGTTACATAAAATGAAATCTGTTTACAGTCTCTGTTTGTCAAGAACTCCATTATGGCTGCCAGAAGTAATGTGACACCATCAATGTCCTTTATGGGAGATACATTATTTTGTGTGGGCTGAAGAAACCCAGCTTTATGCCTTACCTGCAGGAATGTCAGTATACAGTCTGGTATTGATAATGAAGGAATGCTGATGAAGTATTTGTGTAGTTACTAGGCCATTCTACAGAAAGAAGTAAAAGTCCATATGGCTAACGGGGAAAATGCATTAATCTAATTCTAAAGCTGCAACTTGGACAAGAATCTGTGAGTGGCATACAACAATGTGCCACATTGGCAAGTGCCTCCATCAACATGTAGGGCAGGGTCACTGACAATACAATTTTAGTGGAATTTGGAAATCATTCAAAGTGATTCCTTAATTTTGTTAAGAAAAATGAGCTCAAATGCACTGAACTGTGTAAATAAAATGAATCTGTGTGTGTTTCTAGTACCACGGTTAAGTACAAGAACTATGGATTGTTGGAGCTGCTACAACTTATGTTTAAAAACAAAAATTGCACAGAGCATAACCACATAAAGAAGAAATATTCTGACAGTCCCCAGCAGTAGTAGAAGTGAGCCACAGTGTCCTTCAATCTGCTTATGTTGATTGAATTGCTCATTACTGAATCTGTCCGTAAGTCCATGGTCCTCTCTTTAGCTCCAGTCTCTTCCAGGTTGCTTGTAATATTTGATTGTTCAACCTAATACAGTAATTATTGCTTGTCTACGCTATGAAGCTAGTGTGCCTCTAATTTAAAGTAAAAATGATTAACACTTTATCAGGTGAACAGTCAGTGTGAATAGGAAC
The DNA here is from genome assembly GCF_900324485.2 of Mastacembelus armatus. Classification (NCBI taxonomy): domain Eukaryota; kingdom Metazoa; phylum Chordata; class Actinopteri; order Synbranchiformes; family Mastacembelidae; genus Mastacembelus; species Mastacembelus armatus. The sequence continues at coordinate 4,404,909 of NC_046655.1, read as the reverse complement.
ACACACACCCATTCAACCAGTGTGAACATTGCACATTCAGCCACACTGAGACCATTTTAATCATATTCGTGTTCACAATTAAGCTGTGATTATTTTTATCACAGCACTCCTGTGTCACTCATAAGAGACATAGGGACATATGAGACAAAGGCAAAGACAGACACTGACCGAATCACCTGAGCAACACAGTCACAAGGGCGAGCTGAAGCACCCCTACGGATGTATGTAATGTCACACTGCCGTGTGTCTTGAATTCTCATTTTCACTCCTGGGTGAGGGGGGAATATCCCTGGTGAACTGGCTGAAGCTAGCAGCCCTACACCTCGCCCTTGGCACTCCCCCTCCTCCATTTCCAGCCGAGGCCTGGGTGGGGCCCGGGGGTGGAGTACTAGACTGGCCCAGGATGGGGAAGCTCTGGCCTGGCTGGAACATGTGGCTGCCTGACTGGAGGGCATTTTCCTTGGCAAAGAGGCTCTGGATGAGCTGGAATTTTTCTTTCTCTTCCCGTAAGAAGACATCAACCAGGAGCTTCTTCTCCCGTTTAAGCTGCTCCATGATGGTTTTGGGGACATCGGGGATCACCCAGGCAACCACGTGGCTGAGGAACATCACCAGGTTCTGGAGGAGGGGAATAAAGAGGAGAGATGGATGGATGTGAAAGTGAATGAAAAAAGATGGATGAGAAAAAAAACAGGTGGTACTACAGTTCATGTTTCGAATGATAGTTTTAGAAAGTGAGTCACATTGATACAGTATGTGTATCATGTTTGCCATGAGTGTCACTGGTGAAGAATTCCCTGAACTCTGTTAATGTGTTTGACGCTGCAGAAGTATGGAGCCAGAGAGAGTTGAACTTTAGCAATGAAAAATAAACTTGCAGTGAAAAGTAACACAATCAAAATATGATCAGAACTGAAAAATACAATATTTGAATTGAAACCTTTATGCTGAAAAGAAAAACACTGGCAATGAAAAAAGAATTAGTCCTGAAAATAATTACAGATTTCTCAGTTTTTTTCAATGCCAAAGTGTTTTTTTTTCTCTGACAGTCCTCTGATATTCAGTTGATGTGAGTGTTTTTCAATGAAAGACTCGCTGCCTAACATGACTGTAGACCAGCATGAATTCAGCTGCAGCTCCCAAACAGCAAGTCTCTATCCTGTTTTCTCCACACAGAAACGGGCTGGTATGATGTTAGCTTTCAGCCAGCTCAATAATGTCATATTGGTTTTGGCAGAGGTCAGCTGCAGCACATAAACAGCAGCAGCTACATGAGCAGCAGGATTGACAAGTACAAACCCTGAGCCTCTTGAGTGTTGAGGCTGCCACATATTTTGTGTTAGCACATTAATGAGACCTTGTGCAGCAGCAGTCGCAGCCACACTGGCCTCTGAACTGAAGCGAAAAAGAAGGACTGGAGACTTAACTAACGTTACTATTAACCACGTTAGCTAACTGAGACTAATCTAACTAAGGACTTGTGTTAAGATATAAGATAACTTTAGCACTTGCTCCAGCAGACCTCTGCCAAACCAGTAAAACATCACTAAGGTAGCCTAGTTAGTTAAAAACTAACTTCCAACTAGCTCAATTCTGCATGGAAAAAACACAACAGGAGAGAGAGAGACTTAACTTGCTCATGGAAGCCATTTGCCAGAGGTCTACAGTCATGAGAAGGCTGCGGCCTGCAGCAGTGCAGAGCCAGATGTCTCCTGCATCCTACAGATGCTGCTGAATATGCAGTAATCACGCTCACAAAGCTGTGGCATGTGTATTTTTAATCTTTCTCTCTGTCTGTGGTTTTTTGTCTGTGAGTTCATACCTGGAACAGTATGACAAACGCCAGTCTTGCAGCCAGGACACACCAGTAGTCTTTGGAGAACTGGTACGCGTTTGGAGACCAGGGGGGTTCCCTATAGTCTTTGTACCTAGAACAAACCACACGTGCACACAAAAGGGGTTGGTTGAGGAGAAAGAAAACAAAGTAATCTACAATTCTTTTTTTCATTGTGTCAAGCCTGGTGGAAAACAAATCCAAATCATCTTTCTTGGAATCAAGTGTGTAGTCACCATGGGCGGTACTGTATCATGGTTATAGACCAAAATATAAGACCTACAGAGGAAGGGAAATACAGCGCAGGGTCTTGAACGTGTCGCTGTTTTAATTTCCATCACTAAATCTGACTGATCTTTACCTGGATGAAACCAGCTCCACTCAGATGATACCCAACTCAAAGCACTAAAAACTTTATTAGGATTAAAACTTATTGTGCTGGCAAGACAAACAGCAGAAAACTTGAACCACATATTGAGCTGAAGGCCAGTCAGAGAAAGATAGGTGCAGAGAATAGAGAAGAAAGAAAAAAAGAGTGGCAGTCCCATCAGGTAAAACACAACCACACAAGAATTGATTTGCCTGGGCAGGTTGAGGATGCAGTCTTCAGCAGCACACACCATCACTGAAACATTCGCTGCTGGCAGGCTGCTATTTTGACCGAGGTCAGCTGAGTCAGGAACAGTGTTTGTATTTGCAAACCTGCACGTACTGCAGGTTTGCTGGTGCATTAACAGATTATTAGAGGTCATGAAAAGGAAAAGGTTTTGTAATGTAACCTGTAGCGCCAGAGCTGCCTCTCCGTGCAATTAGCTGGATGCTGTGCAACCAGCAAAAATCAGACAACAAACTGAAACGATTTCAAAGTGCAGCTAGGCTTGTTGATTCAGATATGTTACGGAAACAGGGAGGGTATCGGTCTGAGGAACATACTGTAACTGCTAAATCTGCAGTTCGATGGAGAAAGCCATCGACGCTTTATTGTTTTTTTCTATCTGTGTTTGAAATCTGACTAAAGCAAGAACATTAACAAAAGGTGGAACAGCAAAATGGGCAAATACATAAACTGTTAGTTTAGGAAGAAAACATCTTGTGCACTTATGTTCTGTAATTCTTGGTACAAAGTCAAGCTGTTTCCAGTTGGATGCAATCACTCCTAAATAACATAAAGAGGCTCTCCTACTCTTCATGTTAATGTAACTGTTCAGATGCCAACAGTGATTCATTTGACAAAGCAGGAGAGTGATACAGGGCTGAATTAGATGACCTGACCTGACCTCCACGGTCACCTGGCCTAAAGCCAGCCGAGATGGTTGGGAAAAGCAGCAAAACTGGAGGTAAGGTATTCCAGGTGAAACAGGTTGAGAGGATGCAGAATGTGTAAAGTTTACCTCAAAGCAAAATAAGTTAACATTTTGCTTTAGTGTAGAAAATAACAAACACTAAGAAAAAAAAAAAACACAGAATAAGAAGCTGTGTCTAAACCATTGTCCACCTGTCTGATCAACACGAATTAAACTAAATTACCAAGTGTCTACTTAAGTCTCTCCTACTTTTAAACTTGTGTACTCTGAAGTAGATTTTTAGCAGGAGGATCTATATCTGACCATCTACAGCCCTCTATAGATATGCTACAGTATGGTCAGTAAAATGCTTTCTTATTTATTGGAGAGAGGACAGTGGAACAGGACAGGAAGAGGGAGTAACCTGGCTGTAGTGGGGTGTGTAGACCCTCCGGGCATTTTATTACATACATTTTGACTAAGTTTACACAACAGGGACATTAAGTACAACATATAGCTTTCCTTTCAAGGCAATAGTTTCTGAATAGTCCATCCCATTGTTAATCTTGAGAACCTCTTTAAGCAGAAAAATGCATCCTCCCAAACCACTGACTGTACTGAAGAGATAAAAGTGATAGTGATGGTGATTTGTAGACAAAGATGTCCATTGTGTGGAGCCATAGCTGTACACGGGGCAGCCTTCCAGGCAGCATTAAGCCAAATTAGTGCATTTAGGGGAGTAAGATAGGCATCAGTAAAAGTCAAGGAAAATAATGAGAGTACAGGGACACTGTATTTATCACGAACTAAACCGCCAAAAGAAAGAGTTAATTAAGTCATTACACATGTTTTCTGCAGAATAATTGCATGAGTCACTGAACTAATGGGACAACAAGAGACACTGGATTGGCAAACATGAGCTCGAGCAAATATTAGACGTAACCTCTTAACTTTTGTTGGTACTGTGAGGTTACCAGGCAACCAGTAGAGACTGCTCCCAGCCACATAAAACCTCATTAAACTACAGCCTCTGTGCACACGTTTTATATGGACTGAACAAATGAGACAGAATTTGTTCATCGGTTAGTTTTACAGGTGTCAATATACAGATTTGATTTGTTCTGAACAGAGCCAGGCTGCTTGTTTCACCCTGTTTCCAGGCTCTAACTGTAACTTCATATTTAATGGATAGCAAAGGCTTTAATCCTCAGCTAGAAAGTGCATTTTGCCTGTATGTCAATATGATTTAAAGAACAGTTATAAATGTAGCTGTTCTTTGGGTTTTATTTTCTAAACATTTAAAGTTGGGATAAGTAGTGATGTAAATTTCTGATTCAGCCAATACCTAAGCCCTGTCTGCTGTCATTTATAACCACATCAAGCAACCAGTTAAGTCAAAATAAGACCATCCCACAAGCGCTAGTCAGTAAAATATGAAAATATCCCTCAGTGTCATAAAAGTACAAAATCAATAAATAAAACAGTAAACAGTAAAGGAAAGTTGTCTTTTACAGTGAACACAATTTAACAAGCGAGGTTAATGTCATGGTTCAGATCAGAGTTTTATATTGACACAACTGACACAACATAATAAGTCTTTCACATCCACTTACACACTGTCATCAAAAAATCCTCTTAAGCTGAAATAGATTAAATGCTCTATTTTTGTTAAGTACTGGACTTGTAGTATAGAAATAAAACAGAGGGAGGATGCATTATTGTGTGTGTGTGTGTGTGTGTGTGTGTGTGTGTGTGTGTGTGTGTGTGTATGTGTTAGTAGGGTCTTATGGTGTCTGATTCCTTCTCCATATACAGTCATGAGTGAGGAATGCTGCCTGTGAGAGTCAGCTCTCCCCCTCTCTTTCTTTGATCTATTCATCTTCCCCTCACTCACTCGCCAATAATTTGCACTACTTTGTTATAGATCAACTTCCAACTAAACTAAACTGTAAAACAAACCTGATGTCCAGTCACGTCTGATCAGTTCAATTTCTCCTGATGGTGTGGAATTAAATAGAAAATATTGTCATCAAAGAACATTTTCATTTCTCTCTTCCTGTGTATGTGTGTGTGTTTTCTAGCCACTCCATGTTTGGTTATAATAGTGCAGCTCAGCAGTAACTGGAGCATCAAGCTCAATTTTCTTTCATAAGAGCTCTCAATGAGATTATATGAGAGAGACTTGAGAATGTGTGTGTGTGTGTGTGTGTTTCTGGGAGTTACTTCTGCCAATATAGTGCCCCCTGGGATCCAGGAATACATTTTCAGAAAAACAAAGGTCAGACCATTCCCATGCTTAAAAACACACACAAACAAAAACAGTTACCCCTCTTACCAAACATGGTTGCTGTCAGGTATGACTACGGCAGAAGATCAGTAACTTCAAACAATAGTATCTCTGTGTCTGCCGTGTGCAAGAAGCTGTGCAGCTGCTTTTCTCTTTGCAACTATTTTGTTTTGTCCCTCTCATCTGTGTCTGCATGTCTCTTGCTCTAACTGTAATGAACAGAAAATGGTGACAGCACTTCTGGCCACACAACACTTCCATCCTGCTGTGGTTTACTAATTCCCCTTGGCTGGGTGAGAAGTGCTAGAGGGGAGGGGGGGGGAAACAGAAGAGAAACAGAAATGGCTCCAAAATTCCCATCTACCATTCAGGGGATTAGTTGGTGGCAGATGCAGGTCACAAACCACACTACTTCATCTTTCCCTTTGGGATAAATTATGTTAAATCACTTCTGTTAGCTTCCTAGTCAGGAGGATTAAACCCATATGTTTTCACCATAATTATCCACAGCATTTGTCATACACGAAATTGTGTACACTTTCACTGTTAATCTAATTTTCAACATCACAGCACTGAGCCCTCACATTTAAAAAACTGTGCTGATAAACCCAGTGAAATGACAATAATCCCTCACGTCACTTCTTGACCCTCATTTGACCCGCCGGTGATAAAAGGGCCAACTTCCTATCAGCTTAGGAAATAAGTGGTGTCTTGACATGAAGCGACTAGAGGCCTAAAAGTCTCAACATTATACTTTTCCAAATCCTACCCTGAAGGAAACAATGGCTTGCAACATAGAAAGTGTCTTAGCAACAAGAGTTTGTGGTTAACTCCACCTGCTTCTTGTTTTTATTTCCGATTTATCTGTCATGTATCTGTTCTTTGTTTTCTATAAATTACTGTAAATCTCTTTGGCTAAATATGTTTTGATTTAAAACTAACTGATGTCAATAGATGTCAGGAATGCAAAAAAATGTATATCTTTAAAGGGAAATGATTTTTTCTCTCGGTCATCAGAGGTCAGTAAAACCTTTCAAGAGAAAAAGCTATATCCTGGAAGTAGGCGATAATTTATATTTGCTGACTATGGTGTTTTGGCTTGTAGCTGTCATGCTGAATTTCTAGTTTACCCCCACTTACATTTAGCACTTCAGCACAGGGCATACAGTAGAGAAAACATGACTGCAGAGCTGTACAGGGAAACTCTTCTAACTGATGCAGAAGCTGTCAAGCTCCTCACACTGCTGTTTTTAAATGTGATGAAAGATTTAAAACCTCTAAAGCCACCATCACACCATCCACCCGTCTAACTACAGGACCTCCCATCTCTTCTTCCTCTCTTTTTTTCTCCGACATCATACCCTGTCTTTGTCCGTTATCTTACTTGTCATGAAAGTTTTCTCCTTCCTTTCTTCCTCTTCTGTTTCTTTGTATCCTTATCTGCCTCATCTCTGTCCATCCATTCACCCATTCTTGACCTCTTTTCTTCTCTCTTTCCATTCATACATCTGGAGTCTCAAGATTAACTGGGTCAAAAAGAAAGACATGAACTGTCTGGAGCATCTGACATACTTCGAATTACATACTGAGCTGAATCACTTGCCTGGAGCCCAGAGATGTTGCCCACAACATCAGTTGCTCATACAAGTGCCTAGATACAGTCTGTCTATAGACCATACACTGTGCAGACACACACATCCTTCTTCGAGCATCGGCCGGCTAATTTCATGCCTGTAAGCAGCAAAGGCGTACATTATCTTGACGTGTTTCGGACGTGACGTACCACGCTGCACTGACACAAAGACCGCATTCTGGCGTTATAATTCTTCGCTGTATTATGTAACACAGCAGGTTGGCCTCAGCTGTCTGTGGGCGCTGCCATCCATGACCTTTTCTTCTACAGCGCTTTATACTGATGTTATGAAAGCGATGTTGACATGAGTGAAAATGCACAGAAGATACAATAGTGCACTGTCTGTGACTAAGCAGTAATGGTGGTTTGATGGCACTGTGACAATATTTCTCTCATCCTTTGACATTGTCTCATGGCTAAAAAGTGCTTGGTCACCTGATGTGAAAATTTCACCTTCTGGTGGACTCCAACTCATTCACGGCTAAGAGTTAATCTTACATTATTTGGTAACTCTCTTCTCCCTACTTGAGTCAACAGCAAATTCTGACGTCAGTCTTGCTTGTAACTTTTAAGTGTGTGCATGTGTGTTTTTACCGGCAGACCATGACCTCTCCAAGCATGGAGTTGGATGGTAAAGTGCCAGGTTTAAGACTGGACACGTTGAAGTAGGAGAGCGTGTGGTTAATGAAGCCGTGCATGGTGCCGGTTGGACTGTACATGTACTGGTAGACCAGCCGAGGGATGAAGTCTGACGTGAAGGAGATCACAAAGGCCTTCAGAGACAGAAAGAAATGCAGGAGAGTGAGAGAGTGTAACATTTTCCTCTCACGAGCCCTGATTTAAAAAAAATAATAATTTCAGTGAAAGAAGTGCAGGGGGTCAAACTATTTATTTTCAGATGTTGAGCAGCACAGTTCTGGTAAGCTATGTATTTTAGAGCTGAGTAATGTATTTAAATGTATTGATTTAGTAACAATAAATTAAATCCATAGACCTGCAAGATGCAAAATATATGAACAAAAGGAAGTTCTGCTCTCAGTTTTCAATTGCCTTGAAGCTCCTAGGGCAGCTTAACTGTGCATATGTGTGTAATGCCCCAAAGCTCTAGGATACATAAAAACATACTCCTGCTTATTTTTCCAAATCTTCCCCAAATCTGTTTTGTATTAAAAGTAAACAGACTAGGATTTAGTTAACTAACCAAGAACAAATCCCAAACAGGAGTTTTCTGAACTCAAACACACACAGCTTAACCTCCACACATCAGCATATTTAGGTTTTTCAGATATGATTCTGGGTCGTAGGATCCTGACAGTGCAAACAAAGAGTTTAATATTACCTGTCATCACTGTGGGCAATAGACCACCTAAAGTCTGTGTGGGGTACACACAGACCTGGTGTGAACTGGATTACATGTTGAAATGTTCCAGCAGAGAAGCTGATGGCCAGGGGTTAAAAATATGGTGTTATACATTATTTGTTGACCACTGACCTCTACCTGTCTGTGATGCTACTAAACTGTTGATATGCAGCCCATTGTTATTCTAAATCAATCCGTTATGAAGTGAAATGTAACTAACTATTATAACTTTCTAGACAGGCAAAAAAACCCAATGTTAACAGGAATCATTGGAGTGAGTTTGTTTCTGAGTTTTAATTCTAACATTTTATTGCCCATGTACTGTCAGTAGTCACATACAGTAATATAAGGTACTGTGTACTCTATAGCATGATTAGGGTTATTTATTTCACACTTGATAAAGCTCCCCCACCATCACCAAATCAAGGTTAAGGTGATCATTCAAGTCTGAAAGTGTAGTATAGTATAGTAGGACCTTCACTCAGATATCATGTACAGTATTTAAACTAGAATACTAAAATGATAGCTTTTAGAGTTTTACTGTGCATATATCTGCCTTCATCACAAATTTAAGAAGCAGATACTGAGATGTGGGATTTTGCTTTAATACTTACATTTATAATGACTGCAAATTTCCCCATTCCACTTAGTATGTCATACCATATGCCTAGAGAAAGCAGAGCAATAGTCAGTACACACGTGTCCAGTTTTTCCTACCACACTCTTTCTGTTCATTAGATTATGAGACCAGTTCAATAGAGCTACTAGTGGCATCATTTTGTGACTGTATTTACAACTATATTATTATTCATTTCTTTATTTGTATCTACTGTATTTCTCTTATATATCTACTAAATGTTTTTCTTAAGACAGCTTTGCAAGCTCACATACTTTTTTTTAATTAAAAGAGCACTTTTGACAGAATGCACAGAGAATGTGAGACTTTTCTACACCATTGGAGGGACCTATTGCCCTTCAGATGCCCTTGACATTATAACCTCTGGGCTTACTACAGAACATGGATATACTAAAAAATCCACAGAGGTCAAGCTTGCTAAAAAGGTAACATTTAAGATGTTGAGATATGATTGTCTGTCCACGCAGTAGGATGGTTCATTAGTTATCTACTGTATCAGGCAGAACTCAGTGTGTGAAAGTGAATGGGTTCAGTTCAAACTAGCCTGCTGTTGTTAATAGAGTGGCCTGTAGTTTTATGCTTGGCACACTTTTATTCTCAATTAATTCTCTTATATCCAATATGATACCAATCGTGGTGTTTGTATTGATATGTACACCCTCACTCACAAAGGCACTTCATATGCTAAAGAATATAATCAGTCTGGTTTCACTGCAGAGTGTTGGTGATGTTTATCACCCTATCAGGTTATAATTTGTATTCTGGTGTATTGTGTATATTTGTCTCCTTCATTATGTGTGTGTCAGATCAGCTTACCAATGTCTTTAGCCCGCGCAGCTACCGGCCTGCGTAGCTCTGTAACAAACTTCTTGGCATCCAGTCTGATCTCAATGACATTGTTGAGCAGGGCGAAGACAGGAGCGAGTGGGAATGAAGCCACAAATAGAGAAACGAAACCAAACTGGATGACTGCAGAGAGAGATATATGATTGTTAAACAGGTGTTAAGTATTTGACTGTGGTTTGCATTAAACAAAATCAGATGCTCACATTTGAACAGAAGCAGGAGTAGGGAAATACAATGGCAGTCTGCTGTATACAGCACTATACTATGGGATATCAATATAACCACAGGGAGACATATTTGCTTAATTGTGAAAACTATTCAGGATAGGAAGTAACTTTCTAGGTGCCAGGAGTGCTGCTGTACAAACAACCACTAGGTTGTTTCTTCTATTTCACAGTATAAAAGAGGGCGGCACGTGCAGAAGGATCCAAAGCTGCAATAGTGGAAGAGTACATTTCAATCTGATAATAAGAGACCATCAGATTGAGATTCGTGAACACTCATTTTTCTGGCCAGGAGTCACACTGTCTGACCAGACTCCCTCTATGGTTCACTAGATGCCTTTTAAGGATAAAGACTCCACTGTACTCGGGACCTTTTTATGATTAGGCAGTGTGTGGAACCATGGGTGTGCATCTTCTTTGTGGTGTATGCTTCTATGTTATGTGTCATGTAGTCTGAATAAATAGCAGAAAAAACAACATCCATGACTAAAAACTAAAACTAAGGTCAAAGGGGATTTATTGCAGTACATCGGGTACATCAGGTAGGTGAAACAGGAAAGGTCTTTAAATAGGAGCTTCATCAGTTAATCAATACTTCAAAACAGCATCTATCCGCTGTTTGTAAAAAGTGAACATGTGGGAAAAAAAACACAGTTTGCTCGACCCTGACTGACGCATGGATCTGAACAGAGCAGTGGAACTTTAGCAGTGTGGGAACGGGGATTTCCAGCGAGCGGGAGACTGACGGCTTCACCTCAGGATGCCATGCAGAAACAAAGAGTGGTGAGGAAGAAAACACAATGGCAGGGCAGTAAGCGCCAAAGGGTAAGCTTAGAATAACCTCACTATCTACCTGACCTGAGGTTGCTGGGTTCAACACACACACATACGACACACATGCACCTTAAACAAGCACAGATGTTTGCAAAAAAAAAAAAAAAAAAAACATAGGTGACTAAACACATTACCCCTTCTCCTCCTAGCTCCCACTGTTCTGCAAACATCTCATTCTCTTGATACTTTTTTTTTAACATTTATTGCACAAACTAAGTCCAGACTTGCTGATCAGAATAATGTTTGTGCGTCATTGTGCAGAGTTTGACACTACAAGAGGGAAATTTTTTTCTGTGTTCACCTGTGTGACATCACCACTTGTTTTGAATGCTATTGTCCAATACGCTATATGGAAACTTTTCACCTCACATGCACTGAGAATGGACTTGTCAGTGAAACACTGGATATGTTCTTTCTAGCACCGGAACTGTAGAATAAAAATGCAAGAGGCATGCCTCCTGTGTGTGTTCCAGGACCAGCTTAGCCTTAACTTGCCCAAATCAGCCTTTGTAAATTACTGGATTTAAAAGAGTTTTTTTCACATGCTGTTTCATTTGTGCCAAAAACAGTAAAGACAGACTGGTAAATACCAGGGTGCCAGTTTTCCACATAGGGTCTTGATTCACTACAAAAGCAGAAACTACTGATACAGCTAATGTCCATTTGACTATAACTCTAAAAATGTTATTTACAGGGCTTTTTTCAAGTTTTCTTGTTAAGTTTGATTAACCATCTAATGCAACAAATGTGAGGTGGACTGTACTTTGTTTTACATTGTGTAATACTCAAATCCTCTGACTTTTACTCTCTAAAACCTCTGAAATGGCTGGACTGAGAGTAATCATACATTTATTTTATTTACATCACATTATATTCCAGGGAATATATTCAAAAACATTCCTGGAAAATTGTTAGAAATGTGAGCATTTCCCAACATTTTCCTCAGAAGCTTCAGCATAGATCCTAGTAGAGAGAAAAGTTCTTCATGAAGCATCTTAACCCTTAAGAGCTCCTATGGGGGAAAGTGTTAGGAGGAGGAGGGAGGACTTTGAAGAGGCTCAGGAGTTTCTTTAGCAGAGGAGAACATGGCAGAAAGACAAAGAGGGAGAAGAAATGTGCCTGAGACTCTGAATAACAGTGAGTTAACCAGACATGGTGCTCATATCTGTTGCTGACTACTTTTACTACTTATGACTTTCACTACAGCACTAGTTGAATTTCCCCTCAGGGCTTCATGAAGTTTATCTCATCTCACCTCCTACCCAGTGCAAACACGCCACAACACCACAACTGAAAGTCATCACAACTCAGAGATATTTGGCAACCAGGAAAATGTGATGACTTGGGTCTGTCACCGTCTCCATCAGCAGTGATCACAGCAACAATTAGTACAGCACTCTGAGGAAACTCATATCTGTCACAGTTCATTTCATTTCCACTGGACATTCACACCTGACTCAGACATATATGGACTTCCCCAGTGTTGTTGGCGTAACTGATGGCTCACACATCCAAATTACTGCACCATCAGAAAATGAAAAGGTTTATATGTGAATAGAAAGAGGAACCACAGCATCAACGTTAAAGCTGTTTTCACTGTGGACTATAAACAGCAGGGTCATTTTTCTCCTGTTACATAGAAATAGATTGAGAGTGTGTGTGAATATGTTTTAGGCTAAGTTAGGAGCTCTCAAAATCTGCAAAACCTTATCTGAACTGGCTGAACATTTTGAAACACATTTTGTGTATTTGGGCAGGAAAACAGTTCATGGTCCATCCACCTGTGAGTCATCCACCACGTTGGCCTATTCCTCCAAACATCTAAAAACAGGCCTGTATAACCACAATGGGCTTGCTACTAAACTATTAATGTATCTTACCATTTACAAATGGAATAATCAGCAAATACAGGAGAAAAGAAAAAGAAAAACATTTGAATTAAAACACTGGTGACAAATAATGTTACACTAATTACTTACTGGCCTTCTAAAGATGCTGATTACGCATTAAAGAAAACCTTTAATCTGTGTCTGCATTAATACTGTTTATGTGCTTTGCTTTGTGACAGTCATTAATGTAAGTGAATCACTGCATTTGTGTGCAATTTAACAAAGACTTTTGACTTTTGGAAGGAAACAGGAAATAAGCGACAATTTCCTAAGTCGCACACTTTTTTTTGGCCTCAGGTTTTAACCTGTCCTAAGATGTTTCCCACTATTTCTGTCTTTGTTCCTTACAAACAAGAGTAATAACTCACACGCTGGGTAGTGTGAGCTGGTTTTAAACATAGTTTTAGGCATTTTACAACTGACAGATGCTGTTCTTTTGAGTGTGTGGGGGCAATAGGTGGTTCATGGAAATCCATAAACTCTTCAGCCCAGGTGTGCACATTCACCTGTGAAGGTCATACTGATCTTGCCAGTGCAGATTTCATAACACCTCTCAGAACACTCTCAGCAAAGTTGGTTCCTCAGTGGCTGCTCTTTTACCCTGTGGCTATTTTAGCTCTGTATATGTGTGCGTGTGCACGCAGACTCACTCATCTCCATGTATTCAGGCGTGAGGCCTTCAAAGGCAGCCAGAGGGTAGTCCAGGTTCCACTGCTGTGGAGCTTTTTCCTCCTCCTTCTCCTTCTCGACTGTTCCTTTATTTTTTAATGCACGTACCAGCTTTTTCAACTTCCTGTCATGAGAGAGGGAGAGACATCCAGACTTTTTCAAAATAAAAGTGTCAAAGTAAATATTCATAAGATGTACACTGTGGAAATTCAAATGAGATCACTTTATAAAAGACATTTTTAAAGGTTCAATTAGGTTAATTTATAGGATAAACTAAAATAATTTCATGTAAAACCTGCCTGAAAGGCTACTGGATTTCATATCTGTATTTCTGCTGTTTAACACAACAGGGAGGCATCAGAGTTTTTTAAAACCTATGTATATCCATGCAAACAGATATAGTTTATGGCCTAAAATAAACTATCACTATCACTTTATAGTCAATCTAGGGAAACATGGTTGCATTTGTTCAAGACAAATTAAATTCTATTTTATAATTCTTCTGGAAATTATGTGTTGAAATTAAAATGTTGTCTTAAATTCAGGCTATGGAAAAACAAGACATGTGACATCACCACTTTGGGCTTTGGATTTAGGGATTAGCTTTTCAAACTTTTTGTATGTTTAAAACACCATTGATTAAACAAGAAGATGATGGACACAGGCCTCAACTTGCCATGACCACTTAACTCAGCTTTAAGTAACTGTAATAATTATTTTTTAAATATAAGTTTAGTTAGAAGTTTTGTTTAACTTTTTTAGTCTGATAAAGTATGGGTGGTGTGTTTCACTGCTGACACTGATATACATTTCCTTATATAGACACACTGTGTTCTGTACTATGTGAAGCCTACATTTCATAGCAGGGTGCATGATCCACATCACAATGAGTTGACAAGCTGATACAGCAAAAACACAGACTTAGACCATAACTGTTGTGTGCTTGTCTCTTGTTTGGTCTCGAAGGGTGGGAGCTCAGAATGACGCTGCTGTGAATTCCCTAAAGACCTGAATCCTCTTTGGGAGGATGTGCAGGTTCAGCCTACCAGCCCTCTGTAGTCCTCTGAAGAATACACCTTCGCTGTTTGTGCTGTGTGTGGGACAGTCCCTGGGAGCATGACTGAGTGTGTTTTTGGGTGTTATGTAACTTTGATGAGGTTTAGAAGCAATTAGACTTTATTTTATATATGAGTCAATATGTAGTCTCTTTGTTTTAAGCATCACTACTATACATTAAATGGAAATAACATCACTGACCCCTAAAAACATCTTTAAACAACTTGTCTAAGTTTTCCTCAATTAAAGTTTGTAGTGAGACACAGACAAATCAAACTCTATACTTTGATTAAAATTTTTAAACTCACAGATCCATCTCTTACAAATTTAGAAGCAGCTTCTAGGGTCAGCAACATTTTTGTAAACCTGTGAAAACCTCTAATGTATTCAGCAGCTCCTGAGAGTCTCCATAAACTGCATACTGGTCCATAATATAAGACTGTAGTGTTATTGGTCAGTAGCCAGGTGTGAACGCTTCTAAGTGGTTGAATGTGAACCAGATGGTATGTCAGTGGTATGGGGGTACGTGCCATGGCTCGCTGCTCCCTCAGGATGTCCTAGATAAACCTCAGTGTTTGATGAGTCACCCAACAGGTCAGGAGGCCATGCTGTGCTTACAGCAACAGTAACAGTGCAGCCTGAAGCCGAAAGGCACTTCTGTTGTCTGACAGCTGTTATAAACAGAGCTGACCTCTAACCTTTGGGATATGCATGGAAAAGCTGAGCTATTGCACAAGATGTAGTGCCACTGTACGGACATAGGGGGACTGTTATTGGAATAATCACTCTTTTGAATTTATGACTCAAGATCTAAAAAGTGTGAAACCTCTTACTGAATGAGCACACACAGAAACACGGCAGTGTACTTACGGAATGCCGATTTCAAAGATGTTGTTCTGGATTAGCTGCTTCCCCAGCATGATAATGCTGAGCTGAATGCATAACTCAATGAGGCAGCCCCCTGGAGCGCACTGGGAGAGACACATACACCATTCATTATCCCTTGATGTTTTCCATATACACCCAAATAAAAAGAGTCACTGATAAAAACACAGATAGCACACTTTACCTCTTCCATCCGATAATGGTTAAAAACATACATGTACTGTCCAGGTCGACCTGCAAAGCTGTGGCAACACAAAGGTTCAATATAGAATCAGAACTTTCACCGCTGGTCATGATCATTTTTTTTTCTGAAATTAAAGTAACCACTGAAACCACAGAACACAGATACACAAGGGTGCAGGACTCACCGGCCCTTGAAGAAAGCCACATAAAAAATGGGCGCGTAAGCATTCATAAACTTGAGCAAGAAGGCCTTCAGGACGAGACGCTCCTCGAAGCTAGTGTCTGTTTTAGGAATCTCTGAAATACAGGTAAAAACAGTTCTGTAAATGACAGATGAAGTGAAATGCGGCTAGAGTTGATTAGATATGACCGCCACATGATTGTATAAATGGATGTTTTCCCTGAGACAGTTCTGAGGAAAGTGGTGATTCTGTCAGGTTGACTCTTGAATTGGATCATGATCACTGTGCTGGAAGTAGGTCAAAACACTGGTACTTCTTACATGTCATATCCTCTCTGTCTCTCTCTCTCGCTCTCTCTCACACATACACACACACACACATATGCACACTTTGCCATGCACTAACATTTCCTTCCCATTCTTTTCATCTCTTTAAGAGGTTTTGAATATGAATGTAAATGCAGTTGAAACCTCCTGGGGGTGACTGATGGGACAGCTAGAGCATGAATACATCCAAGTTTCATCAAACTGTCCACCACGGGGCCAGAAAGCCTCTTTCTGTCTCTCACACTCACAGATACAGGATGACTGCATATAAAAATATCAATTTAGAATTTTTTCATTGAATTGCTGAGGAACTTTTTTGTTCTTTTTCAATATGCCATCATGCATATTGAAAAAAAAACAAGTCACTGAACTAAGCTCTGTTCCCTAGTAGAACTAAATAAGAACCATGCAAAGCTCAACTAGGCATGTGACACATTTGATTTAAGATGTGCTCTAAAAATAGTCTTTGATAAATCACTCATTTCTGTTGGCACTGCTGTTTATATGAAGTAGGTGAAATGAAGCAGAAGCATGACAGCTAGAACAGAGTCAGGCTGTTTCCACTTGCTTCCAAGATTTTGTGCTTTGCTAAGCAAACCATCTCCTTAGCTCAGACATGAGGTAGTATCAATGTTCTGATCTTTTTCCTGATAAGAAAACAAATGCTATGTCAGTCATTTTAAATTAGTCCTTTAATAATTTAGCTCATTCTAGAGGAGACTCTAATGTTTGTGCTGACATTGTTTATTTGCTCTATTTTTTTGTCTTTTCTAAGTATTTGTCTGTGTGTGCATATGTTTCTGTACCTAGTTCCGTCAGCCACGCTGCCACACTCCCATAGATTTCATCAAGAATCAGGATGACCACAAGGCTGATGATGACCGCAGTGGCCGTCACAGTCACCCGAACGTTAGACTTGATCTCTGGGTCGGAGCTCATCGCCATCAGAGCCGACACTGTGATGCGGTAGATGACGACGCTGAAGACCACAGAGAACGTCAGCCCGAACTGGGAACAAAGAAAGAAAAAAGAGAAGAAAAGAAATGTTTTATTGCTCAAACACATTTCACACATAATGACAAATGTATGATAAGTGGAGACCTGGTTTTTATGTACTAACCATAAAGAGGATAGAGGAAATGTTGATGAAGTATCCAGGGAGACGGTCTTTCCAGGTCAACTTGTCCATGTCATTCTGACAGGAAGAACCAGGGCCACATGGGAGACAGAGAGGAAAGGTTTGCAGTCATTTATATAATGATCAATGCTTCATCAACTTTTGGTGAGAAATCTGTGATGCAGGACACTGAGCTTCGTCACAGGTCCCTTGCCTCTTTTTAAATGTAAAGGTTGAAGGGACAGCTGGAGTAGCAGCAGTACCTCTTTGGCCTTGGTATTTCAGCACTTCCACAGGAAACATTACTATGTCTCAGCAGAGAGAAATAAAGGAGCACAATGGCCAGTTCTAAAGTCTGCATCCTAAATTTGGAGACCAGTTTGGACCAAATGTTTTCATTCCATAGCATCTCAGATACCCAGATGAGCTCCAGTTAATGAAAGTTTCCCATGTTCCCACACTCAAATATGGGAAAACATTTTTTAAGTGTTGCTATAGTATTTGGGAATGACATCCTATTTGATGACATGTCACCCAGTTCTATTTGCAGCCATGCATGTCCATAACAGAACCACCAAAATGACAGACAGATGCTACACTTTGGGTTGTGAGCTGTTTCTTTTTTCTCCGTACTTTAAATCACTTTGATAAAGGTTGATTTTTGTTTTCAATCAGTCCATAAAACTTTGTTCCACAACTCCACTGAATTGTTTTTCTATTTTCTGTAAGGTGCAGCCTGGCTTTTCTGTTCTTGAGGATTACCAGGGAGGATTACGTCATAGAACATTCACATCAGCATCCTCAGGTAATGAGCATATGTCAGTAATCACTAACACTGCGCCCCAGTGTTAGTGATTACTGACATATGCTCATACACACATGCTTACATGGGCAGGCTCAGGCTGAGGCAGACAAGCATTTAACACACAAACACTCACACAGACCACAGTGTGATGGACAGAGATCCTGTTCAATTTATCAGGACAACAGTACCATCTAGTGAACACACTAGTATAGTACAACCTGCAATACAAGCTTCCGTCTGGGGTTATAGTAGAAAAACACAGTGACCAATAGGCTAATGACTATAAATAATAACAAATGAGGAAAAAGATCAGACAGGGAATGAGAAGAACAAAATCTAAAGAAGCCTAAAGATTCAAGTAATATGAGCTTATATTATTTGTTTTGGATGGAGACAGTGAGGGAGGAACAAACAGTCCTGAGGTAAATAAAATCAGCTTGTGTATCTAAAGCACCTGCTGATTTGCAGTAGGAATTGTACAATATTTCAAAATGAAAGGCGTGTTTCTCTGAATGTTTTGTCAGTCAGTGTCAGGAGGTTTCAGAGATCTTCTGCCTCCTACTGGTCATGAATTGAAAAACGCAGCTTTAATTGAAATACTGATCTTTCTGTGGTAAAACCAGTGTATATGTAGTTCAGTTACACTTTATATGTTTTGCCTCAACATTGTGAAGTACTTTGACTTGTAGGGTACTGCAGTTATTGGATTAGCCAGAAACAAGCGTTGCCATTTGATTATGTTAGCATGTATACTTGCCTTGACTGGTTTTAAATAAAATGTACTATGTCATGTTAAATGTTGTGATATAGAAACAGGTGCTATTGCTGTGATAACATTGCAGGGTGGTAAAATCACTTTTGTGAAACTTCATAGTGCTCTGCAGTGTTTTGGTCTAAGAAGCCTTTAAACACATAAGCTTCTTACTTATTTTCAGGTGTACTGCACAATGTCACTAGAAACTTGTTAATGCAAATTAACTTGCAATAAGTCCAGATTCTGATGATAGTTACGTTTTTCAATATGCAAGTACATGAACATGAGCTCAAAGGCAGGTTCTACAGAGATTTGAACTCAGATCACTGGATTCAACGTCCAGAGTGCTAAACCATTACACCATGGAGCCCAGACATAACTTAAACAGACTGTGATTGGACAGTTTATCTCATTAAACTCCCAGAATGAAATCTATGCTTACTGGCATTGTGCTGACTGCGTTTTCTTTTGTACTTTAAAAATTAGGTTGTATTTTTATTTACAACTCTGCAAACTAATTTTCAATATTTAGCTGGAAGATAAAGCACTAACTCAAACTTGCAGCTACATACAACCTTCAAAGACCCAAACATTACTGCAACATCTCTTTATGTTGATGTAATATCCAAATGTCAAAGTTATTGACTTTTTTAGTCACGCTTTTTGTCTTAAACTTTGAGCATTCTCCAAGGCAGACATAGACTCAGACACACACACCTGAGGGACTGAAATAATGAAGTACAAAAAGATCTTCATTGTCGAAACGGAGTGTGTATGTGTGTGAGCCTTCATGGGGACAGCATCAGAGACAAGGCTAGTAGTAAATGGGTCAGGTGTTATATTTAACTTGTAACCTCCGTTGAGAAAAGCCCAACCAAACTTTCATCTCATGACAGAGTTACTCAGTCTTAACTTCTCTATGTCACTCTGTGTCTCTCTCCACACATTTCTCCTTGTGTCCACACCCTGCATGTCCTCTATACTATACTACAGTTTATGCTCTATATAGTGCCTCCAACAACAGTCCAACGAGGTGATGAACATGATGCATTTGATGGACTTAATAGATATAAAAACTACCAATGTGCAGCACTACACATTTCAGTCATAATAAAAAATAACAATGAGAGAAATCTCAGTTCACTGCCACTATAAAGTGAACAGTACCTGTTGAATAGGGAGTGGCATAGGGACTCATCCCATGTTACTACTGTCTTTATTGCAGCAGTAAGACTATGGGATAGACCTGGTAGTACTGTCTTATGCCAAGCCCTTTAGGAGCTTGGAGCTTTTTTTTAATGTATTTCTTAATATTAGCACTGACAGGTCCTTATTTAAAAAATGATTTGAAACATCTAGACAGATATATGACTGTCACTCAGGGTCAGATATGGTCTCTGTTAATATACAAACTAGTAAAACATGTCAATCATATAATGTCAAGACACTTTCACTATACTGAATACCTAAATGTATGAGTATGCTGAGTATTTGCTAAGAAATAAAGGCTATCTGCTCCATTTACTGGAAGTCTTATTATAACCAGTGCACAGTAATAAATTAATTAACATGATTAACCACTTCAGTCGTACCTGTGAAATATAATCTCCAGATTTGATTCTACAATACATTTTACTGTCTCAGGTAACAAATGAAACGGTTCATGTGTGTCTGTGTATGTGAGAGAGAGTGTTGTGTCGCCATAGTGACGGTCACTAATCTTACCCCTGGCTTCTTGCCCAGAATGCATCACTCCCACTCAGCCGCCCTCCCTCTGTTTCGCTCCATCCCTCTACTTCTCCAAGTCGCTCTCTGTGTATAAACCTCAAGCATCTCGCTTTTGAGGTTTAACAGGGGGTCTTTTTTGCCACTGCCAACTGGTTTGAAAGTGGTCATGAGGAAAAACATTCCAGGTGTAGTGCTGCACTTCTGCAGACATGTTGAGTTGTCATTGCAGAAAAGGCACAAGTGCGTTTAAAGACATGAAAGAGTGTTGTGTCAGGCCTTTCTCCTAATATGCTATTTCATATTCCTGAGATCAAAAGATTTAAAGTTAAAAGTTCATGAATGTGTTAATTTGATAAGGTGGATTAGCTCCCAGCACAGTCCTCAATGCCGCTTGGATTGTCTGAGAGCTCCCTTAAAAACACCTGAGCCTTTTACTGCCAAAATTATCAGGATAATCACTTGATACAGTATATACAGGTTCTTTGACATAACTATCTTTAACCAGTAATTAAAGATCAGACTGGTGTCTACCTCATATTGTTCTTAACATCAACAAACTCCAAGAAAAGATTTGTGTTTTGTTTGAGGACTCTTGGCATCCCTGGATTAATACACTTTGGGAACCAGAGAAACTGTCCTCATTAGCATCAGCTCCCTGTCTTAAAGCCTGCCTATCAAGCCCTTCTTAAACATGTCATTAACTACCCGTGGGGCTTAAAGAAGTAACTACATGCACCCAACAACTGAATGTTTACTTAACTTCACGGTGGTAAAAGTTTCAGACTCCGTTTTTGACTTTTGCTCCTGCTTTGGAACAAAACCACCCCACCTAATGGCACTGGCAGACACACCACCTCTGTTGATTTTTGTTTAAAACGACATCAATGATGATGCCTCCTCCTCATTCTGTGCATTCTGTAGGTACATTCTGTAATGTCAAGGCTGCCAAATAGATATATAGCTTATACTTGCACAAATCTAAATCAAACTGGCTCCACTGCATGTAAATAAACAAATTTTCCAGGGCCCACCAATACCTTGAAAGCCCATGTTTCTAGGGAACAGATAATGGAGACAGTTCTTTCATGCTATTCATCCCATAAAAATACTTGTTGTCACAATCAGATGTCCAAATACCTGAGTAGATGAGACTGTAGCAGCCAGAGGATGGGACAGGAAGAGAAGAACAGATAGATAGCAGCCTGCAGGATAGGAACAAGGGAAATGAGGAGAAGGAGGAAAGGAAAAGGAAGTGGACAAGGAAAAGGACAAGGAAAAGGAAGGTGAAAGGAGGAGGGAGGAGAAGAGAGGTAAAGGAAAGGAGAGGAAGGGTTACCGGCATCCCTGCAGCCATGGCAGACAGCAGTTTTTGTCTCCATCTGTCCTTCCCTGTCACTGTCCCGTCCTCTTGCTTCTGTGGCTGCAAGACAGAGGGACAGGTTTTACACCCACACACACCCACACACACACACACTCACACACACACACCCCCACAACCACACACCCACACACAAAAACCAAATTCATAAACACACAAGAATTTATTTTTTCCGTCCACTGCACAGATCATCAGCCCTTATCTGTTTATTGTGAATGTTGTATTAATCAGTATAAATCCAGACTCTGCTATATACTGTAAACTAAATCAGGTATATATCATTACAGTTATCAATACATTTCACTAACCTAGTTAAACCAGTAGTCTGATATAAGACTGTCCAAGCTGTTGACCTGAGAAGCTGTATGTTGCAGATTGTAATAAATAACATGGAGGCAAAGATTTCCCCAATATGCATCCATTCAGAAGAGAGAACTGTGAGTGACCATGGAATAGTTGTATATAACTACATGCATTTCCTGTGAGAGAACTGACTGGTCCCTTTTCTTTTTCCTAAAACAGAAGCTGGCATTTCTTTCACATAACCCCCACAATTATGAAAAAACACCTGTAGGATCCGTCAGCTTGCCTACATTTATTACCAGCTCATGTTTTGAGACAGCGTAGAAACGCCCCAGTGTCATGTAAATTAGCTCCTGTCTCACTATAGCTGTGGCAAAAATCCAATAGTTGCAGCAGTAGAGTGTACTGTATGTGGGCCAACAGGACTCAGTGTGATTGACCTAATTTATAGAAGGAATCTAGATCATTCCCAATTATTAGATAATCACAGGCGTGTTAGAAGTCAGTTCAGGCTCATCAGGAACCATGTGATTCCAACAGTTAGTTTCATGATCAACTGATTATACAGGTTCTCCCCCACAGAATCACAGAATGGATATATAATACAAGAGACATTTCTTTGAGCTTATAGTTGCTCTAGTCATCAGGCATGTAATTTAAAACGATGCTATTGAAATAAGTGTAATAATTAGCTGTACATGACTGAATATTTGAAGGAGTATTACTGGGTAATACCTTTGCATTGGTACTGTTTGCAGTCAGTTCCAGCAAAGAGAATGAAATTCATATTTTGTTCATGCAAACAGGGTTTGTGGGAAATGTGGTGCTAAGCGGTTAAACAACAAAAGTTTTTAAGCTTCCCTACCTCATTCTTTTTCTTCTTCTTATTTTTCTTCCTCTGTCTCTTCTGGAGGAGGATGGTTTCATACTTTGGCCTGGGATGTTCCTGAGCAGAACCAAAATAAAGTTGTGAGCTAGTGTACACGCTCATGTGTATTGGTGTTCTTTCTGCCATGCACAGTGGATATGTTTAGTCCCAATATTCAGTGCTGATGCAGAAGGTAGTGTGTCCTTTATGTGGCCAGGTGAAAAGCTTGCAGCATGACTGACTGTCTCTCTAATCCCATAATGACAGTCTTTCCCCAGCCTTAAGCAACTGTTTTAGTCGTCCCAAATGTTACCTCTACCTTAAACACACTACATATTTACAATTCCTACTGATATTATAGGACTTAAAAATGTGTTTGGCGCTGACATTGGTGCTAAAGGTCCAGAATAATCATCAGTGAAAAAAAGTCATTGTGAAACTGTGCAGAAATCTGTACTGTAATAATTAGCTGTGCATGTGACTAAAATGTTTATGTTGTTATATCTGGGTGTTTATATGTATCAGCACATATCGTTGAGTGTGTACGCTTTTTAGAGTCATAGTTTCGACACACACTCCGTGTGTGTCTGCGTATTCACAGCGTGTACCTCATCCTCCTCGATGCCTGTCAGATCCCAGCTGAAGTTCAGACTGATCTGTCGGCGCTTCCAGTGCTCCAGGAACAACACCGCTACATACACACACACACACACACACACACACACAAGCACAAAAATCAAATTATTATTTCTTTATAATTTCTATCATCTTTAGACACACTGCCAATTAACACAGTGATAAGATCAATGGAGCAAAATACAATTAAGATGCTGCTCATGTACCAGAATATTACAAACTACACACAACTCAAGTGCCTTCAACTGTCTTTTTATAGTCTTTTTTATGTATTTTCTCCATTTGATCATCTTTAATGCATGCTGTTTTAGCCTGCTGCTCTCACCAAGACTTAACTTGAGGTGTAAGAGAGCATAAGATATTAATGAGCAATTTCACATTCAGCCCACCTGTTCACACACACACACACACACACACACACACACACACACACACACACACACATGGACACACACGTAACCTCACCCCATAGAGACATGAAGACGGCAAAAAAGACAGTGGCAGGGTTGTCGAAGAGGTGTGAAGCTCTGGCTGTGCCGCAGGCGGTGCTGAGCTGCCAGAAGTCACAGGCTCCGTCACACAGAGGACACATGGTGAAATTGAGACGGTCGTCACACATCTCCAGACTGAGGAGGGAGAAGACCGGGACTTAAGTCAGAGAGGCATTTTAAACTCGAAGATGACACATGGAATGTAAATCACTTCCACCTAAACAAGCATAAAAATAACTGATGTCCTGGTCTGTTGTCCATCAATTTGGTCCCGACAAAAAGATCCTTGTGTCTATTACATTGAAATATTGAAAAAAATGAAAAATATATTAAAATTAGCCCAGCTAATATTAAAATATTAAAAGAATGGACATTTTAACATAGAGCCGCAATACAAGCCTCTTAGCTTTGACCCTATGAATTAGCAACGTTTGGCTTCACGACACACGACACACCCAGACACATACTGCCAGGCGCACCTTCTGTGTTCCTCCAACAAAACCTGGACTAAAGCCAGATACAGCAGGTATCTGGGCAGTTCCTGTTGAGTGTGTACAGCCATGTGCACATACATTTAAATGGTGGTAGGAAGAAAACCTTTTTTTTTTTGCATCCTTTTTACAATCTTATAACAGATAATAGATCTGACAATAGTTAACTTCCACAATTGAATTTGCAATACAGTTTCCTCTATGGAGGATTTAAAGCGTGTGTACAAATGCCCAAATTGGAGTATACCTGGGTATGTCAGCATCCACTGTTGCCACCCCGTAGCCAAACACAATGATGCCCACTATGGAAGCTGGTATTAACAGCTGAGTGTAAACACCGAGCCATGCGAAGTAGAGCCCCACCTTCTCCCCAAAGTACTTCCTGCAGGATCAGAGGTCAGGGATTAAGACGTTAAAGTGACAGTGTCTGTCATGGCATAAGAGACTGAGCTGCATGTAACACAGGTGTGGGACTCCTAATGCTGATAGAGCCTAAAATAGAGTAAGAAGAGTGTCAATGCTTTGTTTAGAGCTTTCATTCATTACATTTATCCATTATGAAGCTATTTTTTTCAACTCTGTGTACAAAGTTCTTATTTTCTGGAGCTGACAGACCAACGCTCTAAACATGGACTCTAACTTCAACCATTCCTAAACAGCAGCAGCACAGACCAGAGCCTCCAATATGAATCATACAGCTGAATCAGCAGATCTCTGGAAAAATCTGAACACAAATATTAGCACCTTCATAAAGGAGGATTTTTTTTGCAGTTGTACCTCAAACTGACAGCTAACTATGTTTACATTGAAAGAGGTAGAGGGAATCCCTAAAAAAAGGAATGTCATGCTACAAAGACCATAAATCTGGACATGATTTATGAATGGTGACATATATTAGTATTGGCCAAGAAAAGGGACTTTTTCGTGGCCATTATTATGATTCATTTCTGTGCTGCAATGCACTGAGGTGGTGATTGTTCTCAAAACACATTTCAAACAATCAACATTACAGAAAAATACGAAAATTTTTTTAGTTGACTACCCATAATGCACTGCACAGTATACGTTGCATTACTGTAGCATGTCTGTTGATGTAACAGTCATCTTTGTTCTCAGTCATCAGAACAAAAATATTATAGCCTGAAAAACCGGAGTCACTGAGGTTACTGATCTGATTTCCACATTTCATGCTGCAGTCACTTTACCTGACAAGATCAATGGGCTGGTACTTGTAAAAGACTCCGTATCTGGCCCATTCTTCATGAAGAATCTGACAGCAGACAGGAGAGAAAGCCAGAGTCATGTTGTGAGTTTACCAATTGTAGCAAGTTACAAATCAACAGGCAACCAGCTCCGGACACAGACATATTCGAATTGGTTGGGATAAACCAAGTCAGGGCTGCAGTTTAAGTTACATTTTTCTGAGGTCAAACTGAAATAGAGTAAGAGTGGAGGGTATGAAGCCAGACACTCCTGACACTGAAAGAATAAAACGTAGTCAAAATAAATAATCAAATTTTTACAGCCTGAAACATGAATGCCCTGATGACGATTAAATAGATAAACTGCTCGTTATATATTTCAAGAGGAGGGTGCAGAGGAAGAGATGGGGTTAGTTGAGGGATTAGTTGATCTACCTGTCTGTCGTTCCTCTCTTCAATATGTCCGACGACCCTGTAGTCACCCTGAGGAGAACACGATATGATAGACAGCACACTGTATCAACTCTTTTACTCAAACATTGAGAAACACACATTAACACACTCACACACACAAACTGCTTGGACACAGTTAATAGAATAAAACACACTATCATAGTACATTCAAAATACAATACAAGTCTTTTAGCATTAGAAACTCTAGCAGGCAGCACTTATACACGGAAACACTTTTCCACTGTGGGTTTTATTCTATAATTTTAGTTTCTGGAAAATGGAAAATGAAAAAAATGAACCTACATAAATTTTAAGCTTTTCTTTTTGGCCACAGAGCAAACGGCAGAGCTACGGCAGCAGTTACCCACTAACACCCGATTAACATTCCGAAAAAGTTTCCGTTGCAAATTAAATATGATATGGAAATAAATTGAAACCAGTGGGCACCTTGTGGGAATTTCAAACCTCACACTTACATCGTGAAGAGGGAAGGCAGCTTCATAGGCGCCTTTAGCGATCAGTGTGCTGATTCCTGGAAAAGAGAAAGAGCGTAGACATATAACAAGTTCAAGGAAGGATTTGAACATCATTCTGAGGTTCTTTATTTTCCTCCTGCGCTGTCATCCAAATAATCAACAAATCTCTAAAGTCTATGTTTTAATCTACTGTAAATCCTGAATTGGATCTTCTGGGGAGAATAGAATACAATGGTAGCTATTGTAAAAGAACACCCTCGGTTATTTATCTCACATCATGTACTGCACACTGCACTTCTGTTTTATTAAGCCCTAAAGAAGAAATTTCTCTTCTCTCATGCTCAATGTCTTGAACATGAATCTTACTACAACCATTGTCTTTATGTTGCCAAACCTCTCCAGTTATACATCACATCCTTGATATTTCTGTCTGAAAATGGAGCAGTGCAGATTTTCTATATGCAGACATGTGAGGTGGAAACGTCAGCAATGATCTTGGCACACCAGCTGCATCAAGCCGTACCCTGCGCTGCTTTGGTTCTGTGTTACAGTGTCAGGCAGACTGAGACTAAGTTAGGTGCCGCTTTTAGTCTTTGGAAAATTTCATGTGGGACATGATGGCCTTGACCTGTGAAGGTCAGGGTGGACACTGACACATCAGATAACCTGGCACACACAACTGGCTCTTTCATCACAGTAATTAATCAATTAATTATCAGTGCTTCAAAGAGGACTGGGTGATGGTAGCTGGGCTATCAATGAGCGTCACACTCACAACCTCGCAGACACACAAAACGCATGATTGCTCACTCAAACATCTAGAAACAACCCCAACTCCCAGAGGCCCCTGCTTCAATCTCAGCCTGACCCAAGAATTATGACCCACTTGTAGAGGAGATGGAAGAGCTCAACAGAGACAGAGAGAGAGAGTGTGTTTGTGTGTGTGTGTGTGTTAGACAAAATTTATACACCAAGAATAGAGGTTAAAGATGCAACTCCATCCCCCCACCCCTCCTTCCCCTGCAGCTACATCAGTACCAACAGGCTGAGGCCTTCTGCTGTGATGGGTAAGCCAATCAGACATATGGTGAAACACTTCAAGTGTCAGCTCATTTCTGTATGGGACTTAGAAAAGCAGAGGGAGCAGTTATCTGCACGTCATTAGATTAAACCAATACGTAAACACAAAGAGTTCTCCTGTATGCACTGTGGGCTGGATGACATGCAGTTCTTTTACAAAATCCCTATGGAGATTCAATAGTGCACAGTATTGCACCAATTTTTGTTTTTAAAAAGAAGAATAAAGTTTTGCTGACAGCCTTTTTTGTTTTTTGGTGTGTCATATCTATTTGGAGTCTTTTATTTTTCAGTTTTGTTTACAAAAGTCATAAACAACAGACATCTCTGCTGAGGTAAGCCTGGATTTTTAATTGCTCATTGTCCCTGTGGATGTCGGCAGTTAAAGCCAGTGTTAATGAGCGAAGCCTCTTTCTAGGAAGAGCCTGGAGGGTACAGGGTGTGGCTGCAAAGCCCAAACAAGTTCTGTTCGTTCCCAAACAAATTAGAGTTAAAAAGATGTTGGTCTCATCCAATTATCCAACCAGTGCATTCCTCGTTTGGGCTACGAGTTGAACTCCACGTCCCCACTGGACCCACAGCACTCACACCTATCACATCACGTGCAGTCGACTTCACCTTGCACGTTTCAGCGCACTAAACTGCAACTGACTTCACCCAGCAGTGTTAGAAGATGCTCCACCGCAGCTGCTTTTACTTTTTGATCTAAAGGACAATAAGTGATGGATCTCTCTAGAATGGGCAGCATAGGGAGAGTCAGTCTACTTCCAACCAAGACCAGCACATCAGTCGACTGCCAGCCACAAATAAACAGGTCCCCTCAAGCAGTGGGTCAGTTGATACACCACCTTTTAGATACTATTAACCCCCCCACCCACTTCTATATACCAACACCAAACATTTAGTAATGTATATGTCTTATACATCTCTGTAACATTCCTGTAGTCAGTAGTTTGATATCCTTGTCTTGTCCTGTTAATGCTTTTTTTGTCCTTTTTTGTCTTGCAAATAAAGAGAAACAAGTGAAATTTGTACCACCTCACTGCAGGGATAAAAATCACAAAATGTCCTTTGGGGTTTGATCAAGATGTTGTTCATTTTCTGTGACTCAGCTATCACCCAACCCTGCTGCTGGGATTTCAATTTTCCAGCCAGAGAAAAAACCCAAACACCAGTGAAGACACTCCTAACACCTAATGTTGATGGACACTTTGAAAGGCTTCTGAACTGATAAAAGGTTGCACTACGAACAACTGATCAGCAGAACCACAAAGAGCACAAAGTACAAAGACTACCATTTCTGATGAGAAACAAGCAAATGGAAAAATCATTGCTGTTCGTCAGAAATCCTCACGCCTGCAGCGAGCACAGTAAATCAAAAATGGCCCAATCTATTGTCATTCATTTAATCACTCATCAAGGACAAATGCACGTTTCAGTGCTAAGAATGAACAGCTCTGACAAATGCAGCATATGATCAGCAAATCTTCCCAAGTGTCTTGTCCATGAACTGTTATTCTCACCGATTGTTTGACAGGTTCGAACACACACCGTCCGTCTCAGGATTTCGTACACCTAAGAGAGATTTGAATCCATTAGACTGGAAACATAAACTAATCCTGGACAAGACAAACAGATGAAAATATATAAGTGACTGCTTACTATTCGGCTCCTTGTAGTGTTGTCAAAGAATGTCTCTCTGGATGTGATGTTGTACCTGAAAGAAGTACAGCCACTGAATAAAAGCCTTTCTGACAGAGGAAGGTATGGAGGGCTTTCTGCGTGTGTGTGTGTGAGGATGGGTGTATCAGTAAGAAAAAGAGTATGTCTCACAGGTGGAGTTTATCCCTAGAGAAGTAATGTGAGAGAAATTTGGTGCGTCCTTGGTCCTGTTGTGGGACTTTGGGCTGGAAAGGCTGGTTTAGTTTCCTCCATACTGTGCTCATACTGGATCCGAAGCCAGTTTCCTCTTTCAGTTCGTAACTCTGACAAAACACACAACACAGAATTACTCAGCTTATTACCCAGATCACCTGAATTTACATCCAAATTATCTTAAAGTTTTAATGTGCACTCTTAACATCAAGTAGCCCTGTAATCCCCAGTGCAGCATTAGTATTTTAACAAATTATTTAATTATTTATTTGATTATTTATTTATTTAATTAAGCCACACACACTATATCACCCAATCCTTTGCTGTCTTCATCTCTTTCAAATTTGCTCTTGATATTTTAGATTTCTGAAAACAAATTCTGTTGAAGAACAGTAATCCATCAAAAAAAAAAAGACTTTACACAGACCCAGAAACACAATACCTCAGGCTGCAAATTAAATGAAAAGTGGTACTACTGAGATCTTACTGTTTTAGTGGGAACTTTAATCTTGAGAAACTCAGCCTCTCGACACAATACTGGCCACGGAGCATGGAGACGGGTGAAGCTTGGGCCGTGGGCCTTTACCTGAAACACAAACAAAACTGTATGAAGCTAAAGTGTAATGCAGTCTGAGAAAAAGCATGTCTACACGTCATATGATCAGTCAGTGCACAATGCATTATGTATATCTCTATGCTTATGAGCTGTAAATGTGTCCATCCATATTTTTTAAATTTAAATTGATCCCCAGCAAGATACAAAGTACTTATTCACATCCATTCTACTTAAATGGGATTTCTATATTTTAAACTTTAATGTTTCGGGAGTTATATGACCAGACTGCTTGGCTGAAATGACCTGCTTGTATGTAAATGTCTTACCAGACCATCTGTCAATACAGGTTTGCAATCCAACATAGCACAAGAGGCTCTGTTTTAGCAGATGAGACCTCAGTATGTGCTGCACTTCACTGTAGTCAACGTTTCATAGCTGTGTTTGCATCCAGACCTCAAAATTGGCCTCTGGAGCTAACACCGCAATACCAAACACTTACAGTCCGGTTAAATCTGAGCCAAGGCAGAACCTCTGCCATAGTCCCGACCCAATGAAACAATTTGGCTAACCAGTCTGGCCAGCAGCGTTACTCTGGTGTTTATAAAAGATAGATGTAGCCTATGCTCCTAAAGCAACGCCTGGGGCCGTTTTCTTCCCATTTTGTTGTTGCAGCCTGTTCCTGTTATACTGGGTGTTTTTTTGTTCCAGTCGTCATCTCCACGAACAGATAATGTATTTATTGTACTGTATGTAAAATCCTGACTCATCTAATGAATCAAGGTCCAGTGCCCACACACTAATTAATATTTTATACTAAGATGCATAGGCAAAATGAAATAATTAGCAGTTTTAACCAGCACTAAGAGGTAAGTGATTAAACTCTGTGTATTAACCCTCTGTGACTGGATAAGGATAAAATCTATGCAGCAGCTGGGCACACTGTGTATGAGAGCACAACCAGAAAATTAAAGAGAGCAGAGGCAGTGGGGGACGACAGGCAGGTAATCTTACCCTCCTCAGACCCCTGCCAGGTTCTGTGAGAGGGGGGAGTGAAAAGAGAGCATGGCAAATGATGGAAACCTGAAACGATTCCCTTTCTCTTCTCTCAGCACTTACTTTCCTGAGATCTTTCACTCCCCCTCACCACCACCCATTCTCACACATATTACTGTACCTTCTACCTCCTACCTAGACACTGTTTCACTGGCTGATTGACGGACTGGCTGATTCACTGTCACTCATGCTGCTCTTATATTTCATTATCTTCTCCCTCAGTCACATCCACAGTGTCCTTTCTCCTGCCCGGTAACACGGTGGAGTGTAAAGTCACCTGAACTAAAACACTCTTTAATTAACATATATCTGCTATAAAACATGTATAATAACAGGACAAACCTTTTTAGGCAACTTGAGAGATTGTTTTAATGTTTGACTCAAATGCCATCTGTACGCAGTGGAAAACTTCCACAATGGACTGATTAAACTCATTTATGTATTGTAGCCTGTTTCACATCTTTATTCAGTCTGACATTGTGTTCATGTTTTCTGTTTTCAGTCTCATACACTGAAAAATGTACAGCACCAGATTTGATTTCCATCTGCAGTCTCTGGGTCAGTTTTGTGACCATTTGCCAAGTCTTTGCATGAACAGATGACATGCTAATTCACAAAACACCAAAGCTATGGTTGGCTCAGTTGTTTCTCCAATCGACAACTATCAGTCAGCACAAACCCACATCATTACTTAAACTAGAGATTATAGAGGCTGAGCAAAAAGTTTCCTCCAAGTTTATTAAAAGTAAAATATTGAAAATACATGACTATTTAAGGACAGTATTTCAAGGCAAAAAATATATAAATTCTTGTTTTAAATAGGGGTTAATCTGAAATATTAAAATATATTAATGAGAACTAATCTGAAATATTAAAATATATTAATGAGAACTAATCTGAAATATTAAAATATATTAATGAGAACTATGCCAGATTAATAAAACATTATAGTTTTATATTATTATTATTATAAAATACTATCGACAAACCCTTGATTTGCTGTTAGCAAATAAAATCCTATTAAATACAAGTAACTTTTGCTCTTGCGGTACAGATTTTGCCCAATTAAACAACATTTCCCAAGAGTCCTTTTGCATGCTTTTTCTTCTTCTTCTTCTTCCTCTTCTTTACCCGCTTAATCCTTAACCAGGGTCACAGGGATCTGCTGGAGCCTATCCCAGCTCTCTTTGGGTGGAAGGCAGGGGTCCACCCTGGACAGGTCACCAGTCCATCACAGGGCCACATAGAGACAAACAACCTCACACACTCACACTCACTCCTATGGGCAATTTAGAGTCACCAATCAACCTGACATACATGTTTTTGGACTGTGGGAGGAAATCAGGGTACCTGGAGAAAACCCACACAAGCACAGGGAGAACATGCAAACTCCACACAGAAAAGCTGGGTTGCGAACCGACGACCTTACTTGCTTTTTCTTTTCTCCCAAATTAAAAAACACACAGATACTGCAAATGTTTTTAAGAGGATCCAACTGCAGCCTGTATTCACTAGGGGAAATTGTTGATGGAACAAAATCTCCAGAAATAGGGTTAGGGTTAGGGTTAGTCATTTGTTAGTCTTAAGTTGGATGTGATGATTCTACCAGTGACCTTTCACTACCTGTCTTCACCTTAAACTCTTCCTCACTGTTGGCTCAGGAAGAACAGTACACTCTTGCTACTTTACAACATAAAAGAACTGTGCTTCAAAACTACCTAACCTGATGAATCTATATGTAAATATGGGGAGTAGAAAAGTCTTGCATGCAGCCATGAACCTGTTTGTTCTTAATCCTCATACTACTGCAAATCAGTAAAGCAATCAACTTATAGCATGATACATTGGTAAAACTACATAACCTTCCTCACCTCCATAGTGTATCATGACACCCTCACTCCCCTTTTTGTTCTCAACTTGTACCACCATCAACTAAATATAACCACTCGATCACATTAATTTTGCAGCTGCCTTGCCCCCTTTTTACCTCTTCCTGCTGCCCTTCCTCTCTCCACCTTACCCTCCATTTCCTTCTTTTCCGAACACTCCATCACACAGCAGAGGATAAAAATACCTTTCAGCCTGTAGAAGGTTAATTAGTAGAGGGATTTCCAATTAGCTCTTTATCTCTGTGGGGGAGGTAACTAGGACGCAGCCAGGGGCATCTTTGGGTATGTGGTTGGGGGGGCATCATGTAATGAGAGGGTGAGAGGTTGAACAATGGGTAGAGAGTTAGGTCACGAGTGGGGAGAAATCAGAGAAAGAGACAGTGACAGAGTTAGAACGAGAGGGAACCAAAATGAATCTCATAGAGAAAAACTAATTAAAGAAACACCAGCAGAAACACAGTATGACAGGTGGCTATTAGCAGATATCATAAATTAGGGTAAAAGCTTTTCAGGTTGACATTAGAAGAGCTCCTATAGATGCAGGTGGTCAGATGCAGAGATTAAACATAAAATACTGTACTGACTGCATTTCCTGTATTCTACAACCACAGGCTGTTGCGTCAAACAAACGTCCTTATTAACTGATCATTTTAGGTAAATAGTCGTTTTCTTCGGCCAAGCAACAAAATTGCTGCTATTAGCCATTTCCACTAATGGCTGATGCTGGCCTTTGCTCCAACTTAGTCCTGGTTAACCTTAGTGCTGGATTCTACAACGTTAAAATTTTACTCTGGCTTAATTTCCTCATTATTGAATTTTGTGTGAGGTGTACATCAAGACTCTATTCTGGGCCTCTTTCATATTTATGTTCACATGGTTCCCCTTGATTACTAATTCAACAAACACAACACAATACTTCATAATGTTTCAGACATTAGGTCTACATAGTTAAAGCTTCTTCCTATCTAGACTTCATCTTGAGGTTTGGGAGCCTAATTACAAGGGGGACTCAGTCTTGTTTTTTTCAGTTGAGGATCTTCTTCTTTCCCCTTCAGCTTACTCCCATTCAGGGTCACCACAGCAGATCAATTGATCTGCATTGTGGATTTGGCACAAGTATTACGCCAAATGCCCTTCCTGACACAGCCTCAGTATCTGAGGATAGCGGCCCCTGGTCTTTCAAGTTGGTCTCCCATCCAAGTACTAACCAGGCACAGCCCCACCTAGCTTTCAACAGCAGACACTATTGGGCACTCGCACTCTAGACTGATAAACACTGATAAACTTTTATCAGTTGAGAATCATTTTTAAAATTCAAACTTTCTAATCTGCTGCTAACCTGGGAAAAAATATTCATGTTTTTAATACATCCTTCCTGGATTACTGTAACTCTCTACATTTACTCTAAAATACTGGTACAGATATTTACCTGTCACTAAGAGAAGAGAATACATTACCCTAGTGTAAGAATCAATTCATTGCCTTCTCATTGCTTTCAGAATACACTTTAAACTGCTAATAACCACATATGTACATACATAGATGCTTTAACTGGATCAGCTCCAAGCTTTACCTCTGAACTGCTGAGCCCATATGTACAAGGACAGACAAAGTGCTATACAAGTAAAATTATTATTCTGTTATTAATATTATTTACTACTGACAATGAACTCTCTAGGGCCATGAATTAAGTCATTATAATGGTTAAATACATAATTTTAACATAGTGAGGCATTCACTAACAAATACTTAATTCTGCGTTAATTAGAAAATGTGTATTCTGTCTATTGGAAGAGGTCCAACCATTCCTATTAGTGCTGGCTCTGAATGTGGTCTAGACAATTTGTCCTACTGACCACTAATAGTTGCCAAAAAAAAAAAAGTCCTCCTCAGCAGAGAAAGCATTTTGCCACACAGACTAGAATCATAAAACTGCTAGGACACCTCTCACTGGAAACAAGCTCAATTAATACTCTTTCTATTATGAATTTTAAATTCATGGGGATGTTTTCCTTTGCATTTGCTATTTCTATGTGCATGAGATCATCTACATTTAAAGTCAGTGGCACAAGCAGAAATTTGCAAGTAGGACCAATAAGAATGTGCGTTTGGCCTCACAACGTGGAGGAAAACCTGGAAACTCAAAACCCTGTTGTCTTGTGTTGTTGGGCCATACACTACTATGTATCCACACCATTACCTCAGTAAGAAAATTAATGGCTGAATGGGCTGTATTCAGATTTCATGTTTGCCTTGCCTCCACCTGAAGGTTTCAGGATGTAGGCTCACCGTGTAATATGAACTGACTCTGCTTAAAGAAGTAAATAAAGTCTATTTTGCGGTCATTTGAATGAATTGTTGATGCGACAAGGTGTACATTAGTGCCTATTGTTATGTTTACATACATGACTGAACTGAGACTGAATTTTGAGTGTATTATGGAGCTTTCCATTATGTCCACTCAGAGCAAATCCTTGCATTTAGGGTTTCATGATATTAAGGATGACAACTGGAGATGGCGTCATATTTTGAGAAGGTCGGGGAGTAATATTTGTTCCTGTGCTTTTACTGAACAATCCTACCTGTGTGTCTGTTTCTATTGATACTCAACCCATTTGCAAGTATTTTGGTTGATTGCAATGTGTAACTACGATGCAGTAACTG
The DNA here is from genome assembly GCF_900324485.2 of Mastacembelus armatus. Taxonomy (NCBI): domain Eukaryota; kingdom Metazoa; phylum Chordata; class Actinopteri; order Synbranchiformes; family Mastacembelidae; genus Mastacembelus; species Mastacembelus armatus. The sequence continues at coordinate 4,368,965 of NC_046655.1, read as the reverse complement.
CGCCTGCACTTTGTTTGCTCTCAACCTGACAAATACTGACCATCGGCATTAAGTTACAGTAATGACTCCTGTGGGTTGTAACCTTGCTCTCGAACAAAGATGCATTTCAAAGTTTAATGGAAACATACGCACGACTCTTCACAATAGGCAACATTCATCTCACACAACTCTTCCCTGAGCCAAATGGCTATGTAGGTGTTAACCTGAAATTCTCATTCTCTACTAAAGGGAAGTCTTACCAAAGCACACTAATCCTGCTCATTCTGTTTCCCAGGCCCCAGCAGGCTGCATGCTTCACAGGTCTCAGCTCCACACGTCAATTTAACATCTTGCTCTCACTTAATTAAAAGTGTTCCGTAAGAGAATGCCCCTAAGAGGTCAGCTCAGTAATCCTCAGGCACAGTCAACAAGTTTGACATTTAAGGCATGCTTTATTCCCAGCATGCATCTGATCTGAAGTCAAACAGGTTGGACACAGGGCCCAGCTTACTTACAGCTCTTACGTATGGACTAAACACACATGAAGACTTTAATCTTGATTTACTTTATTAAGTCTTAGCTTATTAAGGTGGTACTGAAACAGTTATGACGAACACTGGATTATACCATAAAACCACACTCCAATACTGCAGGTCATGTCAAGTTAAAACAAGCACCTGCTCTAACAAGATTAGCTGAAGTGTGGCTGAAATTAGTTGCCTCTGGTGTTATCTGGTGCACATTATGAAACTAATTGTCATCCAAACATTTAGCTAAACTCTAAAACTAAGACCTGGTTGTTTACAGTATTTATATCACACTATAATGTTTTTTTGCTGACCTACATGTGAATATCAACTCCAACCATTCTGTCACTTTGCAGATGGGTAAATTACTCAGTGACTCATTCAGTCAGTTCCATAATTTCAGACTTTTATAAGAAATAACTACCTTCCTGTTCAAATGTGCTGAATGCTTAAAAATGCCAAGGTTGACAAATGAAGTTCATGCAAAAAGTGATCATATATCTCAGAGTGATTAGGTGTCCAGCAAATCTACAGTTATATGTCCCATCACACGGCTTGTATTTCCTGCACAGCTGTTGTCAGATAATGTTCCTTCTCTTTTCATACAACCACATCTACTGCAGCTACTGATGGAAGGAGTGTAATTATGTGTGTCAGTCATGTTGTGAGAGTACCCGTTACTGTATTCAAATGAAGTATATTGGAATCTGAGTGATCTTCTTCGGTGACTTCTCTCTATGCACCTCTCAATCCACAAGGATGAGATAAGGAGTTATCAGTCAGACGGTTAATCTCATGCTGGTTTAGGCTCCATGGCCACACGGTCAACATCTGATTAATACTAGCCCACACACACCGCCAACTGGCTGCCAGCCAACACACATACATGTATACACACATGCAGCTAGCAAAACCGTTATCACACACACTCATAGATCACAAACATTAATCTTGTATAGTGTCAATAATTTGTATCAGGGACATAAACATGTAATGAACTCTAAGTTACCAGCAGCTGATGTGAGTAACCCTTAAATTTGCCAAATGATTCCTCTCATTGTTGGAGCCAAAGTGAAGCAGTCGTTCATTTGATAACAAGTGGAACTTAAGAATAACTACTTTAGTACAACTCTGTGGCACTGAGCCTACGGTGCTCAGAGACTGTGTGTTCTGCCAAGGACCTACCAGAAATTTAACACATGCACACGCACACACACACACAAAACAAAAGCAGGACTGATCTGCACATTCTCACGCAAGTACCCGTTGCTACGTAACACGCGATCACAGTGAAAGCGATTTGCACATGTCAAAAGAAAATAACCCGTTTCAGGCTAAATTAGCAAATCGATACAAAGAGGTCACAACAGCAGCTGCATCAGCTCACTAGAATTAAAGTCTGCCAGCACACACATGAAATCATCAGGCCCTCGTGCTGATTCTGACTCCAAAATAAAGAGAATCTCAGTGATACACAGTCACTTTGGAACCTATTCAGATCTCTACAACTTCTGTTGTAGCTTTTATTTCAAATCACCATTCTTGCTAATCCTTCACTATGTTTCCCTCACGAAAATAGGTTTTCAAAAATCTTTTTTTTGCAAATTTGCAATAAAGCTTAAACTAAAAATGTATCTTTAATTTACAGAAATATTCAAACCAAGTAAGACAGCTCTTAGTCAGGGAGGTAACCAAGACTTTACAAAATTTGCAAGGGTCAGAATACCTCCTGAGCCCACTGTATACTGGTGGCAAACACAAAATAAAGAAAAAAGAACAGTGGATTGCAAGTAATTACATCTTGATTAGAAAACAGCAGCAAACAAGTTGTACTCATTAGACTGCCATTCAGTTCAGGACAGAGAATCAGTGACTTTCAAAGCAATGTGCAAAGATCTCTGTGTTTTTAAGAAGGGAGATACCCAGCAAGTGTTTCAGCTGTGCACCGTCAGCTTGGAACATGCACAGACTGTTTATGAAGGAGCTGTTCATGGTCCTGAAAATGGAACTTGGCTATGTTTTGACCATGCAGATTCCTCAGGTTCACAGGTTTGATGAAGCTTGCACCAAATTATTTATGCATTTTTGTGTGTTGCCCTTGGAAACAAAATGTTTCCAACACTGGTCTTTTAAATTATTCTGTGGTTGGTTTTTCTAGAAAATTTGGTGTATAAAAATCCCGTCATGTATGAATAATACAGTAATGCAGTTTTATACAGTCATTAGTTTCTTTAATTTTCTATCATGGCAATATCAGAGCCAAAATCAATGTTTCTAAAAAAAAAAAAACTCCAGTAAATGGATCATGTGAAAATGTTTTGAGGACGCTGACAGAGAGAATCCTTTCTAGAAGCGTCTCGTTTCTCTTGGATGTTTAGCTTTTGTGCTCATCGTGTAATATGAACTGACATTGCTAAAAGAAGTCAACAAATTCTATTTTGTGGCCATGTGAATGAACTGTTGTTGTGTGGAATGATGCAATAAGGTATACATTAGTGTCTGTTGTTTGACATCAGTGACTGAGGCAGAATTTTGAGCATGTAATGGAGCTTTTCATTTTGTCCACTCAGAGCTCATTTTCCAAGCATTTAGTGTTTCATGATAATATGGATGACAACTGAAGATTACGTCATATTCTGAGAAGTATGAGAGGCAATGTTTGTTCCTGTGCTTTTACTGAATAATCCTATCTCTATATGTGATTTTATTAATATATAGTACAGTTGGTTTTTGAGTTTAACTACACTACACCATGGGTACACAGTTTATTGTGCCATTGGATATGACTGTGCCTGCACTTTGTTTGTTCTAAAGCTGACGCATCGGCATTAAGTTACAGTAATGACTCCTCTGGGTTATAACCTGCTCTCAAATAAAGTTTAATGAAAACATGCCCACAAATCTTCATTTAATAGAGATTTTCTACACACTCATGCATCATGCGAGTCTCATGCATCTTATTCGCTTTTTTACTATCTGCAACAGGTTCCTATATAGGTGCTCACCTTAAACAGGTCAAGGCAGAGGTACATTAGTTTATCTTTAAAAAGATATGGGAGGTTAGTAGAAACTATAGCATCTGTAAGTTGAATATCCATCTGCTGGGTGATATCAGATCCTGATTAATTCTCCAGGCATTGTGCACAAAATGGTGAACCTTAATTGTTCATCTTGATTTGAGAAGGAAAATGTTTAATACCTAGAAAACATTCAACACTTGCATCTATCAAAGAAGCAGCAAAGCAACAGGTTAGTGGTTTTGTATGTTTTATTTTTCACTTAGTCTCCCAGAGGGATGAACCCACAGAGAAATATCACTTGACTTGGGAGTTCCCCTCAGCTCTAGGGTGTATTTTAGCACCTTTCAGCTTGTTGTTTTGGTTTTTACTGTATCCAGCTGCATTAGGCTCTGATAAGTCTACTTTATATAATCAAGCCAGCCTCAAACAGTAGGAGGACCTAAAAATGCAGGTAAAGAGACACATATTTCATTCAGGATTTGGTTTAGACCAAACTGGAGCTAAAAGGAAAGTAAGTATGAGCTTTATATTTATTATCAGGTGGTCAGAAACAACTCTCTATGAATGCTAATTTATGCCAGTCTTTTTATTTTATCGTATTCTAACTTTTATTTTTAAAAACTCCTTCTTTTAATTGTCTGTTTAATTCGACCTTCCTTCCATAATATAGTAATACAAGAATGGCAGTAAAACCAACCATCACAGTGACCAATGGGAAATCTATGTTTGCGTGCCAATGTAACTGAGAGCAAGACCTTAGTATGTGTTGAAAGAAAGTTTAAAGAAAATGAGTTTTAACTGGAGCTAACAAATACAGCTGCAATGTTTTTTGATAAGGAAATAGTGAAATTGTGTCTTTTCTGTTAACTCTGTTCTTAGCTACATTACTACACAATATTACAACAATAGAAAGTGAAAATATTCAGCCATTCGAAGTGTTGGTGAAGTGCCTTGGAGAACAGACAAAGAAAAGAACATGAATTGTATTATCATGATCACACACACTCTCACCTCTTTGTCTCTCTCTATCTCCAGGCCAGCCTCTTGCAGGTTGGCCTCAAACTCTTGCCTGATCAGACGCATCTCAAGATCACCAGGCTCCATGGGCTCGGCCCCTCCTGCAAATCCAAGCTCCATGAACACCTCGCCAACACATGCCTCTGCTCCCGGCACGCCCACTCCTCTTCCTGCCGCTGCATCTGAGCCCACTGAAGGGGGAAAGTTGCCATTGGAAACAACAGATAACCGGTCTTGTGACACTGAGGTGTTGGCTGGCGATCGTAAGGAGCCGTGCCTCCTCGTATGGAAGACTAGAACGTAGTCAACTTTCCGGCGGCCATCAGAGAAGAAAAGGCCTTCTCCGTAGCCCTGAGGGCTTGAAGTTGAATCCACAACCTGTAGGAACCCAAGAGACATCACTCAGTTTAACAAATACAAACTGTGCAAAGACATCATACAGAACACCTTTAAGCAGCAATGGAGTTATGCAATAACTGTTTGAATGAACTTAAACATCTACTGCACTGTCAGCACACACAAACACAAGTGGCTTTTGGCAGGTTCTCAAAAACACTGAAGTGAGAACCTTCAGCAGCAGAGTGGGCAGTCAGCTCACCTTTGGCAGATTTATTCTTTATTTAGACAGAGGGAAAGCAGAGAGAGACTAAACATGGTGAACACAGGAGGGAAGTCTCTATAGGCTCTGGGTATTATGGGAGCTTTGTTTTAACTTTCTAGCAGCACAGTCTATAGTTTATAAGCCTGTCAGCAGCACAGGTCTAGAAAACATGCTGTTATGCTACTCATTATTAAATTCTACTCTATTCACAAATACTTACCTGCTCAATCAGTGTGAAAGAACCTACTGAACTGATATAACTAATAATGTTTATACAAAACATGTTGGATTACCTGACAAGCAAACTGCTTGTTAGAAGTCCCTTCTTTACACAAGGTCTAGAAATAAAATATGAGCAAGTGTGCAGGGGAAACTGCAAACAATACAACAGATAAATATCCATCCATCCATTATCTATACCCGCTTATTCCTAATTATCAAGTAAAAAAATAAATAATTAAGACAACAATAAAAGGTTTAGTATTGACCAGCTGAGACATGTGTACTTCACAGCACACACAGCAGACGCTGGATGTTTCCCTTAGATACCTTCTGTACTCGGAAGAGTCCCACTAGATTTCGCCCTGCTTCTTCTAGGAAACCTCTCAGACGCTCCTGCTGGTGAGGATAACTAAACCTCTGAGGGGAGTTTCCCTGAAGGTCGAAAAACTTGAACAGGACCTCACCTCATACTGGCTGTTATCAAGATATGTAGGCAGTAAACAGCCTAACCTGCACTAATGAAGCTCCTGCATCAAAAACATAACATAATAATACTAATACTAATACTACTACTACTACTAACAATAATAATAATAATAATAATAATAATAATCATAGTAGTAATTAGCAGTGTGTTATTTGCAGCAATGTTGCCAAATGTATAATGTCTATGAAAACTACAGATCCTGACACAGGCGGGTCACAGGTGTCGCCTCCTGTACTTACTGGGATCCTGTCTTCACTTGGGGAGATCTGCATGCCGTGGTGCTTTAGACACACACAGAGAAGTGGTAGAAGAAGAAGAAGAAGAGCAGGAGTGAAAGTTGGCGGATTTCGCAGGAAAAAACACTCGCATTCATCATCATCACCTCCTTCATCCCCAAATGATACTTGAGGTCCCTCCAGTTAGTCCACAGTCCAAGAGGAACGAAGGCTGATCTGCACCAGAGTTCATTGCTTGGTGAGGGAAAGGAGCAGTCAGGTCAGCAGCCAGATCACACGCTGGTGATATCCATCCATCCAACTGTGATCTGGAGGCTGCCTGCGCTCTGCCAGCGCTCTCTGCGCGGAGCGTGGCCCACTGTAAAAAATGACCGTCTGCAATATGTTAATTAGTCTTGGCGGACTCTCTAAATGCGGGTTTAATCAAAGAAAACCAGCGTATTTCCGCCACACAATGAGTCTAATCCCATTATGTAATAAAGCCCACCTGCGTATATCATCCAATCATTTTCGTTGTCGTTTCTCGAAACAATCTATGGCTTAAATCACCTGAACATTTAGCAAGTTGATCAGCAATAAAACAAGGAACTACTTTACTTTAATGCTGTTTCCTACATGCGTCAGTCCTTTTTTGTTTTGCGCTCATTCGGAGCCTGAGCAGCAGAGTCAGGGAGATATTTTTTGCAGTGTGGAGAGAGGGAGTGACAGCTCACTGGTGTCACTTGGAGAACTGCGTTTTCCCTATAGACATATAACAAACGCTGAAGCAATTACATGTAGAAATGTTTGTGAAGCAGTTATATGTCTGCCTCTTACAGCAGTGCTTCCCAGGTTTTTTTTTTTTTTTTTTGGCTTGTGCCCTCAAAATGTGAAAATAAGTATAAGTAAGTACTGCTGACCCCAGGCTTTACCATTAACCTGTTTCTAATATCACCTGTAACCCACAACTGAAGTCTTTTCACTGTACTAACATCAATCTTGAATTTGTTTTTGAACGAAATATTATTAAAAGTTAAGTATGTTAAGATCATCATCATCATCATCATCATCATCATCACTGATCACACAGTAACATCTGAGGCAGATTTTTTATGCTAACTCATTAAATGATGCAATATGATGAAACATGTCACACACACAGGAAACGTTACAGGATAATCTTAGTTTGAAATGTGTGTATGAGCAGTCACCCTCTCAGTGTCAACCAGAACAGAGGGAAAAGCAGTTTACATTAATACTTGTGTTAGTCCAGACACACACACACACACACACACACACACTCTCTCTCTCTCTCTCCTTCTTTAGTCACCTGTAGCAGACTCTGTGATTCTTCCATCCAGGTTTCTTCTCTGTAAGTTTCGGGCTCAAGGATGCTGTAGGACATGGGGTCGAGCCCCATCCCAGACATGTCCCTTGTCAGGTGGTACAGGGCATCGCTGTGGATGGAGGAGGACTCGCTGAGGGCTGTGGCCACTCGCATGAAGCCTGCACCATTGGTCCAAGACTCTGAAAGACAGGATTACAACTCAAGGTTGAGCAGCTTCACTGAACATTTCTTCATTTAAGACTGGATAGTGAATCTTGTTAAATAAAATAAAAATACCATAGCAAAATATAATATGAAATAATAAAATATTGCCCCATATAACTGAAACAGGGCTATAACATAGAGCGTCTTGGTTGATTCAGTTCTGTGGATAATATCTTATCCTGTGCTGCTTTCTTTTATTTATCCAAAGTTAGCCAGTGTTGGAGTGTCTATAAGGATAAGTACATTTAATGAAGTATTAGATTTAAGTTCAATTATACTTGTACATTATTTGAGTATTTTCATGTCATGCTGCCTTGTATTCCACTGATTTTTAGACTGTCCATCTATTTTCATGTATGGATAAATATATGATTATGTACTGTATTGAAGCTAGGCCCTCTCACACTTTGGTATTGAGGATCTGCTCATTGTTATTAGGAGTCACAAATATGCAAAGTGGTTTCATAAAGCTTTGTCTCAAACTGTGTAAATTGGTGAGTGTGTCAGTCAATCACAAGCACAGCCTCAAAGCACTTTACAAAGGACAAGCCTACGTCGAGCGCACGTCTCAGAAAATAGTCTCAAAATAATGCAAGAAAACAAAAAGCACAAGAGAAAGAAAACCCCCCTAGAAAAACAGAAAATGTGAAAGTCTTCATTTCATTTTGTACACACAGAAAGAGAGACACATAAAAACACACCAGCAGATGACTTGTTGATTTTTCCTAACACTCTTCTGGAGTTTAAGTGGCAAAACAGACATTTTCCCAATATTATAACTCTGACTTTCATGTCGTCAGGAGTCACAACAGATTGCCGTTTCTTTTAATAAGGTTACTGTGTGTGTGTGTGTATGTGTGTGTATGGTTATTTTAGGGCTCCAGACAGCTGTGGCCATAGTAACGCACCAGACCACGTGCTGAGCTCACACTGCCTCATGGACAACTCGTTCTATTTCATTCTGTTTCATCTTTTCCTCTCTCATCTGCACATAGTTGTAATTCTGATGCTGTATGACCGTGAGACCTGTCGACCGGGTCAAAACCAGAGAGTGCTTTACTGACAGAATGGCATTTTATGGCAACAGTTGTGTTTCTGATTTTTATGGTTCACTTGACAGCAGCACAGTCGCCTGGAGGTTAGAGAGGCAGGCCTGTAACTGGAAGGTCGCCAGTCTGAATCTGGTAGGAGGAGATATATATATATATATATACTGTATATAAAGCAGGGCATCACAGGAAGCCAAAATGGGTGTCTGGATGTCTTAAGATTTCAAAATGAAGTCCAAAATACATAGAGTTTAACACATATCCTCTCAGGTGTTCCAGGAGATAAAATATCTCCATGTTTGGGTCCCTGCTTTGTCTTCTTCTTGGTGCCTGATATCAAAATCACCATCCTCAGTTTCCACGGGATGTCAAAACCTTTTGGAATTTCACCCACCCTCTGTTTCTCAGAATGATTGTGTAAGATAAACACTACCTTTATTTTTTACACCAATTTCTAATGGCAGAGACAAAGGGCATCTTCAAGGGAACAGCTAATGGGCAGCAACAGCACAGAGACTAAATGCTGAGGCTTTTAACGCCTCTTGTCTCAGCTCTGGCTCACCAATTTTATGAAAGCCTCTGTCAGGACACAGCTGAATATAGTTTTAACCCTGTCTTACTTGCTTTCGTGTCATCAAGCGTTTTAATACTAACGTACTGTATTACAGCGATAAAGATTTTCAGCATTGTGTTTCATGTTGTCACATTTTACAATTATCTGCTTAGGGGTGAAGGTTGAAGTAGGAGACATTTGATGTCTCGGAGGTCAATTTCTGAAACAACAAAAAATGACAAAGGAGCAGATTCTTGTGGAAGAAATCCTACTACATGTAAAATCTTATAGTAGAGTATTTTGATATGTCTTTTAAACCTCTCCTGATGCTTTAAATTCCCACACAACAGCACTGATGGAACTTTCCACGTGTGCTATTTTGGGGAAACAAAGTACGCAGACGCCTGGCTTGGATGTCAAAGGAAAGTGGTCTGTGCAACAGCTGGAAGGTCATTATTGGTTATCAATCAGCCATCTCTCATCATCAAGGTGTTATAATGACTTTGGAACATGAAACCTCCAGGAGGCTCGATATTAAATACTGGTGTTCCACAACAGCCCAACGATTCCCCTGCTGCAGTCAATATCGCCTGCATGCATCATTTCAAAATGTTAGTGCACACTGTGCTGCATGTTTCTGAACAGAGCGGGATACTTCATTTTTTGCTTATGTCTTTCAGGATTTGTATGTCAGCTTGGCAGCATCCTGCATTTTCACCAAACTAAGGGGGATCCTTCCTCACCAGCCTTACATCAGCAGTCAGTAACACAACATAACGTGGATTACTGCTCCGCCTGGGGCTTATAGCAAGGGAGCAGTAAGCACGTCTGAGATAAAGTCATCTTTACAAACTCATTTATTCTAGGTTTTATGTGGCCAAACAGTTTGTGAAGGAGTCAAGGGGGAAACAAAGAAGGTACATTACCACAATTATTACCACAATGAGGTCTGAAAGTGTAGGCAAGATAGACAACAGCAGCCTCACATGCAACTGGCTACCCTGCCTGCTGTGAAGAGCTCCCTGCTGACGGCCTGTTGACACATACACACACACGCACTCTCACACACAGAGGGGACAGTGAAGGGACAATAGTTGGGTTACTCTACAGAGGACCTGTGTAGCGTATCCTTTTTTGTTGGGTGAGGATACAGGAAGGACAGGCAGGACAGGCCACACAAAGGAAAAGAGAAGAGCGTATCCTATAGATTTCTGTGGTGCTCACCTGCACAGGCGGACGAGGGGGGTCTGCGGAGAGCCATTTCACCTCAGCTATGACTGACTCTAGCACTCCAGTGCAGGTTGCCAGTCAGTCAGGCAGGCAGTCGGTCTGCCATTCTGGTTTGTTGTCAGCAGCAGGTGAGAGGAACAACAGCAACACTCTGTCTCAGCAGTGCAATCCTCAGCTCAGTAGAAGCTTAGCTCTGCTGGGATAATGCTCCTCTCCAACTGGTTGGCTCAGTAGCAGAAACTCCACAACTAAGCTTATTGGGTAAACTTGCTTAATACACTGCACAAACAGACTCGTGGGTAACAGACTGGCTGGCTTATTGTGTGTTTGGCTAAGGAATTACAGCCACACAGACACGAGCAGAGATTATTGAGCGCTCTAACATGCATTAATTGCTATACCTTCTGTTGAGGTTTAGCATGCAAACCTGTTGGGTCTTAAGGACCTGTGGCGCTTAAAGAGAAGGAAAAGGAAAATTAAAGTTATGCAGTGAGGGGCTCCACCCAAAGACATGGAGATTAGGACAATTTACGTGTGATGTAAATGTGACATATAGGTCTGCAGCCATGAGGTTGAAGTGCAGCATAGAAACAGACTCATCAACTCAATATCAAAATCAGGCTAGGACAAGCTTCAAAGTATCGTAGAATTCATCTCCAAACATGATTCTAAAAAAACAAATCTAAGTCTTCATCTCTAGGGGGGTGGATCTTAAAAAAGCAGAAAACACTGCTGCTGGACACTCACCTGCATCTCATGAACTTCATCGGGGGAACGGAGGTGGCTCAGGTGTCATTACATAATCATATACTGTTACTGGTTTATAAATAACTTAATGCTGTAGAACCAAAATACATTTCAGATCCGTTTCAAATCATTTTGCTAATTTGACTTGTTTTGCTGAGTTCAAAGTTTTGCAATCGCAGACTGTGCACTTTGTTCACTTATATATATACAACAACAGGAATGCAAAATAAATATGTGAACTCATCCCTGGTCATAACACAGTGCACTGCTGTAACAACCACACAGATGACTTTTTGTGTGGATTTTAGGGTCCGCAAGTAAATTATTTATATGGCAGCTGTACTTATAATGGCAGGGGGAGCTTCATAGCAAAAACAAATGTCACAGTGGTCAGTGTTATTGATGATTCATTTATGGTTAATTCAGTGTGAAGATTCTGTACATGTACTGAACAATACAGTGTCTGTGTCCCAGCATTACTCAGACGTTAGCCTGCCCTGTGAAGTTCTGCTCTGGTGTTGCTATGGGACAATGTTTTGAATTAGCGGATCACTGTCTTGTTGGTATCTTGTCTGCTACTAGCCTGCGCATGAGGATGCATGTGTACTCACACAGGCATGCAGATGATGTAATATGTCAGCTAATGTTTTCATGCTATTTCAGCAGCATGATTTATGAGGAAGGAAATACGGCATGTTTCACAGAACACACCCAGTACATTCTGATTAGAAACACTGAATATAAACATAAAATGTTTGAGACTTAACAGGGAACCTTTAAACCAAAGAAGATGAAGATCATGGAGTTGCGTCGCCACTTATTACCTTTAAACCCAAAACACTGCCTGTTTACCAGTGTTTGCAATTAAAGCTCATGCCATTGTTATGCTCTTTTACTTTACAGTTTTTCTATTAGCTTGTGGTGATCTCAGTATTTTCTGTTGCTTAAGGCCAGTCTGACTGGGAACATACAGAACTCTTAAGATATTGTGTTTTAGAGAGCTTCTTACTTTCCAGCAAAGTAATTAATGAACGAAATGACCAAATTTGCTGCAGTGTTGCACATTGTACTTCCTACTCATCTAATTGCCAAACTCCTGAGTGACTAATTGTTTTACCTGACGGTAACTGATGCTAAACACAGATAGAGTGTGAGAGGCAGCGTCAGGTTGCACACACACACCAGTGTACACTCCAGTGCACCCTCGTATTCTGTCACTAAGGGTATCTGATGTGACACACTTGTGTCAGCGCCCATGCACACGCACACGTGCACCTCCACTTTCAGTCTCCAGTTACAGTGGGTACGGATATGTTCATGGTGTTAAATATTAAAGGCCGTAATCTTAACGGCTAGGTGTTGTAATCGATGAAACCGCGAGAAGGTAAAGTTCAGACTACAGGTGCTCTAAGTCTGTGGTTCAACCAGCAGCTGAGACACTCAAATTCAGTGTTTAGGCAGATGAGGTCAGATGAGGTCAGATGAGGGTTCAAAATGCGATGTTGAGCTCACAGCAAGCTTCTGTTGCAAGTGTAGAGCTGTGATGAAACAGGTGGGCAGTGGGATGTCTCCCCATATATTCAAAGAAAGAATGGGTGGAGCACATTTGGGCTCCAGTGACAAGATCAAGGTATCCAGTAGCTGAGTGGTTAAGATGCACAGGTTTAATCACACAAATGCAACATCCACAGTTCAATTCCAACCATGGACCTTTGCTGCAGGCCATTTAACGCTTCTTCCATGGCTGCAAGTGAACTGTGGATTTGCATTTATGTGATTTCCTGTTTGTGTCTTTACTCCCAGTCATATAAAGGTAAAACTTGCAAAAAAATCTTGAATCAGTGAGTCTTGCATTAAAAAACATTGACCTGATGACCTATAGTTTTACTAGCAGGATGGATCTATTATATTGTATGTGTTTCACTTCAGGTGAGTTCACACAAAACAGTATCCAAATTCACTACATAGAGAATCAGTCTGTCACAACAGATCCACTTTAACCTGTTTCTGTTCAAAACAAATATTTTTACTTAACTGTATCCATTTTCTTTGTAATTATGTGGCCAAGTACAATAAATTTGTATTTGGCAATGAGCGCTGGCAAAATAAAGGCAGGTAATAGTAACGATGATAGAGACTGAAAGAAAATAATAAGGAAGTAGAGTTTCTTCTACGCTCTAGCATCACCCAAAGTCTACACACACACACACACACGCACACACAAGGAAAGGCCATGAATGCAGGAACTAAATACCAGATTCAAAAATGGCACCCACTCACTTGAATGAAAACTGCTTGGCTCGCACATGAGCCAAAAAATTCTTCTCAAGCTTCTGCGCACATACCTACACACAGACACGCACACTTAGCAGATGCTTAAAGTGGAAATCACGATGAAAAGTAAATGGATGAATGGGGACGTGTTCATAAACAGACAATGCATCACGCCCACACATCATAGTCACAAACATACACAAAAAACTGCAGGTTCATTTACTGTACATACTGTACAAGTGCATAAGCAGATATGTGCATCAGATCACGCACATATATACAAGTATTTAAGTACTAGTATTTCAGTAGTAGACTCATTACTACCACTAGCTTTTACCCTTTAGCTCTACATGTCACCTGAAGCCAGCGCTTGATATAGTGTGTACCAGTTAACTCAAACTGGCCTCACCCCAAGTCCTGACCCTATAAACCCTTGGAGCAGTGAGGACAGGCCAGATATTCTCACCCTGAAGACCTAAAACCTGATTGTTCTTTGCTAAGAAGTACAGGAATACACAGATACGTGCGTAAAGTACATATGAGCGCTCGTGTGCGCACACACACACACACACACACACACACACACACACACACACACACACACACACACACACACACAGACAGAGTGATTTCCCCAGTCGTATGATCTGGTTCACGTCTTCCTGGAGAGGAACGAGAGATAATAGAGTGTGAATCGATTGTCAACACTTCAGTTCCCTTCACCTTCTTCCAGTTTCCTCCCACACCATCCTCATGCACCTGTCAGAGCCAAGGAGGTTATTCCATAAAAAAAATACAGTCCACATCTAATCAGGAAAACTGCTGCTGCTTCTTTGGCTATTTTCTAAATTTTTTTTGTATCAAAAATAATTAGGGTCAATGCCAAATTAAAAGAGATTATTGAAATGCTAAAAACAAAACAAGACCAACATTAACAGTGCTTCACAGTGCTACTAGTCATAAACTGCAAAGTGCCATGACTTCCAGCATGATGTAGGCTACAATTCAGACCAATGACTGTCTGTTCAGGACAGAATGTTTCATACTGACAACATACAAAACAGAAATTGTCACATTAACACATCCGACACTTCAAAATGCCACTTTTCCTTCTGCTTCTCTGCCTTCAAAAGGACTTAATCAGGCCTGCTAGATGGTCTGTACCACTGGTTTTGATGTGCTGTTTTTATATCCCATACAGCTTGTACAACCCACAGGTCAGAGGAAGCATGTCATTTCATCTGTTGGCCTGTGGCTTACGTATATTAAAATAAACCTGCCTTTGTTGATTTGTCAGAAAACCTGTTTGGATGACATGGTAAGCAAAAAGACAAAAGAATTTGCAATCCCTTCACATTTCACTCTATTCAGTCAACACCCTCACATGTCATGGCATACAGTTCCTATGCATGCTGAAAGGCTCAGCTAGTGAAGCTGTGGGAAATGAGGAGGCTTTTCTCTCAAACCTATGTTGATTCCTAACAATCTGTACATCAAAACTACACAGTGTTGTTATTAAAGCCACCGCGAGGAAAGAGCTTTGTTCTTCATGTTGCATACTCACCCACTTTCTGTTGAAGCGTGATAGAAAAGAGGGAAAAGGGACAATGAAGAAAACAGAGATGGGACAGTGACAGGAAGGTGGAGGAGAAATGGAAGAAGTGGAGGAAGAGAGAAAAGACTAACATTATGTGATGTGGTATCAACTCATTATTTGATATGGTATCCAACTTGAAACCAGCATTTGTTGGAAAAGACGTGGCAGTGCCCCATCTTGTGGCCAAAGGTAATTATCACAGTTGATGTTGTTTTAAGGGTCACAATAACCCTTTACAGGAGGAGCACGAGTGGGATGTAAATTATGCAAATGAAATGCAAACAAGCAGTAAGTCCAGGTTTTTTAAAAGATAAAATGCAAAAGACAGTATACAATAAAAAAGCAACATCACATCACTGTCTGACACCAACACACAGAAAAGCTAACATGTTCATTTCACTTTCCAGAACAAATGACTCAAAGGCACAAACAGTGTTAATCTGTGTTATTTCTAACATAAACAAAAGCTTCAATCTTCAGTTAAAAAATATTGATTTTCAAACTGCTGACCTTTATTGTAGCTTTTATCTTAAACTTGGAAGGAATTATGCTCATGAAAATGTCACAACAATTATTCATCCACAAACCCTTCACAAAACAATACAGTGATACATTAAATATGGGGCTGTTACTTTTGTTTGCATTCATTTTGACAAACACTTGCTTTGTATGGGCGTTTATTTTGCTTGGAAATAAGACCTGAAGTACATTTAAGGGGATATGCTCACATATAAAGCTTAAAATTGGGTCATAAACAGACTTATTTGACCCACTCGCTTGGTGATGTAACTGAAATATTCCCAATCATTAAGCCTGAGACAAAAAAGCACTTACAGTATATGTTTCATTATCCTCTGAGAAGTGACTGTAACACTGACCAGCATATGTTAAATGTCACCAACAGGCACTGTAACGTCCCTGTGTCCTTTTTTCTAGTAGTTATAAATTAGCATAATCAAATTAGACTTTTAAGTCATATTGGTGGAATTTAAACTTCATCAGCAGCGAGTTTTTAAAGACACCACGAAGAGTTTCTTACAGTTAGTGCAAATATAAAGCTTGATAATGTAAAAATATTCAAACTCTTGAATATTTAATATTACAATATTCTCAATCTCTGACTAGAAAAATCTAACTGATCTGAAAATGTCCCATCTATTACACAGCAAAACCAATTTGTTTGATTCCCTAATCTTCGATCTAAGATTCCTCCTTAGAGGGGCAGTGCTGTACTAGTTCAGTTAAAATTAAATAAACTTTTACAATGTTTCAAATGCTTTTAAAGTGAAAGTAATGTGAGAGAAATGTGTTTCTTCAGCAGAAAATGGACTAGAATCTAGAAACAGGAAGTAGTTTAAGTGCAAATGATTAAAACCAGATGAAGATGTGGTTAAATAAGGCCATAAAAGCAGGATTTCTACTCTACAATTGCATTATTATTTTGAAAAGCTCTCATAATTAACTAATAACCTGTTAAGCAGACAGAGCACTGCACTCATTTGGAAACTGAAGTAATAGACTGTGTGATTGTCATATTGATGTTGATTTGGGTGAAAGTAAAAAAAGTTCCCTGGGATGTTATTATGTCAGGGTGGATGTTTGACTTGGTTGAAGCAGTGTATGTGCAGTGTCACAGGTTAAAATGATTTTTATTCACGTATCTTAAGTCACTTTTCCAGACCTAGTGCAATTTTCTTCTTTCAGCGTGAACTGACTACTTATTATTATTCGTCTGCATTTATTATTCTTCATAAAAATGTCTTCATAAGTGAGATGACCTGATGTTTAGAGCATAAACCGTGGTGTAAGACTCTTATTTAAGCTAAACAATAATAATAAAAAACAGAAACGGAATTGTCTTATGAAAACTCTTAAGAGAAAAAGCTTAAAATCTTAAACTGAACTTGTCCTAAGTGGACCGTTTCTCCACACCCTGCTTGATCCCCAACACCAGGTGAACAAACCAGTTGATCTGAACCATCCAGCCTTTCTCCCTGCAGATCTCTATCTGGTCCAGTAGGTGGCGCTGTGCTTCATCCTCAGTGCGGCCCACGGTTAGCGCCTCACGGATATACTCAATATCCTCCTTACTAGTCAGCTGGGGCATGCCTGTTAATGCCAAGAAAGTGAGAGTCGAATTTTCCAGACAAGACTGTGTCCATCTATCAGTAACTATCTATTGTTCAACATCTCACTGATAAGATTTTAACCCAAGTTCCACTGAAAGAAATCATGGCAACAAATTAGTTTTGTTCTGTTGTAAAAAGGCACAAAACCCAAAACCTTTGGGTTATGTAAGGAAGGAAGTCATACCGGTCATCAGCATCATGGAGAAGAGGATGATCAGCAGGTTGGTGTGGTGCCGGAGGGCGAGGTACGCCTTCACACACACGTCCTGAGACAGAGACAGAGGATGTATAACATACATGTACTGTAGATGATGCACATTAACACACTGTCTCGCTGTTTGTGGTTCTTAAAATCTCACCACAGCACCAGATTTCTGTGACTATATGGGTCAGTGTCTTACTGATGAGCAATGATGACTTTTCTGAAGGACGTTTGTGTGTGAGTGAATGTATCCGAGTATCTAGTGTATTGTAAAATGTTCTGTACCTGGAATTTCTGGAAGTGGGGGCTACTTTTCTTCCCCGACGTTCCCATGACATACAGGAAGTCTGGTGTGAGCACAAAGGGGACCCACTCCTTACTGATTCCCATGAAACTCTTATAATTCCCCAGGATGTGACCAAAGTCGATGTGGAAGAGATTCCCTGCAGAAGCACAAAGCAAATTATTTTAGTTTTCTGAACCTTCATTTGATTATTTCACACTGGTGAGACCACTCAGGACCTCCAAAACAATAGAAATATTATTTCAACAGTTTCATTCATGTCCCTTATTACAAAGCAATTGTTGAATCATAATGGTACATGGCATTAACATATTCTCACAGTAACAATATAAAACTAAATATTTTACAGATATTCATTTTTAGCTTTACAAAATAAAAATGTGACCTTTTTGCAAATAGAAGTGAATTTTAGGAAATCAGCTCTTGTGCAGTTATTATGTTAAGTGTCAAAATCTTTCTATTCTTCATTTTGCTACAAGAGCACCAATGACCACATAAATCTGGGAGTATTTAGGACAGCACAGGCTGAAATATCTCCCCAGACGGACTTCATTATTGTTTGCCCACCAGTATGAAGAAACCACATCATTACCAGATTCAGTGATCATGATGTTGTCATTGTGGCGATCTCCAATTCCCAGGACGTATGTAGCCACACAGTAGCCACCACAGGAATACAGAAACCTCTCCACCGCCTGCTGGAACTACAAAGAAGAAAAAACTGTTGTCACACAACAAAACAACTTTCTTGACAAAATTTCAATTACTGCTATGGAAACAACTGGGCCATAACCTAGGAGTTTTATAAGGTGGTTTGAAAGGTCAGATTTGATTGATGTGTCCTTGAGCAAGGCACTGAATGGTCCTTTGTTGTTTCAGGAGAGCTGCTTTCTAAAAGGTCAATTGCTGCCAGATGGACTTTTTTTTAAAAAAAACACAGCAAAACTGGTTTTGGTGTCAAGGCAAAAAGTAAAGTGTGTGTGTGTGTGTGTGTGTGTGTTGTGGTGACAGGAAAAACCCTGAGGTTTTCTTCCTTCCTGTCAGCCTGTCACACTCCTACTTCCTCTAACGTGTGACTAACAGAGCTACAGCTGGAGATGACACAGAATCAATTACTCACAAAGTTGCTTCAAAAAAAAAAAAAAAAAAATCTCTAAAAATATTTCCACTATGATGATGGGGTAGTTAGTGAGCATAGACTGCAAAATTTGCAGTTTTATCCATTTACAATAAAATCTACAACTGAATAAAGAGCATGCAGCTCAGATTCAAACATTATCTGGTTTGCTGAGCCTCACAATGCTGTGCCTGTTGTACCTTGTCCTCGCTGACACACTTGTCCCGCAGCCACTGATAAAGGATTTCATCTTTAAATGCTCCGGTGCTTCCGACAACACTCTGCTGGATGTTAGCAATGGTGGTGGCATCCTTCACAATCTCAATCATACCTACAGAGATCAAGCCGGAAAACAAAGGCTCAGCATCACACAATCCCTGGAATATTTAACACTTCTGTTTTCGGACTGACCGATTCTGTTTCCAGTAGAGATGCAGCCGTACGGTAACAGACAGAGATCTAGTGCTTCAGTCTCCCAGATCGACTCCATGATCAGCAGAATCTGAAGTGCACAGAGCCACATCAGAGTCCTTCTTCCAGCATTTGCTAACTGCTCCGTTAAAAAAAAATGTCACCACTCACCTGCAGGATAAGCATATCCTGTCTGAGGTCGTCGCCATCTTTGAAGATGATGCCGATGGGGTCTTTGGACAGAGTGGTGGGGTCGGCCCTTTTAAACTGTAGCCACAGCGGCTTCTTCTTAGATGCCATCACTTTACACTGCTCGATCTGCATGCACACACACATCATTTATTCCGAAATCTGTCTGAGGAGATCACTCCAGATGTCTTAGCTTGTTTTCATTTCTCTTAGAAAAGAGGTTTTATATTTGGTTCCAACAAGGCAGTACAGGAATCTTAAGAAGTGATGAAACGAATCAGTAAAACTTGCAAACACCTGGGTGTTATAAGTGTGTGTGGATGTGTCCCCTTCAGCATGAGTGTGTGTATTTGTTCCTCACCAGCAGGGCTCCAGCTCTGAGTCCAGGATCATAAGGGACTCGAAAACTCTCCGGCAGACCAGATATCTGCAGAGTCTCCAGCTTCTGACGTAACTGAAACACCACTGGCAAACACCACCGCACTTTATTTTCACTATGTGAAGATATATTTTATTTGAATCTTTAAATGATCAATTATAAGTCGTGCCTCAAAAATGTTGCTAATAAATATATTGTAAGATTTGCCTTTGTTGTAAAACTCTGAATTGAGAATCTGAAGGGCATGAGATCCAGTTTTACCATGGGAAGTGAATGACACGGGTTAGTGCCTGGTCTTTGACATGTCACTGAGCTACAGGACTGACTGAAAGTTGCATTTGTCCTCCTCACCTTGTGCTGTGACGTCATATTTGTCAGCAGACATGGCTTTGATCTCGCGGGTGACTTTCTGCAGAGCCTCGGTCATGTCCACCTGGAGAGCATCAGTTCACCCTGTCAGTTATTGGCATTCTGCAAATCCGACTCAACTCATCATCACACATCACACTGTTTTGTGTTCAACATGCAGGACTTGTTGCTCACTTGTTTCCTGTAGTCTTGCAGCATGGCTTCACCACAGCCCCTGAGGTAGGCCTCCAGCAGGACAGCATATCTCTGCTGGTAATGCATGGACTGGGAAATCTCACTGCGCAGGAACCAGAAAAGGAAATGACCTATACGTTTACTCTGTAGAGAGAAAAGCAAAAGACTCAGCTTAATTAACTGGAAATGTTTCACACACAGAGATCCTGTTAAAGCCAAGAGAATGGTTATTATATCAGTCCATTCTGATACTGAAAGTGCTGCTGTAGTGCTCTCGAAAGCCTTTCCTCCTTGTGATGGTAGACACAGACAAAACAAATAATTGTGAAGTAATAAAAAAAAAAACACAAACTCACAGCACAAACAGTGTGGGGCAGTGGAAAAACAGACACACAGATGCTGGACCTGCTTACCCTCAGAGCTCTCTTCAGCAGGAACCTGACCAGAGCGCTGTCGTGGTAGGGTTCAAACTTGACCGCCTGCAGGAACAAGAAGAAATCAAGCTGATGACTCAAAACATAAACAAGGTTTTTTATGAGATGAAGTGTAACCAAAATGTTTTAAGTGTTTAGGGAAACACACCCAATGCATTTTGGTGAGCAACACTGAATGCAAACAAAGCTTCAGCTCTATATCCACAGGGTGTATTTAACAGTTTGAGTTCAGAGGTTGCAGTGTGATGGATAAGAACTGGATTGTGGGAGGAAAGGAAGTGCAGCTAAAAACACTGAGCTCATTGTTCTCACACAGGACTGCAATTCAAATGTGGACTGACGGAAACACAGAGTGGTTGCACTGGTCAAAGAGATGCAGGGAAACACAGACTGACAATATAAACAGGGCTAAAGAATAACACAGGAAGTGTCAAGTATACCACCTGTTCTGTGCCAGTGTAGTTCACTGATGTTTACAGTACTGTATACTTGTCTACTATATAATACTATATCACCTGAGCATAAACATGTCAAATATACATGGTGGTGCAATATAATATTTTCATCTAACATGTAGTGGAGAAGAAATATGAAGAAGCATAAAATAATTTACATTAAAGTAAATGTAAAATATATTATATTACCAGCAATGGTAAAGGCTCACCTGTACAAGCTGCAGAAGGTATCTGAGCACGTCATCATCCTCCAGAGTCTCCAGCTTCCTGACAGCCATGGTGCGAACCTGAGCATCTGAGTAGTGACAGTCCAGAAGCTGCATGGCCAGACCAACATCCAGGTCGCTAAATGAGAACAACATGACAACAGGTGATGATGGGACACTGAGCGTACTAAGGAGACATACATATCATGGCAGTGAAAAGGCCTTACCTGGTGTCCCATGCATTGCTGCGCTCCAGCAGGTGGTGTGTTATCAAAACATCTTCTTGTTTCCCCCATCTGACTGAGCCTAGCAGCTTTGGGTAGGCTCTTAAAAGAGACCACAGTGACCAAATTAGATATGTAGCAAAGAAACACGGAACAAACAACTGTAACAGCTGATGTAACAACTCTAGTGCATTTTCTTACCTGGGGTCACGCATACACTCATGTCTGAAGTGCCAGAGAAGCTCTTTGTCCTCAGGGCTGAGTGGATGGAGGGGGTCGGTAGCCACGATAGCCTCGAACTGTTTCTTCAGGTGGTTCGGCATCTCTCTCTGGCCTCGCTCCCCTCCCTCGGATTCCTCCCCCGCAGCCCCCACATCCCGGCCCACATCCCGGCTCTTGGGCAGCACCACAGGATAACAGTACTTGTCCAGTAAAATGGCGATGGCCATTGAAGACGCCTTGTCTGGATTGGTGGCTGAGGTGAGCTTGTCCGCGTTGATGCTGCTGCTGCTCTCCTCGCTCTTCTCTGGCATTTTCCACATGTGGAGGATGAACTCGCCCTGGCGGAGCAGAGAGCGGTGGTCGATCAGGAGGAGGTTGACGTAGTACAGGAGGCGGCTCTTAGTCTTTCCTGACAGACGGACAAATGGAGAGAAATAAGGCTCATTCTGTACACTGTCAGCATGTTATGCAAAGTGTGAGAAGATCTTACCATCATGGCTGGTGACTCCTGCTGTATTATCCTGGTAGAAGCTTCCCTTGGAGTTGGGCGTCTGAGATTGCTTCCCACAGACCACCTGAGAGGACAACACGAGGCAACGCAGAACCATTTATGTAAAAGACCAACAATTCTAAAAAAAATAATTCACTGCATTTGGAAAATCTTATCTCATCACCAAAAATATAAGCGATAAATTCCACTACTGACACCCCCTCAGACATGATGTCTGAGTTTACCTGGAGGTTAAGGCGTGCCCCTTTAGGCAGGTCCCTGATTTTAATGTTAAACTCCAACCAGCAGTTCCACAGCACTTCTTCATTGAAGGTTTTGGAGATCGTCCTCTCCTGAAAGAAAAGATTCCAGGTTCAGCTCTGCTGCTGTCCAAACATAGCTTATATGTGTTTAAAAAAAAAAAAAGTTCTTCAAGTAATCACTCATTTTAAAACCAACATACAACTCAGATAGTTGTGGTTCTCAGATATAATTAGCTAATTCCAGCTCAATGCTATAACACATACACTAGCACACTGTTTGATTTCCAAAAGGTTTTATACTGTTTTTTGGTATTTTACTTCATTTTATTTCTGTATATTGTTATTTTTATTTTGTTAACTGCCTCAATGTTATCCTGAAACGTATTAGTCTTTGTTCAAATGTAAAGCTCAACAGCTTTTTTCTTTATATATTTAGTTTATTATTCTGTCATTTCCTTCTCCAGATAGTTGTTTTCCCTGTTAGCTGAGGTGTCTAGCATTCTTCTTTGGGAGTCAGATTACATTCACACACAAAAGACTCACAGGAAACAATGCAGCGTGTAATCCAGTGCTGGCTGTTTTGATTTTATTGCGGTGCCTCACTGTACAATGTTCACTCTCTGGCAGCTGTCTCAGAGCTGGGTTAAGTTAGTCACTGTGCTTAGAAGCTTCATGTGTATGTTGTCAGTACCTGAGCTAAAAGCTGCTGGCCGTGGAAGATGCTGGCCTCTATGAAGACAATCAACTCTGGGATTTTGGGCAGGGAGGGGATGTCAATACCCAGTACTTTCACTCTGAACTTCCTGTTACAGTCCCACATGGAGATGGTGAACACTCGCTCATGGTCCTTCTCATCGATGGTCAATTGCTCATGGGTACCTGACAAAGAAAAGTTAGGAGAATAAATTAGCAAGCTGGCTATATATTATTAAACCTCTGTACAATACAATATACAATCTATACACCACACATGTAACACAGTATGTTTTCCTCAGTTCACCCTGTTACCTGCGACTCCAGTGCAGTCATCCACCAGGGCCCAGTCCTCCTTCTGCACCAGATCCAGATCAGGATCTGGTGGCATCTCCATAACCAGATGGATCTCTTCGCCATTCTTCAGGCACTGACGGATCCAGTTGAAGTTCTGCAGTGGTTGATCCCCGTACAGGTACTCCTCCCTGTGGCATTAAAGAAATGCTTTCAAAATAAAAAACAAATAATAATAACAATCACCTGCTTAAAACTTCCATCTATGAAAAAATCAAATGAATTTACTCTGTAAGATTTAATGCTAACTTGATTACACTAGTTAATGAATACATAGCTCAGGGATTACAGATGGGTTTCAGAATCAGATACCTTCCACACACACGTAGCACATAGTCTGCCTCGCACATGTTCTCGGGAATGCCCAGCAAACCTCTTTTATTTGTTGTCTTGGTAAAAAAACTGGCCAAAACCTAAAAGAGATGGAAAATACTCAGAAAACCATATGGAAAATGCTAAAGCGCGAGATCAGAAATGTGTGTGCCACTCATCAGTATATTTGTCCACCTGCACCGGCGTGTCGTTGATGGAGACCTTGATGGTCTGCCTAGCCGTGCCGGTATGGATCACCAAGAGGATGTGGCCGTTACTGACCTGAGAGGAGGAACAAACCAATGGAGGAAAGTGATATTGAATAAACTGAGCTACCGACAAGTCATTGTCTTGGAGAGAATGCGTTTTTGCTGATATCTAAAAAATCATGAATGAACCAAGAAATCCAACTCTAAATCAGACAGCTGAGAAATTAATTTTATTCTCCTATGAGGGTCAGAGTGTACACAGAGTGGGTCACAAACACTAAAACAGAAGATATGCTACACAGAAAGCTGCTTGACGTGGTGACACACATTACTGCCAGCACTGTCGAAGTACAGATTCTTCCATGTGATGCAAAAAAAAAAGGGATCTGAAAAAAACTACTGCACTCTGCTGCTTAAAGCCTGAGTGCAGATGCAAAAGAGGTTTCGTAGCAAGTGCATTCAAACTGCAGTAATTAGTCTGAATCTTCCTCATGAATCATGCATACCTCACTGTCATGTGTCAGGAAGTTTATGAGCTAAACCTGCCCCTCAGCAGGTTCAGCTTAAAATCACCAGGAAAATGAGATGAGCTGTGAGGTGAGATATTTTTCAGGTTATTAAGTGTGAGTCTGCAAGTTTTTTTGTGGGAGGGATCACTTGTTATGTTGTAAATAATAAATGATGTCGCGTTTGAACTTTATTTATAAAGTTTTGCATTCATTTTAAACAGCATGGCAAACCCATTTGCTACAGAGGATAATGCAAAACAAACACACCTTGCTAAGCAAGTGCTCAGGCAGTGGCTTGCGCGTCACCCAAGGGTCCATGGAGTAGAGTTTCGAGTCACGGTCAGACAGCTCTATTCGCCGCGGCGTTAGCAGCTTCCTGCGGGTGAACTCTAGCTCATCATCGTGCACGTTGCTGACATCAGTCACGTCATAGCCAATGAGGTGGTTTAGGTAGCGCTGGTACTGCTGGGACTCGTCTGAAGGCTGGGGACGGGGAACCAGCTGGATCCTCCCCACGTCTTTTTTCAGGGCTTTAAAAACAAGCAGTGAGTTGTACATCATTGCAAATGGACAAATCTGTTCTGGACTCAGTCAGGAAGTAACGGTCTCAGTACCTCTCCAATAGCGAATGCAGTCGAGTGTCTGGAAGACCTGGTGCTTGTCGTAGATCTCACACACGCTGCCTTTCTTCTGGTAGACCAGGATGCACTGGTCGGGTGAAAACCGCTGGTAAAAGTCAGGAGACAGGTTCATTGTCACCGCCTTCAGCCACACCTGACCTTTCACCTGGCAGACAGGGAGAAAACCATGGGATTTATCAGACTGCATCAACTTGGAGTGTTTGAAGCTGCTGCGAGCACCACTTTAACATCCATAGAAATCCTAAATTCCTATTTAGGAAATCAGTAAATCAGGTGACCTGTTCCACAGTCCAGTTTCCAGCCACCTCCAGCTGCAGAGTGTCAGGGCTGTTCCCGGCCCACCCTGCCGTGGGCAGGACGAACTCAACGGTGATCTGATCCATGGAAGTGCTGGAGGACGATGTGAATGCTTTCTTTCTTCTCCTCCTCCGGAACTCTTCATGCACGATTTCAGGCTCTTCGTCGCTCACCTGGATCTGCTGCCTGTCCATCGCCTAGCTTGAGGCGAGAGAAAGACAGAAACTGAGAAACAGAAAGAAATACTGAACTTGTGATCCTCCATATCAATCTGCTTCTACAAGACAAATTAAGACGATGAGTCAGAAATGCAAATAATACACCAACAGATCCACATTGATACTGACAGAGACATAAAGACATTAGTAAAACCAGCAACCGGTTACATATTTAGGAAAACTGGGAAGCTAAGATGGGACATAAATAAAAGTAGCAAATCCGCACTATTTTGATCAATTATCATTACTACTTATAGTCAGTACTCTAATAAAGACATTCCCAAAGCACTTTAAAGACTGAATGGCATTTCTTTTAGTATGTTTGTAATCTAAAGCAACTGTGTCAATTCAAATCCACATGAATAAAGACTTGACAATCTGCTAATTAACTATTACATAAGACACTAATAATGACTGGCAACCATATTAATGGTTAGAGACACTCTCATGGCCTGAACAGACTGAAGTGTTGAGAAGTTATTGGATTAAATGACAGGACTTTCTCTTCTGCTTCTTTCACATCAGCAGAGGAAGTTTTGCAAAGCAGGAAGCAAAAGTCGAGCCAGGATGGATGTACCTAAAACAGTTTTCAGGTTTGTGTCATAAACATTGTCAGGTCTGAGGCTGCCATTAAAACAGACGGTAGTAGGAGTAAATGGCACGTTCAAAAGCAGCTGTAGCGGAACTGGGTTAGTGTTTGGTAAATGTAACGGTGCCGCTGCCATAATAAACATAAAGCCGGTTTTTATGACTCACCAATGAACGCAGACGTAGAAGGCAACGAGACCCACAGCTTTAGGCGAAAGTTTCGGCATTTATGCTACTTGGAAACACCACAGACCAGACTAGAAATGTTTTTTAAGTTTCTGAGCGGAGTCCGGATTAAGGAAACGCTGCGTATCAACTCAGGGCAGCTGTCAAGTTCACCGGTGTTTTAGTGAAAACTGACTTCCGGTCACACTTCAAAGTAAAATACCACAGCACTGTAAACCTAAAGAACTGCATCTGTGTTCTGATAAAAACAACAAATAAATCAAATAAAGTGGATTGGAGCTGCTCAAAAATCTGAAAATAAACTAATGTGTAATCGTTAAAAATTAGAGAATCAAAGAAATTTTAAAAAGTAAATACATTTTGCCTCAATGTGAGCTTTCTGCCATCTAGAGGTCACGGTGAAGAGCTGCAACACTACATGAGGTAATTAATTGGAGGTAACAGTGCAATCGCTTTAATTTGTACAAGAATGTAGTGTTAACTGGTAATCTATTAGAGTGATTATTATGTATAATGAGTAAAAATCACATTTTTAGCTAAACACATGATCCTTACAAACTAATGATTTTTCATTTCTGTTAACACAAAATAGCTACTTCTCCTTGTGGTTTATTTTTACTATAATATTTTTTTATTTTAAAAGTTCCAGTGGGAAGTCATGTTTAACTTGATGTATCCTGTGTTGTAGTTCTGCTCAGCCAACACTGAAGGACAGTCAGAAGTCACATCTTGACCAGCATTATCCTGGTTAATCAGGACTGTTACGAATAAATGTTTTGACCAATACTAGTAAAACTAATAATGACTTGTACATTTTGATATACTAGTGTTAATCCACTTATTTCTGTTGTGTTGCAGCTCCTCACTGTCACCACTGGCAAGTCATGAACACTTTAGAAGAGGTGACAAAATATTTATTTAATCATAACAGAAATCGTGTGTATACATCACTACTTGCTTTTCATACTTTAAATGTTAGGCTAAAATTAGAATATTTGTTATGGTTATTTCAGGTCTATGAAATGGTCTTGCCACATTGTGTAGTATAGGATTATATGTTCCACATATCTTGTTGTCTAGGTTTGTCTTGTTGTCATGGTATTCAAAACTTTAAAAAGACTGAAAAGATGTTTATTATACATGAGAGTAAATGTTTAGGGATTGTGATAGTTTAGCTGTAGCCCGTCTTTCATCACTTCCACCCAGTGTTTATTGTTGTGGCGATGATAATGAAGGGAACAGGACTGCACTGAACTGACCAATGAGAATGAGAGAAGCTGTTGATTGACATCAGGCGTGGCCTATAGGAGCGCGGCACAAATTGCGTTTGTACCAGCCCCCCTTTCCGTACAAGGCGACTGTTTTGGTGAGTTGAGGAAAGTTCATTGAAATTATTTATTGGTTTTAAACCGCTGAAATTGGCTACAAAACGCAGAATTTAAGTGATATTTCCCTGAACTCGCCACACGATTATTAATGTGAAGCTGACAACGTTTATTCTTTGACGCAAACGTAGTTTCGCAGCTGGCCCCGTAAAGCTTCATTGTTGACGTTGTTTTGTTGTAACTGCCTTTGCGCAATCGGATAGCTCGTCCGTTTGACTGCATTTAATCCTATTTCCACACTCTGAGTTCATTAATATGCCTGATTTGTCCTTTAAAATACAGACGACGCAGCATTTGCTCGTTTTCATCGACGTAACTTCAGTATTTCTACGACACTTTTGGTTCGTGACAACAACTGATACGGCTTCGTCTGAAGTTTAACAAAGTGTAGAAACGTTGACACAAGTGCTATTTAATATTATTCGACAATATCGCAACGGGCACTTTATTCTGGACGGGTATTTTTGTGTTTTTCACTGGTTTCGGACTGCTACATTCAAGTGTTTATCGCTGCCCTTCTCACTATTGAATGAATGGGCTTTGTATGCGCATGCGCGTAGGATCTCAAAGTTTATAAACAAGAGTGCGTCACATGACGAGAATATTGAGAAATAGTCGACAGTGAAACCTGGTATCGTGTCGTTAACAGACTATTCGATCTTATACAATACTATACTATACTATGTCTAATGACATTAAATAGTTGGAGCTTTGAGAATGTGTCCAGACTTATGTAATGGTAGCCATGGCTGATAACTCTCTTATGTCACCCCAAGCATAGCTTATACATTACAGCTCAGGGAAGGCTAGAGTTTTTGTGTGTGTGTGTGTGTGTGTGTGTGTGTGTGTGTGTGTGTGTGTGTGTGTGTGTGTGTGTGTGTGTGTGTGTGTGTGTGTGTGTGTTGGTCTGACCCATTGGATTTTCAAATATGGCTGGTGCTAATACTGAGGCCTGGAATGCAATTACCCTTTAACATTTGGGTCATCCATTTTAAGATCTTTAAGTACATAAAAAAAACGTTTATGTGTAAGAAAGTGAAAACATGGCAGCTGTAATCTTTCAGTGTCTGTGGACATCATGGTGTGGGAAGTGGTGACCCCAGCTGTGCTGTCCAGCGACCCCAAACACAAGATCTGCGAGCCAAAGCCTCAGGGTGAAGTCACAGGTAACCACAGAGCAGTAGACTGCAGTATTAACCATAAAACTCATTCAAAATTGAAGCAACAGACATTTGATTATTTCTGGAGTTTGCTTTAACTACCAACTAACTACTGAAGCTTTCAGCTAAAATCACTATTTTAAAGACTAAATGCAATTAAAAAATAATGTCAGCCTGTAAGTCCCAACTATTCAAGAGATCTTCCTACTCAGTGCTTGTCTGTTTTCACCATTAGGAGTGATGATGAATGCAGATGAAGACCAATCACATGACCTGCTCCACTGTGAGGAGCACTTCCTGTCCTCACCTGGCTTCCCCACCAGTGACAGTTACATGGAATATGGTACATAAAACATGAGCAAACACTAGGTGTAACACAGGTAATGGGGTAATAACGCATGTGGGCTCTAGGGCTTTTCTTTATTTCTTAAATTAAATATTCCAAACTTTTTAGCTGCTGTTTGTTTTCTCCTACTAAGATGACCTGCCAGATCTACAGGAGGTTCAGGAGGAGTTAGACCCCACAGCACAACCTGTCTACCAGGTGGAGGTGGGTGTGTCGCATCAGGAGCGACATGCAAACACAGAAGGCTGCAGCCCACAGCCTCCTGACACACAATGGCTGACACAGCTGGCTCACATCGCCACCAGCTCTCAGAGTCCACTGCTTCAGGAGGCTCCTCAAAGCAGGTAAATGCTAAGCCTTTTTTTAAGATTTGAACGTTTGTTTTGTTTTGTTTTTGTTAGTTCTGGTTTTATTTTTTTATGCTACTCATTAAAACAACAGATTAAAGTGAAACAATGTGAGCATGAAGAAGTGGAAAGAGCTTTAGTGCTACTGGAATATGACCTGTCCTGTATTTGCAACTACAAGTCAGGTAATTTTCTGTCATTTTCAGCTCCTCTTCAGTTTGCATCCCAAGCACCAGCTGTGATCTACATTCCTATGCTCGGCCACCGCCTTGCCTCCCCAGCAGCACCTCGTCACTCCAGCGAGGTCATAGCCGAGAGCGTCGGCACAGCAGGGTAGAGTTAATGTTCATGTTTGTTTTGTTATTTATGTGAAAACAATATCTTAAGAACAACCTGCTGCCAAGAAATTAAACCACAGTTTCAACCAGTCATGAAACAAAAGCAAGACCACGCCTGCAGATCTGGGCTCCATGTGGCTTACACATTGTGTTCATTCTGCTGACGCTTCTCCTTCCTGTTTCCACAGACGAGCAGCGAATGTGGTTCTGCAGTGTCGACCAGATCGTCTCTGTCTGATGATGAAGACATGGGCTGGAGCTTCTCCTGGCCTCCCACTGCTTGGCACTGTTTTCTCAAAGGTAAACACACACAGACAAAATACACAATAATGGAAAAAGATAAAAATTAAAGAATCAGTATCCTATTTTTTTTTAACTTTAGTTTGAAAGGCATTCAACACATGCAAGAACCTGCCTGCTAAGACTTTATTGTCTAAATTAAGAGCTGATCCTCTCTGCCATCAGGGACTCATGTGCGTTTTCACAGCGGCTCTAATATGGAGTGGCATGACGCTGAGGACCTGGACTCTGCTGAGTTATTCTCTGGTGATGAGGAGCAGTCCAGATCTCTGAAGGTACATAATACACAAGTATCTTCTAGTAAATGAGATACTGAGAAATGTTCCTTTACACACTCCTTCTGTAACCAAGACAACCCACCTGTTCTGCGGTTTTAATCCAACAGACACAAAGACATTTGTATTAAATTGTTTTTTTCTGATCTCTCCCAGTTAGCAAAATACTGCAGAGACTAATACACTTAGTAGTTATTGTTTATTATGTGGTATTGGTTTAGTAACTTCAGTTTCAAAAATACAAATATTAACAGTACAATATGTCCACAAATTTCTGCATCTAATAGGTTTCTGTATCAGAAACATTAAAATACTGTCTTAAAGGGGATGATTAGATTGCATAGGGAAGAGTTAAAGTTACATACAGGAATATGAACTACACTCTATGCTCTCAGATAAAAATAACAATAATGTAAAATGTTGTTTTTAAGTAAGCAGCTTCTTCCCTGCCAGTGGTGATTACCAGAGATGAACTGATACATAAAGACAAAAAGCATGTACACAAAAACAAGACACAACAAAGATGAAGGAACAGTACATATTCAGTAAAAGTTTTTGCTCTTTGACAGAGTTATGGATCTGAGGGTCTGTTGCTGGTGCAGTATTCAGACACCATGTTGTCTGGTGAAGCTGTCTTACAGCTCACCTTTGACCCCGGGGCATTCGGGCATGCTCCCATGACTGCTCAGTGCCAACTTGACCACCCCTTCTATGTCAAAAACAAAGGTACAGTAGGAGTGTTCAGGAGAAAACACCAAAACTGTTCAAACAACATATTATTGACTTCTTCACTCGTAACACACAGGCTGGTCGTCATTTCACCCGAGCTTGACTGTGGTGCATTATGGGATACCTTGCTATGAAATGGAAGTAGGAGATGTGTGCCTGCCTCCAGGACACAGAGATGCCAAACACACAGATGACTCACTGGTCTTCGACGTATTCAGGAGGTAAAACATGTAAATATGAATAGAAACTGGTTAGTGTGTTTGTGTGACAGACCTGTTTTTGAAAGTGTGTCTTCCTCAGTTATGATTTCACTCCTCTGGACTCGTCTGCGGTTTACGTCTTGAGCAGCATGGCCAGACGGCGGCGTGCCTCCCACTCCAGCAGCGGAGCGGGTTCTCCAGACAGACACACGTTACAAGGTACTGGACAAAAAGTGAAACGTTCCATGAAAGTGGAACTGTTTTAAGATAATCTTGTGGGAAACTAAGTAGAGAACATTAAACAGAATAGACTGACATTTCAAATATTGATGTAGTGTCAAGGATTCTGCTTCAGGGTTTTCAAAGGACTGAAAAAATGAAAATTATCAATCTATTTTAAACCCTCAGACATGCACAATCCTGGTCACTCCCAATCTGCTCATCAAAAGCCAACCAAAAGCCAGCATGCCAGTGCACCTGGAGGGAATCATGCCACGCCTGTTAAATGCAAGCGGCCAATGAACGCCTTCATGTTGTTTGCCAAGAAGTACAGGGTTGAGTACACACAGATGTACCCAGGCAAAGACAACAGGTAGGTGTGCTCTGTGAGGTATATTGTAAAGCTGTATAGTTTATTCGTGTTTGTTGAATGGTACTGTAAGCGGCGTTTGGGTGTGTGTGTGTGTTTGTGTGTAGAGCCATCAGCGTCCTTCTTGGTGAGCGCTGGAAGAAAATGCGTAGCGAGGAACGTCGAACGTTCATCCTAGAAGCCAAAGTCCTCGCCGACGAACAGAAAAGGCTAAACCCAGACTGTTGGAAACGTAAACGAACCAACTCTGTAAGGTCACACGCACACACACACGCACGCACACACACACACACACACACACACACACACACACACACACACACACACACACACACACAGCTATACCCAGTGCTTTGTGTCAGTGTCTAATTCCTCTTTTTTCCTAACAGGGTTGTCAGGGAAATTAAGGCTATAGAGAAGAAAAGAGGAAACCTGAGTCCGTGCAAGTACATGTACACACATACTCATAAGTGACAAAGAAAGGAGAACTATACATAACTTGATACTATCTCCCATTATTAAACTTAAGTACCAAGAAACTTGCATTAATCACTCAGTGATGGATTCACTAGAAGCAGTGTCTGCTTTCTATGAACACACTGAGCTGCTCTCAGACCTGTTCCTTCCCTTTCTTTTGCTTCTGAAAGGCGTTTCATTCAACATGATTAGGAGTAATATGGTATTAAACAGGGGAGCAACTCAGGATCAGTGAGGACATTCAGTGATTCCCAACAAAGTTAAGAAGCAGAGTTTTATCTATGGTGTGATTTTACAGCGATGTGACAAAAAAAAAAGAGATTCTGTTCATTTTCAGTTTCTCACATTATGCTTTAAACAGGTGGAAGTTATGGTGCTGTAGCATTTAGGAAAAGTAGAACATGTAATTAGTGTTTTTCATATTATATATACATATAATAAAAAATATACAAAATATTTACCTGTATTACTTGCACTCAGAGTATTGCACATAACTACATATTTTTACTTTGCTTTTATGTAATTTATCATTTAATATATAGCTATTAAACAAAAACAAACAGTCAATTCTCAATTAGGGGCCCATGTAATATTGTTTTTATTTACTTCAAAGAAGTAAAACACCTTTTACTGGAGTCAGTTTATGGCTAAGTTTAAGTTTGAAATGGTGGTAAGAAGCTTCAAACTGCTATATTTCCGTTTTTCACATTCACTGCTTTTTCATTTGTAGGGGCTTTTATTTGAGCACTTAGGTTATTAATAAGTATTGTCACAAAAGATATACATTCACATTACAGTAACTCGCCATTAATAACATAATCAGCCATCATGTACACTGCTGAAGTGTCTTTGACAAAGACACTTGATCCCCAGCAGCTAATGGGGAGTAACAGAAGAGATACTTTCACTGCAGGATTCATAGGTGTCACTGTTTTTAATTTCATGTGCCATAATAACATTTTCAGCTGTTATGTCAATCTATCTTTTTGTATAATTAAAAAATCCAAAGTGAGGAATGAGGTTAAGTGTTACTCCAGCTTACTACAGCTTTTTTGAGGAACCAGAAAAAAAAATCCATTGAATCCATGCTCATTTTCTTTAGTTCCCTGATAAAATAATGGCCAGAAAATATCCACCAATTCAGAGTGCACCAACGAAAACATTTTAAGACATGACAGAAAAGGCACTTGAGTTACATCCATGTAGTGTGAGTAGGTGGGGTAGAGATCTGCTTAGGAAAGTGATTTTTTTTTTTTTTTTTAAATGAGAAATGCTTCCCAATGTGGACACCTATTCTTCCACTGCATAACAAGGATTATTCTTAATGCACTATATACACTTTATCTTATGTGACTGCTACATTGTATTGTATAATAACAAATATTAGTGTGATCATATAGAAATATATATTTTTTGGTTGTGACTTAATCTTAACATTTCATTGTTCTGCATTTATTATATGAATTTTGTTTGTTGTTACTATTATGTCATGTATGGCTGATCTGGGGAGACAATGCAATACAATGTCTGATAGTAATAAAAGCATGACAAATCTTTAGTCTTATTTGTTATGTGTCTTTACTTGTTTGATATAAGACAGGTTGGAGTCTAGCATAAACAGGAATATTTGCCCCTATGGGAGCACTTCTTCTGCTTTCTCACTGAGAATATGACACCTAAAATGAAAAAGAGACAAGTTACAGTCAAAGTCTGAAACCAATCTTTAATCTTGTTGCTTCAGCCTGTTGTATATACATACTGTACCAGTTTTTCACTGGAGATAAAAGGTATAGACATTAAGCTGCTACTCTAATCAGAAAGATAAAAAGAGATAACATTCCATTCAAATTATGAACATAATATTTCCAGGTTAAGATTATCAAATAGAATCCCCCCAGTTATATATGTGTGTGTAATTGACTAGAAAATCACCTTTTATAGTAAAATAGAAAATATATAGAGATACAGTATAAACATACAGTAATTTGGCCTTTTGATTTATTCAGGGATATT
This sequence comes from Mastacembelus armatus, assembly GCF_900324485.2. NCBI lineage: Eukaryota > Metazoa > Chordata > Actinopteri > Synbranchiformes > Mastacembelidae > Mastacembelus > Mastacembelus armatus. The sequence goes on along the minus strand of NC_046655.1, from coordinate 4,334,161 downwards.
TACACAAAGAGGTCAGCCATGACAGATCTGGTTTGAATCATTGCCTGGTTTAATTGCAGTTTCTGCTGTGATTTGTGCCATTTTGTATCCCCAGATGATTACACAGGAAAAAAAAGCATAACAAGGATGCAAAACAAGTACAGATAGAAGTTGCAACACTAAATCATAGTCACAGTAATTGTGTCCATAATGAAAACAGTCATAGCAAGTGGGGATACAAAGTCACAGCTTCTGAAGTGTCTATGACACTTTTGTCAATTAAAAACCTCCAAATAGCAGTAAATTCTGGTGTTTTTGGTTTCCACTGCTTTGTCTCGCTGTTTTGTTGAGAGCTTGTGATGTTTTGTGTTTATTATAAAAACTGATCACGTCTGGTATTCATTTATTAATTTACTTTTGACAATCAAGACTAAACGGGGTGTCAGATACTCAAATTTCCGATTTTGGGTGGAATACCACTTTAAATTCCAGACTGGAACAAAACATGAGTCTGATGACTTTTTCCCCTTTAAGAAAATAGATAAAAATCACACATCCATGTTTTGGACAATAGTATCAAAACAGCTTTAAAGTACAATGACATGACTTACAAAAGGCACAGGGTACCAGAGAGCATGAAGCCAGTGGCAACAAGACATAAACAGAGAAATTAAACAGCAGTAAATACCAGCAGTCAAATTACTGTCACTAGTGAGGCCTTAGTGATTTTAAACACACTAGTCTAAAAGATACATGATAGTTGAAGCCTTCAACCTGCTATTTAATGTGCAGTGCATTTGCAGGGTTTAGTGAAAATATAATTTGTTGCATTATTTGTTATTAAGTCATTTGTTATATGTATTTCCAGAAATCTTGCTTTAATTTAGTATGTTTTACTTTATTACTTAATATTTCTGTTTTTTAGAAGAAAGATGGAATATGAGTGAATGAAAAACAATAAAACAATTACATGAGAGTATACACAAAAGAAATAAATGTTAAAGATGAAAGAAGTTATGGATTTACAGAAACATAGGTGTCTTATTCAAATTACAAAAGGTCATTTCCAATAAAAAAAAAATATTTTTTTTGCAATTTTTTTAATATGCATTTCTATATGTTACATATTCTCTTATATGTACTTAGTCTTATTTAATAGAAAGTATTCAAGGTCTGCTGCTTCAGGGACTGTGCCAGCAACAGATACAAAGCTGGAAAGTGTTCAGGTTTTTCTTAGAAAAGGCAGTGAAGCTTTTTTGGTACAACTTCTTAATAATGAAGCGATTTTTAAGGGGTTTTAGGTTGAGCTAATGGCTTTGTTAATGATTAATAAGACATTTACTTCAGTTTTATAGATCAGTTATTAGGTTGGCAAAAATCCCACTGGCTGGTCTGTTGGGTAGGAATGCAGTTATAAATGTTAATAGTGTATGGTAAAATGTCAGAGCAATAAAATGCCTAGTAATCCAAAAGCTGTTTTTATGAATAACTAGTAACTGATCTGTGAAGAATTAACTAAGCCATGAGTTAACGTATGAACCCCTTTAAAGAGTGCTTTAATAGAAAGTGGTACATTTCTCTTCTTTAAAAAGTAAAAACCATATCATGGCCTGTTGGTCACTATCTGACATGAGGGTTGGCACCATAAAGGAGCTGCTAGATTCTGTATCTCTGTCTGCTGTGCATGCTAACACAAATAAAGGAAGTCATTTTTAATGACGTGGATTAGATAAGATTATTAGGTTTGATTTTATATTTTAAATAATGATCTGTTGGTATGTGGGGATGAAACCTCATTCACCTGATCCCTCAGTCTATACTGTCATCTGTGTCCTTGCATGATGCCATTTCTGTGTATGTGTTATGCTTTTGTGTTAAATGTGCGTGTATGTGCCTACATGAGTGACTCCAGGCTCTCAGCAATGTTGGTCTGCCCCAGTGGTACAGATCCGTTGGTTTCTGGACTCTGAAGGGCTCTCTGGTCCTCCTGGCTGCTCACAAGACTCAGCACACCTCGGTACAGATACTGGTACTGCTCCTGTGGACAGGAAGTTCCTAAAACTGATGACTGGGCTGAGCCACTGACCTCAAAGTTGTGATAGAGAGAGAGAAATGGTACATTAAGAGTATTTTGTGTGTCTGTTGTACTTACCGTGTCATTAAATACTCCAGGCCTCATGAGGTTGGTCATCCGTGCCACCTGGTAGACGTCTACAGCTCCTTCCTCCTCCAGCTGCATGGACAGCGTGGTGAGAGCACAGAACAGCCCTGATGTAGCACCTCCCAATCTAGACACACACAACAAGACACAGCAAACTGTAGTGCTCATGGTTTAGAAAAACAACAAATTGTCAAACGCCTGAGTGATCCTCCTGGTGTTGTACTCACGGATCATGAACAACTGTAGGTCCGCCTGTATGTCTGCAGTGCTCTCTGACTGTGTTGACCAGATCAAAACTGTTCCTGATTGGACTGTCTGGGTTTGGCCAGCAGGAGGCGCTGTACTGACGCACTTCCAACACATCATTGCTCTGGATGGAATCAAAGAACAGAAAGGAAAGATTAAGATGTGAGAGGCAGAGCAGTGAAGTGTCACAAGAGCTTGTCTTTCAGTACATGTCCACTATATGTAAAATATGTCACCTGTGGAGATGCCACTGTAAAGTCCTGCACCAACAGTCTCTCATCATTGGACAGACACATATGCTCCTCCCCCAAACATGAAACAGTGAAACCCTCAAAGCTCATTGGCTGGTCTTTACTGGGCCAGTAGACACAGCACCCACCCTCTTCACTCTGAGATAAACAGGAAAACAGAGAAGTGTGTGTTTATATACAGCAGTTTTACTCTAGTACTACTAATACTACAATGTGTGTGTGTGCAGTATACCTGACAGTGTGGATCTAGCAGACAGACAACAGTGCGTGCATTGTGCTCCCAGATCATTCTCCAGAAATCAGCCACTGTGCTGCTCAGAGGAGTCTGACTCACTATGAACTCATTACTGTAGTGGTGGCCCTGTTAAAACATAAGCATCAGCAAATTACCAGTAGATATACTTTTTGAGGTATTAAAAATGCCCTTTAATAAAATGGTAACAAAAACAAAATGTCCAGTTATCTTACCATGACATAGGAGGCATTGATGTAGCCTGTGGGGTTTGATGCTGAAGCAGTCAGACAGACTCTTGATCTCTCCACTATATAAAAACACATGAGACATGGGTTTTTTTTTAAATAAGAATGAATTTAGGAATATTTACAGCATAAACTCAATATCAGATTTTGTAACAAAAGATCAATAAGTAGATTTTGACACCAGGCATCAGAGCTCTGGCTCTATTCCTCTCAGCGTTGCCGTCTTTCAGGGCAGTGCTGTAGTCTGCATGCTTCGCCTGACGCTGACTGATCAACTGAAACACAGCAGAAACAGTCATATAAGATACTTTTGGCACATGAGAGTAGTGTTATCAAGAAAGTGTTGGTTAATTTAAAGAAATGCAAAGGCCAAATAATTAATTCAGAATTTATACAAGATGTGGAAAAAAGGCAACATGCTATACCTTCAACTGTTTGTCCATGCGTGTCCTGCCTGAGGCTCCAGGGGTCAGGAGGTCAGACACATAAGCATGAAGGAGGTCAGAGATCACAGAGGTGTCCCGGCTCAAGATTGCCTCCACCAGAACATCATGGATGAACACATACTGTTCCTACAGTAAAGAGACAGACACAGTCACTCAGGACTGACAGAACGGACACTGAGAACACTGTCACTGTGTCACTGTGTGTGTGTGTGTCTGTTCTCTTCATGTACCTCTGTCTGAACCAGGAAGTTCCTCTGAGTCCGGACATGCTTTAGGAAACCAAGAACGTTCACAGTCCCTTGATCCTGGATCTGCTGCAGCATGCTGTCTATCACTATATAGGTGCCCGTCCTTCCTACACCAGCACTGTGACACACACACATTACAAACACATAAGAACATGAAGAGTACATGACATATCTGAAACAGTTTCAATGTTAAACTAAAAAGGATTCAGTCACAGCCACTACACACAGTCTACCTGCAATGTACCAGGACAGGTCCCATCTCCTGTGTCCGGGCCTTGGACGATGCTCTGATGAAGGACAGGACAGGCAGAGTGTACTCTGGGACGCCCATGTCTGGCCACTGGGTGTAATGGTAATGGAGAACTGTGTGTTCAGCTTTCCTCTGAGATGCCTGGAGGACCACAGAATGTGATATCATGTGTTTTACAAGACCCAGGTTTTGACCAAGTTGCAACAGAATCACTTTGGAATAGCAGCTGCTGTTAGAAGACCTACCTTATTTGTGGTATCTCTGACAGTGAATGTCCGCAGTGTGTAGTAAGCGAGGGTCTTGCTGCTTTTCAGAGTCACTTGGTATGGACCGTATTCCTCCTGGTTTTCCTCCGGCCAGTACTGGTCACACTTTGTCTGTAGAAGGACAGATCATGTGTCAGAGGAAAGAAGTGACTTACAGTATCATTTTGGTGTTTTTGTTTAGCATCCCTGAAATTCTAATGTGAAATTACTAATGCACCAGACAGAGGATATCATATTTCTATGATTACTTTCAGTGTATGTTGACATTCAAGCATCATCTATGTCACAAGACGCACAAAACAGAAAACAAAAGCTTGGATTCTACAGGTCACCTAGAAAAAAGAACCGAAAAAGAACAACCATTTTGCCAGTTGTGTATAAGATCAGATGAAAACTGTGGTGAAGCTTGCATTTGTATGAGGCAGCAGCAGAGTGATCACCTACCCGTCCTTTCTCCTTGAGGTTGGTGATCATGACAATAACTCCAATGTTCTGCTGCCAAATCATCCTCCAGAAGTCTTCCCTGCCCGCTCTGAGAGGCCCTTGAGCTGCGATGTAGGCCCGTGTTCGCTCATAACCCTGGAGAGGAAATGACTGCTTAGTCACTGGCAATAGTTAGTGAATACAAACAATAGAATTACAGCAACAATTTAAAAGACCACAAAAACGTACTTACGTCAACAAAGTTGGCGTTGATGTAGTCCCCACATTTCCCATCTCTATCCAAACTGTTGGAGAGCTTCACTCTGCTGTGGTCATCTGGGAGAGGAAAACCACAGATCACTTTCAGCGTTAGCTTTACAATTAAATGTGTTATAAGTGTGGAACAGTGACTATATGAAAGGTAACACACAGGCCAATATGTTGATGTATCTATTCTTGCTTTTGTTGTCGGGGTGACTGGAGCTGTCGGCGGTGATGCCCATGTCCACCGTGCACGCCTGCACCTCCTGAAAAAAACACAATAGAGAATACAACAGAAATAGCAATTAGACCAATTACTCAGAGGAAACAAACATGATAATTAGCACAGCAAGAATCTTGAAGTCACTAGAGCGAACATCAAATGTGGCTGTTTTGCTGTCTCTTGCTGGTCTGTATTTGATAGTGAAGTACTTATGAATGAAGTTGTTAGTTAAATTACAAAGAGAAGTCATAACAGCAAACATTAGCGTGTGGTTCATACGCTTGTGTCCTAAGATCAGCTTCATATGCAGAACAAAAGAATCATACTTTTTGATCTACTGTGGAGCGACTGGTGGATGTGACCCCACCCGTGATGTTAGGCCTCATATTTCAGTATAGCTGTGGCATTATAAGGTCAGTGAAAATGCAATGTCTCTTTTTATTTTCTTCACAATCAAAACATCAGCATGCAACCACAACATAGTACTTACAAAAATCGAGAGAATTGAGAAAAGTGCAGGTGCAGGATAATAAGATTGAAATTTGTATTTAACTGCATTTCCAGATGAATACTAACAGGTGCCATGGAAGAACAAGAAAACACCTCTGCTGCGTGGAGAGGGGTGGTAGGTATCTTACCTCATAGGATTCTTTGACAATCTAATGGAGGGTGGTGAGGATGCAGAAAGCACGACGATGGTGGTGGAGGTGGTGAAAGGAGAGTGGGAACGGGGACGAGGGGGGCGGGCATGATGACAGACAGACAGACAGACAGGAAGTCAGTGCAGGTACAGGAATATGGGGTTCAGATACACACAGAGAGGAGGTGCTAAGTGGGAAATACACCACTATTCCCATCTGAGCTGTGGACGTTTAGCTTGCAACCAAGTTACTTTTCCTTCTCTACAGCCACATTAACTGTACAAAGACCTAAAAGGCTCGTGTGTTTGTACAAGTGAAGGCTGTGATCTGCCCACATGCTCCTGCAACTTTGCCTCCTTGTTTCTCTCAGTGAGAGTTAGACTGATGTAAAAGGCAAAAACACTGTTACAAAAATGGGAGGAAACACACAAATACAGCACACTGGTAACTACAGAGGAGATGTTTATCTCAAATCATCCTGTGTGCGTTACTTAGGAGGTTCATGCTAGGAAACAGAGGTGACCAATGCCATGCAGGCTACTGTTAAAACTAACCCACAAACATCAGACTAACTGGCATTTCGATACTAAATACTCCACATGAAAACATTGTTAAAACTGTGTCCATGTCCCAGCACAAGCACAGATGGTCTTTTACCAGCCTGATAGACAGGCAGTTTTCAACAGTCTGCCCTGGGTTTTGCAAAAATGCCTGTCAAATATGAGAAGGTGTCTTCAGCTTGATGTGTATGTGTAGTTGAACTTTAAATCTGGAATAAGAACCAAGTAGCCCTGCCATGGTTAGTACAACCATCCTACCATATGTATTGTTGTGTATATGGAAGCTACACGTCAACACTGAGCTAAATGGCATTCCTAAACAACATGATGTTAACAGAGACATGGAAGAGCACTAAAGACCTATGACAAATGAGGAACTGTCTATCTATACACATGGACCAAACCCACAGTAAGTGGTCCCATTATGAGAATAATAATAAGCCTCTGACAGAGCTCCACCTACCACCGTTACAAGAGGGTTTTCTCAAAATGTCAAGCGGCTGCACATGTTCTCTGTGTGAACCAAGCCCACAGACATTTGGCTGGACTTGAATACTCTTATAATGGACATTCTACGTGCCTCAAACTCCTTGGAGAAGGTGTTGGTGATGTGGAGCTCCATGACGTGCTTCACAAACTGCTTCACTGTCAGAGGCTCATGACCATCTGCAACGGAAGAGTGAAAAAATAACTGCATCACAGTGTTGTGATATCACAATGATAATCTAATAGATAATAAAACCCTCTGTGTGTGTGTGTGTGTGTGTGTGTGTGTGTGTGTGTGTGTGTGTGTGTGTTACCTGTGGCCAGCAGCAGGGGTGTAGATGGAGCAGATATGACTTTAGGGGATGCACTGTCATCTGGATAGAAATTAGCAGCCTGGAAACAGTTTCTGTGACACAAAGAAATCCAAATTGATGAAATGAACTCCACAAGTGAAATGTAATGCAAAAGATACTGAACTAGTGTGTCTGTGTGTGTGTGTGTGTGTACCTCCAGTAGATGAGTATGCCCACTAGAACAAGCAGACAGAGGATGGTGAGAGTGGAGACAACAGCCAGAGGAATGACTGTCCTCTTGTCCCTCTCCACGCCTCCGACCAACCCGACCGACCCGACCCGAGATTCATGGCTGCTGTTGCTGCCCTCTGAGAGAGGAGAGGCGAAGACAGGCAGGATGGGGTGCAGTGGGTGAGAAAAAGAGAGAAAGGAAGGTGGAGTGGGTGAATCAGAAATCCCAACAAGTTCCATCTTCTGATAAGTATCATGAGATATGATGACATGTTCAACTATAGTGGCTTTGACATGAGATACTTCTCTTAGCTGCTGTTTCCAACGTCAGGAATTCAGGTTTGTGTTATTGATACTGAAAGACAGCACTTCCCAAACATTATATCAACAGTGTTTCCCAGAGGTTAGACAAGACACTCAAGAGAAACACTAAAGTTATGGGTCGTATATTCAACACAGTAAATACAAAGACCTGCAGAGCCAGGTAATCATGCTTTGGCTTTGTCACTACATTTGACTCCTTTCATCACACACATTAGTATTTCATAGTTCGTTAGTATTAAACTATTGATTATAGCAGCTATAGGTATGTGTTTATTTCAACAGTATCAGCACTGTGGTTTGGAATAAATATCCAAGCTCTGTACCTGAACTGGAACTGCACTTTAACTTGTGTATGTGAGGCATGACTGAGCTGCCATGTCAGACTGAAGCAGGCAGACAGAAAGGGAAAGCTGGACACTGTGTAACATTTACCTTCCATTTGCTCCTCTGTTGCCTTGTTTGTGTCTGTCAGTCTGAGCAGGGGGACTAGATGCCTTAGCACAGGACTTCTTGCGGCACCAAATAACAACCCGTCCACTTGAGACCTCTGTCCAATTACAGCTGCGTCACTATTCTCTTTGTTACGTCCATCAACTTGCTCCTTGCTCTCAACACCTACATTTATTTTACCCTCACCACCCCCTCTGCTGCTGTCCTCAAGAGCAGAAAAACCTCCAACAACTAGACTGTCAAGACTTGTGTTTTGATCCTCTTCAGCCGGTCTGGTATTTTCTTCAGTGCTGCCAAACTGAGCAAATTCTGCTTTTGGTTTATCTTGACTGACAGACAGCTGGAGTCCATGTCTTTTTCCAGATACACCTTCTTTGTTGCTATCTTTCTTTCCATCACCTTTGCATTTATTTTCCTTTTCAACTACAGGCGTGAAATCTTCTCTGTCCTTACTAGCTTTCTTTCCTTTTTCTTTGCCATCCTCTCCTCCACTACCCTCACCAGAACCACTGATCTCTCCAGGCCAGCTAAAACTTTGAAAAGTGGACATTATTTCAGCCCCATTACTGGTGTTAGTGTGTATTTTCTCTCCTACTGCAGTGTCACCTTCAGTTTTTCTTTTTTTTCCTTTCAGCATGTTAGAGCCTGCTGTGTCATTGAGCTGTTGGGCCTTCTCATCTATTTTCCTCACTTTCTGGTTCCCAGTGTTGTCTACTCTGTTTCCTCCTATCTTTTCTGCTTCCTCACCATTTACCTGAAATTTCTCCTCTATAACTTTCTTTGTCTCTGCTTCCCACTCCTTCCAGCCACCTTTTGTGCTTCTTGGTTCAGTGGCCATCTTAGCCACACCTGATCTACCCTTTGCTCCAGTATCACCCAGCTTGAAGTTGATAGTTAAGCTTGGAAAAGTCAGGAAAAGGTCAGTCCTGACTGGAGCAACTACATCAAAGTCCTGACTGAGGCTGTTGCTATCAAGGCCAGAGCCTGATCCACTGGTATCTGTTGCCCAGTCTGATAAAGTCAAACCTTTAGATTCGAAGAAAGTCGTGGCTGCACCGGAGCTGTAGTTGTCTTTATGTGTATCTGTCCTGGCTTCCCTTTCATTATTTGGATGGGAAGAGATGTTTAAACCATCCTGAAGTCTACCATTATTATTATTATTATGAAAAGTATTTGAGTTACTACCTTTAACTGTGTCTGTTTGTGATACACTGATGGTACTCAAGTCAAAGTCAGCCAGAGGAGAAGGAGAGTACGCAGTGTGTAAGTCATCTTTAGGACCCAAGGTGGTAGAGATCTGAGGGTGTTCTAAATCTAGTTGTAGAGGGATGGGGTGCTCTTTAGTGGACTTGTCATTTCGATGAAAGATAACTCCACTCAGCTGATCTTGTGGGAAGGCAGGAGAAGGATGTAATCTGTGGGTGTATTGATTAAAGACAGTGATTGATTGGGGCATGACACTGAATAAATCTCCTTCAGGAGGGAGACCCTGTTCTGGGACAAAGACTGCAGGGTTTGCAGGGTTGATGAGCACTCCTCCCATGGTGTTACGAGAGGTTGTTAAGCCAGTGCCAGGGGCTGAGTCCTCATACCTGGACATGGGCATGTTTACTGCAAGAAAAGCCAAAGTTAAAGTTGGGGAGGGGCACTAAATTTTTTTAGGACACTAAAGCATTAAAATGTGCCCTTTCAAAGGTGTTTTTCATGCCAGGATATATGAAGAAAGGTAAGAACTGAATTTCCCAGATATGGTGGAGTTGAAAGTGATTGATTCAGCAAAAGTAGAGCTTTTGGGCTTGCATTTGGCCGCAAAATGAAAAAAAAAAAGAATTGAAAGTTGCTGTTCTGAATGATGAGACTTTATAAATCAGACTGAAACATTTGAACAGATGCGTCACCCTCAAGATGAAGTAAAGCTGCATTCTTTAAAGACAGATGAAAAAAAAAAACACCAGAGTGCGCCCTTGAGCCACAGAAAAGGATGCAAACCTAGAACGACTGCATCCAAATCCCAGGAAAAGATGCTCATCACCAAGCTTTAGTACAACCAAGAAAACGGAAATGAAACCCAGAAGAATCCAGAAGAATCCAGCCTTGTAGAACGAAATGAACATGAAAGATTTCTGAACCGGTTCAAAGAGTAAAGAAGCTGATGATGATCACTCTAATCATCATCATCAGTGCCACCATCATTACCCCCACCAGTCACCCTCACCACCATTAGCAGCACCATGCAACTCCTAAAAAAATGTCATCATGATCACAGAGCACAGCAGTCATTAGTTTAACAGCAGTGGGCCATTAGAAGAGAAAGGCAACCATCCAACACGATTAGGTCCATTCTCTACCCAGCACCAAAGAACACATATTTATACCATTCTGCAGCGAGGCAGATCCATCATATTGTAAATTCAAAGACACTTTTTTAAAGAAATGTAATAATTTTAAAGTACAGGACTGTATATTTCCAGACCGTGTGTTGTTAAGTGTCTCACCATTGAACATGGGCTGGGTTGTATGTACCAGCACCCTGAGAAAAGTGGAGGTGGTCAGTGATTTGTAGACTGAATCAGCGAGACTGTTGCTGGCGGTTGCCGTCCTCGCCGTGATCCAGACAGGGGAGGGGGTGGAAGAATCTGAAGCGAGGGTTTCTGGCAGATGTTTGCTCACAGGGGCACCGCTGGACAGCATGGAGTCTGTGTCCATTTGCGTACCTGTGGGACAAAATGAAAATAGTGCTATCACCTGATGCAACATAACCTGCCCTGATGTGACATATTAGGTTATGTCATGACATTGTACACATAATGCAACCTTACATGATGTAATCTAAAATGACAAATGACCTGACATTCTATGATGTAGTGTTGGATGATGTGAATTAATGTAATAGGATATCACATGACAGGAATCATACAAATAAATTTAGATTATATCATGCATACATGACAAGTCACCTCGAACTCTGATCCAATAATGACTGAGCAGAAAGACTGGCTTTCTCTGTAGGACTCATTAGTGGCAAGTTTTCAGCAGAATAAAATCTTCTGCTGGTACCTATTTAATCATTTATAAGCATAAACCTCTCCCTGGTGCTGCGCGAAGAGCTGAAGTCGCAGTACCAAGTCAGGATGTGTTTGGTAAACAAGGCTGCCAAATAAGAAAAAGCTCTTCCTGTCAAATCTGACCTGGCACCACAGCAGCAGCAGCAGCAGCAGCAGAAGCAGAAGCAGACACCGTTGCGGCAGACTTGGTGCTGGTTTCCAGGGGAGAGTTGTTGACTGTGTCTTCATAGAAGACATCTGTGACTTGGATGTCCTCCACAGGAGGGGTGTAGAGGTCTGAGCGGGGAGAAGGGAGGCCACTTTCACCAGCTTGGTCTGGTGGACCTAAATCCTTTGACTGTAAGTAGAAAAAGTGGAAGTGGAATTAAGAAAACTTAAAGGACACGAGACAAATCTCTGGATACTATTTTGGCATTTGGACTTTCCTATAAGAAACAGTACATTACATACTCCCCTTTCAACCTTAGGTATTAAATGTAATCAAGTTAAAAAACAGTCGAGTGAGGCACCTGATGTGACAATGCTGACAACGAAGCCTCCTCTGTGATTTGTCGGCGGATTGTCGGCAGGGTGGTGGTCCAAGCGACTGGAAACAGGAAGCCTGGCTGCTTAGTTACCTCAGTTACCCAGATCGCACTGTTGCCTTCAAATCCTGCATTAGTGAATGGCCGGTGTGTTGGGATCATATGGTCCTCATCAAGCCAGTTTTGATCCATATCATTGGGTTTAGTCTTGTTTCTTCCCAGTTTCTTTTTCACATTCTGGAGTCGAGTTTTCTGTAGAACAGCAGAGTCAGAGGGGGTTTTTGGGGTTGAACGGGCCTTGACCTGAATTGGGAGGTTCTGGTTTGCTTGAGTTTGGTCACTGGGTTGGTTCTGGTGCTGTGTAGGCTGGTTCTGATAAACTCTGGTCTGCTCCACTGGGATCTCCTCGATCAGGCTGTGGTCTTCTGGAGACATATTCACCTGGTTTTTGTTCCCTGGCTTCTCCCACTTTGCTTTAGATGAGACCTACCAGGAGGAAAAACGATGTCTGATTATATGTGTTCATGACAAAAAACACAGGCTTTTATTGCTATTCCCCCGTCATGCTTCAATTGGTGAACATGAACATTTTAGCAACGTTGCAGTGCAGTTCTATTGTTTACGTCAATGTTCAAATGAGCAGACAATGAGACACAACTTCAGCATAGAATAGAAGGTGCAGCACTGTTTCTGAGAAAAAAACATGCCACTGCAACGTTACAGTGATGTGTCTGATTTTTTGTAATCTCTGCAAAACAAGCTGGAAAGTCACTGACAAACTTTTGCACAGCTTTTCAAGACCAAATGACAAGTATTTACTAATTACAATAATCGTCTTAATAATTAGGCTCAGTGGTATGATTAAATACAGGGAAAACCTCAGCTGCATAAAATAATGACGGTATCAGGTAAAACTGTAGATACACAAACTGTCATACCTCCCTGTTGCCTTCCAAGTCTTTTGTGTCAGGATCTGAATCACTTTCTAAAAAGAAGCAAGAAATACAGACTTATTATTTGTAGTGGCTGGAAATGTTAAATCAGAGTATCTGTGTGTATGTGTGTGTGTGTGTGTGTGTGTGTGTTTGTACCAGGGTCTTCTAACGGCATGTCCACTATAATCTGGTCGCTCCATCGTCCTCTGAGTCCATTGGTACAAACAGCCACCACCTGCACCACATAGCTGCTGTTAGCCAGCAGGCTGGGGATGATGGCACCCTGTAAAGCCACACAGGTAGTCACTATCAACCAGTCGATCACTTTGATCAATTACGATCCCACTTATACTATGACAATAACAGATAGAGTGTGATGTATTGAATTCTACCAAATTATATTAAAAAACTGTTGCAGGAGAGAAGGGAATGACTATAATTCATACCCATAATCTATTTATAGTGGACTGTAGATAATGCTGCAAAATATTCACTGTGATGTATTTAAAGGTACATCAGGGTGCTGCTTATGTGGAGAGATTTAAAAAGATCTTTCATACCACATCCTGGTCCCCATCAGTCCTGTACTCCTGCTTCCTTTGGTCTCGGCCCTGCAGTCTCTGGTAGGTGACGGTGTACCAGTCAATGGTGGTGCCGTAAACCACACGGGGTCGCTCCCACATCACCACGATGGTCGTGTCATTCTGGGCATCAGCCTGGACATTTTGTGGCTCAGAGCTGCAGGCTAGAGACACATTAGAGAGAAAAAGATTTGGTTTTTATTTTTTAGGAAACCTCAGTGAAAGTCAGGAGAAAACAAGATCAAAGAACAAGACAGGGTCAGGGACACATAAAAATACAAATCTAAACAGTGCGGCACATCACATTAAGTTCAGGGTTGATGAAAATACCATTTTTTAAAACATACTTGTATTATCCATCCATCCATCCATCATCTATGCCCATTTATTCCTATTTAGGGTCACAGGGATCTGCTGGAGCCTATCCCAGCTCTCATTATTTAATTGTCTATAATGAAAATAGGAATACATTTTAAAATGCCCAGCTCAGAAGTGAGTATGGCAGTGAGCAGGAGGTGTGTGTGCATGATTGTATGAATCAGCTATAGGCAAGTAGGCCTTTTTCTGAATTTCTGAATACTTTATTTCTGTTTCAAAAAGAGCTGCCTGTGCCTGAGAGGAGCAGGGGCGGTGAATTACAAAGCTGAGCTCCGTGGCAGCCCAAAAGAGCCACTTTATTTGAAGATTGACTTTATGAAGATGGAGAGCATTGTAAATTATACCTTTCATTATACCAGATTTAGTATAAATTAAACACTAGATGAACATATTTAGAGCTTTGGAGAAGTCGGCAGTCTGGGTTGACTTCTCCTAAAATGTTCATAACACAAAATCATATCATTTGTATCTCAGGGGAAGTAGCCCTGTCTATCAAATAGCAGTGTCTCAGCTAATACTCTGAGCTGTGATGACTATTTACATTATATATTTATAAGGATAATCCCAAATATCAAAAGTAAAAGCACTAATGATACAGACTGTCCCCGTTCAGTGTGTGCTGTAGTAGGATTTCATGATTACCAGTGCCTTAAAGCTGCATTTAGGTCTAGCTGCAGCTTAAGTATAGTAGGAATACGCTCCACTGGGCTCAGCTGTCAGTGGCAGGTTGTACCATCTATCTTCCTATGATTACAAAGGTTTAACTAATTTGAATGAAAAATGTAGTGAACCACCTTGAAATGAAATGAACAGAACTGACTTTAAATCAGCCGATTTAAAGTCAATTGAAAGTAGAAATAAACAGCAGCAGAACAGCAGGTAGCAGTAAACTTGTTTGGGTGGCTGTTTGATGACATACTGGGTGTGAGCACATCCTCCACTCCGGTGTATGAGGCAAACACCTGACCCATGAACTGCTGCTGCTGCTCCCTGAAGTTGTTCTGCAGGTAGTCTGTCAGCATCACATAGCCTGCCTGCTCCATGGTCATCACTTCACAAAACACCTCCAACTGGTGACAGAGACACACAGAGAAACAGAGCAGAGGGGAAACAGGGTGAACAACAAAAAAATGGCAGCTGAAACAAAGAAAAACTAAGATGTGTCTGTTGCATCTTCGTAGTTATTTCGCAGCTGCCAAAATAACCCCAGAACGGATGCTTGAGAGTGTGTGACTATGTGTGTGTGTGTGTGTGTGTGTGTGTTTAAGAGGCTTGTGTTGGTGCCAGGCTGAGGCAGAGATGCAGCACTGCTCTATTTTTGGTGAGCCAGTGTGCCTAAGTCATGCCTTGCCAACCCCGTTTGAATCATGCAAACATAGGCAAACGTAATAAACACACACACATGAACATGCACATACACAACACACACAACCACTGGCCTGACCTCATTCACTCCCCATTATTCTGCTATGTAATTGATGTATTACTGCACAGATTATTTCCTCCATACTCAACTGTTCTCAGAGGTGCTTCAACGTCTTTAGGCAGGAATCACATTGCAGTAACATTCAAGTGTCAGCTTTGCATCACAGAGCTTTTTTCTCACCAGATCAAAAAGCCTTGCTCTGCACGTTCACATTTTGAATAAACCTTTCACACTGCATCACTTCAGAGTGACATTTAGTTTTTATTTAGTGCAATGTGTGTCAAACACTTGACCTGAAACCGGCCACAAATCTACAAACAGCACTGAAGGTTATGAGTTGATTTTAGTGTCAGGGTAGAGAGATAAGGAAGGCATTATATAAAAGACTTACTGACCTGTGATTCAGATATGGCCACAGTCTGTTTAAAGATGACCCATTCCACCATTTCAGAGCAGGGAGGAGCAGTCAGTGAGCCATTGTAGATGTAATATTTGTCTGTATTATTAGGCAGCAAGGACCGCAAAGTGAAAGCTTCCAAGGAGCCGCTCTTACCTGGTTAAAACAAGAGTCCCAATCAGAAACAAAATGCCCCAACAAATAACAAATATTTTGTTCTCAGGTGTAAGTCACTACTATTAATTTGTGGAATTAAAATGTGTGGAAAACATGATATTATCATACTGTATATTTTAAAAAAATCCCATTTTGGGAGCTTGTCTTTTTTTTAAGGCCACCATCATTTTGCTGCTTCCTCGGCTGATTCAACGTAAACATTCTCCTCAACACAATTCTGACTAGTGCATCCAAAAACTAATTTTCTTCAGTTTGTTTCCTTGAAACAAATTTGCATGGTGGTGACCGTGCAGCTAATGGACACAGTAGTGAGGTCACCAAGGCAAGAACAGGGGCATGTTAGCCCACACAGTTCAGTGGAAGGGTTTCTTACTGAATGGTATATTCTGCTTGTTTGTACCGAGAGATGACCCTCAGTTGTTTTGCAGCAGTGACGTACCAAACCTGCTGACAGTGCTGATGCCCTCTATGACAGGAATATAGTTCTCATTGTCTTCCAGGCTGATCTGCAAACAAGAACACAGGTTTCTACTGAGGGTTCATTCACTTTGGTGCAGTGTTGAGGTGAAACAGACTGATCCCATACACTGGGTGACAAATCCACACGTCCACCTACTTCAAAGAGGACAGCCAAAGCAGCGATCCTCCCTCCCTCGCTGACAGCCTCGTCCAGACTTTGGAAGTCGTCTGGATCATAACTGTAGATCTGCATCTGAATGAGCAAGGAAGAGGCGGGTTAGCTGAACTCAGGCTTTACTGGGAGACAAATGGAACAGCGACAAAGGTAAATGTGCTGCGATGCTAGACAAACAGATGCGTCTTTACCTCCAGAGGGTATTTCATCCCATTCAGGCTGTGTTCAGACCCATCTGACGATGCATTGCAGCGCCCCCAGTGGAAGGTGATTCTACCGACACGAAACCTGGAGCTCAGTCCTCCTCCACTCACAAAGAACTCCCCTTCCACATCAATGGCCACTAAAACACGCACATGCACAAACCTTTGGCTCAACGCTGATTTTAATGTTGAAGTTACAATAGTGAACAGTAACTTCAAGTATGTATGTTTATGCAATAAAAGCAAAACAATAATTTCCACATTAATGTTAAACCTTTTCCCCACATCCTCTTTTTAGCCACATCTTTTCCAGTGAGAAGATCTTACCTCAGAATTCACAACATTTTCTGGTGCTCAGTTTCAGCTTACAACAGGACAGAGCATTCAATTTAACAGGACTGTGCAGGCTATATAACCTATTTCATGCCACCCATGCAGTATCTTTTTACTTTGCAATTTCCTCCTTGCCTTCTTGAAACAAGAAAGGATTTAGGGCCATTAAAATATAGAGTGCACGCACACACACACACACACACACACACACACACACACACACACACACACACACACACACACACACTGAGATACACAAACACATAACCCAGGCAGTATTAGAGCGATAGTGATGATAGTTTAGACAGCTTTCATTTGTTTATCAGGCCAGACATCGTTCCACTCGCTGCCTTCCTTCTCGCTGTCTCTTCCTATCTCCCTTATTTCTTTCCTCTGCTCATTCTGTCTTCATATACATCTCCTCCTGCTCTTTTGTTGCCTCTCTTCTATTGCTTAGTTTCATCTCTGCCTCTTGACATTGATCTTCCTTCTCTCTCCACATGATCTCTCTGTAGTGCGTTCCCTCTGGGCACTTCTCTCTGCTCTTCATTCTGTGTTTTCCTATTGTCTGAATCCTCACTGCTTCTCTCCTTCATTAACGTCTGGTTTTATTTATCTGTATCTGCAAAATGAAGCTACTTTCCGCATATAGGGATTAAGATCTTGTGGTTTACAGCACCAGAATAATGTGAAAGTCATTTTTATAGATTGGACCTGCTACATATTGTAATCCTCCTCCACCTGCTGCTTTAGTTTGCTGCTGGGATTGAAAATGAAACTGCTTGTAGTTTGATTTCCTCTAAACTGATGTTGCAAACATGGGATTGTAGTTTGTAGCAGTTTGTTTAGGCATGTAAGCAGGAAATTAATACAGATTTAGAGTCATTACAGACAGGTGCATAAAGAGAAGCAGAATAACATTGACACACCAGTCTTCCCGTTGTTGTGGATAGTACTGGACCCTGCTGTCAGTTGGTCCCATCCCTCTAGCTGTAGGCTTTGATACTGCAGCCGGACCTGGGTAAACGTCTCGTCGATGTCTACAGGGGACTGCCTGGCGCTGTTACAGAACGGGTACTTCTTACCCCACTTACGCTGGTTCAGGGTACCTGAGTATGCAAGAGAGAGGAGCAGATAAAAGCATCTGAGGGCAACTGATTATAAAATGTCAAATTTCTCATTTCGTCTGCCAACTGCTGTAACCAGAGAATCTGTGTTTGCACTGGAAAAAAAAGTCTCACTTTTTTGCCACAAAAAGTCAGTGAGCAGATCTAACTTATCAATTAGCCCAGTAAAAACACCTGTAATAGAGTGATATATGGTAATGACTGTGTAATGACTGTGCTTATGTTGAAATGTTTTAGTGTGTATGTTCAGCTGAGGGCAGATGGGCATGTGCGTGTACAACGTTAGTGCATTTCTTAAAGACTGCCTCTATATGTATTGATATTTGATATTGTACATATGTGTGTGAATTGTATTTTGGAGCACGCAGCATGAATTCTGTTTAAAAATTTTGATGTGGCGTGTGTGTGTGTGTGTGTGTGTGTGTCTGTATTGGTGTGTTTTAACAAGACTGTGCTTTTCACATGAATAATGTAAAAGAATATGAACAGCATGAGCACAGGAACCATTTTCAGCAAAACATGCAACGCAAAAAATCCAATCAAAAACACATAAAAGGAAAATCAAAATGACATTTTTCTATTTCTATTTGAAACATTTAGCTCTGATGTTCTTCTGAATATCAACAGCTCTGCCTGAAAATATCTGCTTGTAAGTGCATTGATTATTTATGAGTGCATGTCTGAATATACAGTGGGTCTTTTAACTTAAGAACATGCAGTGTGTGTGTGTGTGTGTGGGTGTGTATGCATGTGTGTCAATTTATTCAAGATGAATGTCACACTCTGCTTGTATTACGTGTTGTATATGTACACAGCATGCCTTCACATTTTTGAAATTGTATTGTGTGTAAAAATGTTTTATATGTATATACTCTACACTGCTTTGTTGTATCTATCATCTTTTTCTCACTGCCCAATAACCATAAATATGTTAGTGTTTTAAGTTATAGGCTTCCTATTGAATTATACATTATGCACTGTGCAGTTTTACCTTTATTTTAGGAATACAGTCATTCTGCTATTCTGTCTCACGCAATGCCACATTTTTAACAGATGAATGATTAAAACTGGGAATAACTCACCATATCTGCTCTATTACAAGCTGTTCTGTTAAAGCAAAGAGTTATTGTAAGGTTTGTCAGGACTAGAGACTGTTAAACCTGCTCTACAAAATGATGGTCATGTTTGATTGTTTGCTGTTATAGTTACAGTATATGACTCTAGCTAGATGTTAGTTGTGCTTTTTCTGTTCAAAACTCAATGTACGGTGGCCGACAAGGGCAAACGCGCTGCAAAACAAAAACGCTGCAAAAGAGAAACGCTGCAAAAGAGAAACGCTGCAAAACAGAAACGCTGCAAAAGAGAAACGCTGCAAAACAGAAACGCTGCAAAACAAAAACGCTGCAAAACAGAAACGCTGCAAAACAGAAACGCTGCAAAAGAGAAACGCTGCAAAACAGAAACGCTGCAAAAGAGAAACGCTGCAAAAGAGAAACGCTGCAAAACAAAAACGCTGCAAAAGAGAAACGCTGCAAAACAGAAACGCTGCAAAAGAGAAACGCTGCAAAACAAAAACGCTGCAAAACAGAAACGCTGCAAAAGAGAAACGCTGCAAAACAGAAACGCTGCAAAACAGAAACGCTGCAAAACAGAAACGCTGCAAAACAGAAACGCTGCAAAAGAGAGAACACAACGGAAGTGCGCCAGGCCGATAGGGGGACCCCGAACTGAGGGGTGCAATGAACAAAGAACTTTTACAGAGGCGAGAGAGACACATGTAGCGACATAAGTCACGTCTCATTTTGGAGGCTGCGTAATGACGCAGGTTATAGTGTTGAATTGCAAAAGGATTGAATGAGCGACCTCTGATGATTGTTCTCATGTGCTAATATGTGCTAACAATGTTCTGTTACATTTGTTTACTTGATCAAAATGTCATACAACGTCGGGAGACGTGGCGGGGGGCGGGGTGTGTTGCAGGGTGGGAGATCTGAAGGTGCTGTAATGACTATAGGTTGTTGTCTTGTTCAGGGTGTTCTTTGGGGAGTCGGTGGGGTGAGCTAGAGGGAGATGGGTCAGGGAGGAGGGAAGAAGTGTGTGTGGAGGGAAGAGAGGGAGGGTGAGAGAGAGCTGTTCGGTGAGGGGAGTTAGCGTTACTGATGGGCGATACAACAGAATTTGGTATCGATCCGATACCAAGTAACTACAGGGTCAGTATCGACGATACCGATACCTTCTGCACCTTAAAGGAAAATCATTATTGCACAGTGTTGATTAATATCTTTATTGCAATAGCAACATGAATAATGCTCATGAACATAAACACTTGTTTAAATGCTAATAATAAAATGATAATAAATAAATAGCATTTCCCTTCGTAGTGGGTGAAAAATAGCACCACACAATGCTTCTTTTTCTCTCTCTCTCCATGCTGCCGTGCCTCTCAGCACTGAGACGGAGGAGGTCCCTCCACGCTGCAGAGTGGAGAGAGTAATACTTCCTTCTGCAGTGCATGACTGGCTCTGGAAAGCTCTGACATCTGATTGGCTGCCATCATCATGTGATACGGAAGACCATTTAAAATACGCTTGGGCTGGTTTTCACACATCCAAAACTCTCAGAAGTGAAAACTAATTGCACGTTTTTTATTAGGAGTGGTATCGAGCGATACTTAAGAAAGTACCGACTCCAAAGTATGGAAGTATCGATTCCAGAGAGTCGATATTCCCATCCCTAGTTAGCGTGGCTACGGCTGAAACAGTAGCCTGTTACCTGTTACCTGTTCTGACTAAAAACTTAATAAAGCAAAGTGACAAAAGAACGTCTGCTGGCTGTGAATTTAGCGGGCATTAGAGTACGTTTTACATTTATTATTTTTTAAACACTTGGCCGTCATGTTTTACAGTATTATAAAAGTACAATGTTGTAAAAGATGACGGCCAAGTGTTAAGTAACAAATGGAAAACGCACCTTCAGATCTCCCAACCCCCCCACGTTGTATGACATTTTGATCAAGTAAACAAATGTAACAGAACATTGTTAGCACATATTAGCACATGAGAACAATCATCAGAGGTCGCTCATTCAATCCTTTTGCAATTCAACACTATAACCTGCGTCATTACGCAGCCTCCAAAATGAGACGTGACTTATGTCGCTACATGTGTCTCTCTCGCCTCTGTAAAAGTTCTTTGTTCATTGCACCCCTCAGTTCGGGGTCCCCCTATCGGCCTGGCGCACTTCCGTTGTGTTCTCTCTTTTGCAGCGTTTCTCTTTTGCAGCGTTTCTGTTTTGCAGCGTTTCTGTTTTGCAGCGTTTCTCTTTAGCAGCGTTTCTGTTTTGCAGCGTTTCTGTTTTGCAGCGTTTCTCTTTTGCAGCGTTTTTGTTTTGCAGCGTTTCTCTTTTGCAGCGTTTTTGTTTTGCAGCGTTTCTGTTTTGCAGCGTTTCTGTTTTGCAGCGTTTCTCTTTTGCAGCGTTTTTGTTTTGCAGCATTTCTCTTTTGCAGCGTTTTTGTTTTGCAGCGTTTCTGTTTTGCAGCGTTTCTCTTTTGCAGCGTTTCTGTTTTGCAGCGTTTCTCTTTTGCAGCGTTTTTGTTTTGCAGCGCGTTTGCACTTGTCGGCCACCGTATCAATGTACTGTATTATTAAAGATATAGCCAGTATTTACTTTTACTTTGTATGAAAATGCACACAGGAGTGCAGATCATGTATACATGTGTCAGTGACCAAGCACCGTGACACGCAGACACACACACAACGAGCTACTCTTCTGACATAATGCTACCATGGCAACAAGTAGCTCACCGGTTGGCAAAATGAATAAAAAGGAAAATCTCCTGAAGCCAGATGTTCCTGTCTTAATTTAAAGTAAATTCAAAAACACACAAGTGCACACCCACACACACACACACACACACACACACAAATGCATTTAGTCAAGGAGTAAAATTTAGATAATTAAATACGGAAATTATATTTCATATCTCTGAGTTCCATTTGCATTTTCACAGTAGTCCCAGCATAAAGCACCAGCATGTTAAAACATTTTCAAGGTCTATAGGAAATACAGGAAGACATTTGCTTAATTATTAGCTCTAAATCTGTATTCTCATGTTCAGTCACCTGGGACTTAATTAATGTTTAGAAGTCAAGATGAAAAAAAAAAAATCAGGATTTAAAAGCTGAAATAGATCAAATTCCTTTTGATCTATGAACTAAAACTGTAACGCTGCAAAAGGCAGAGAAAAAGTAAAGATGCATGGGAACTTTATGAAGCAATTCTGCAACAGCAGAAAGAGCACTGAGCTGTTAAGGTGGTCAAGACAGAAAGCGTTTAGACCTGATGATGCTGTTGGTGCTCTTTCTCCCACAACACTCTGATCATTTCAGCTACGCCCTCACTCTCGAGGGAGGAGAGGTGAGACAAGATAAGGCAGAAGATATAGAAACACAGGATACAAAGGTAAATGAACAGTAAGAGTGCCAAAAGGGGCAGAGAGAAGGTGATAATGAAAAGACTGAAGGTAGAGGAGGTAAAAGAAAAAAAAATGGATGAGAAAGTAGAAAAGGATTATGAGAGAAGACGGTGAGGACAAAGGAAGAAAGAGAGTGAAGGAAAGAAAGGAGAAAAAGGAAAAGAAAGCAAAGGAGCGTGTGTGTCTACTGCACATGCACTGATATACTCTGCAGATGTGTGTTTCGTGCAGATATACAAAAGTGCACATAGACACATAAACACGCATGTATGTCCATGTCTCTCCTCCCGCCTACACTTACACCAATTAAGCTCCCTTGGATGACACAAACATGCAAATATACAGGCAGAGATGATTTCACCCTCTGTAAAAAGGTTCTGCACTGCAGAGCGGGCTAGCTGCACTATTAAACTGAATAATCTACGGTTGACTTGTCTGAGAACTGTCGGCTCTTGTTTGCATCACTGATCCATATTGAGCAAAAAATAGCTGAATATGGATCAAATATTAAAAGCAAATAGCCACTTCTGATTTAATTGAACCCACAGTGATGCTTGTGAATCAACATAATCAAAATCAGTGTCTATGAATGTATTCATGTGCACACACTCACTCTGACTGGCATAAAGGAGTGAGCCTGAAGCTGACAAGATCTAAGCTGCTAAATGAATCTATTATGAATGGCAGAGAAAGGACTCCACGCACACACTCACACATCACTCATCCAGCGAGATCTACTATATGTTAATGCCAGACTCTCACACACATCAGCAGCCATGGTATCAGACAATCAGGCCTGTCAGATTATTCTGAAAGAAAAAAAAAAAACTTGGAGTATGAATCAGAGTCCCCTGCTCTTCATGTGATCTTTGATAGCTCCGTCTAGACATGTGAACATGAAAAGGTCTGGGGTGAGACACAACTGTCTGCACGGAGCTGCTCAGTTAAATATTAAACAATTGCAGGCGGGCTATCTGAACTATTTATTTTTACCTGATGAATAAAATAAAGGTTGAAAAAATATTTTAAAAACTTAAAAAACTCAACCAATGAAATTATTCCTGCCAGTGTTTATCCAACCTGCCAACTAAGTGGGAGTGGGGCTGGTAAACAAGAGTGGGCTATGTGAAGTTTACAGACTTGAATTCTGGATATTGAAGTGCGCACAGTTTACACAGTGGAAGTGTGGTGCCATCAACATGCAGAAATTACAGACACTGAATTCATTAACCAGACTGTTACTGGTGCAGGCAAGGAACAATGAAAGGAACTGGGGAGCGGGAAGTGTGTGTTTGTGAATAAAGGAACACGCACATGCATCATAACCTCATGTCTCCCACATGGCTCCAGGAGCAGCAACACACACTGAGCAACAACTGGAGCAGAAGAGAAGCCAGCCTTCAAGTATTTGGTGACTAAGAGAGCTGCTGAGAAGACGGTGGGTGGTGAACACATGTATGTACAGAAAAGAAAAAAAAAATTGCAGAGTTGAACAGTCAGCTGGTTGAGAGACGCTTAAATAACTGAGATCAAAGCTTTATTTTTTTCTGCCTGTCGTAGTGTAAAAGCCTCTGTAACAGCTTTAAAACCACCATGGGACACTAGAATCCTCTAATTTAATGTGATCATATAAAAACAAGGAGATGTAATGCATTTTACTAAGATTAGAAACATTTCAAGACTTTAAACAGATAAATAACAATAAATGTGTATTCAAACAAACTACATAAAACCTTGGCAAGGATGAAGACTGGCTGCTCTGACTTTCAAATGACTACAATACACTGACACTGGAATATAAAGTATGTGAAGTAAGCACAAATAATTTGCATTATGATAAAACAATTAGTCATCTGATGTTTGGCAGTGGATTTATTCTCTGGATGGAAGCTTCATAACATTTGAAAGTAAAATCTCTTTATTATTCTGAAGTCCATGAGGAATCAACAGTGCCAGAAATATGAATGATCTGGTTAGCTTTGCTCACTTCATGTCTTCCATTCCAAGTCCCACAGGAAGGTATATGTGCCATTAAAGTAGTCTGAATGTATTTTTTGGCCACTTGGGGGCAGCAGAAGAAGCTGACAGAATGTGAGTCTAAGTCTCAGCTTCTCATTGGTCATTTCCAACTTTTGAGGAAAGTGCTTTTTTTTTTTTTTGCTGACAAGCTGCCAGCAGTGGTGAAACAAAACCAAGAACAGCAGAACCAAAACAATGAGCTGAAAGATGCCAAAACAGCCCACAGAGCTACTTTATTACTGTTAATTACCATCATTAGTTTTCAAAATGTGACAGTGCAGCTGTGAGGTTCTGTTTGCATCTAAATGTTTGCTAACTTTAGCAGTCACATCATTAAAATGGAGTAAATAAAAGCAGCAATTCCATCATTATCAGGATTTGGTTCGTCAGCCATTACTATTTATACTATACAGATATGACAGACCTTTAGAGATGGAGCTGCAAAGTCAGTGTTGACCTCTCATAGACAGGTGACAGGTTTTCAGGCGTTCTGACTGAAACTGGTGCTATGTCAAATTAATAAATAAAATAAAAAGAAAGTGGCAGCACTTGAAGGCTTGTCAGACACCAGAACACTGCACAGGGTTGCACAATACTTTGAGACAAGATTCAGTATATCTAGGTTATCTCAGCAACAATCCATTACAGAGAGGCAAGGGGAAGTGTGGCTTTCATGTAAATAATCTACCAGGAATCTGAAACAGTGTACTGTATTTGACTGAATTTTAAATTAAGAATTCTTCTGGGGTTTGGCAGAATGAAGCTGTCACACAGCCTATCATGCTGTCCATATTAGTCTAATCCTAACGATTGTGTTGTTTGAGGAGAAGCTGCCTGTACTAGTGCACGAGCCAGATTGTGATCTGATTCCAAATATGAACATATACATCATGTGGTGTCTGTTACAATCCACTTCGCTTTCCAACCAGATAATTTAGACAGAATTTTAAGACAGAATTTTATGAATTCATGGGGACATGCATATGTTTTCATATTCAAAATCTGCAAGTGTGTGTGTGTGTGTGTATGTGTGTGTGTGTGTGTTCCCTAGACTAAGCACTAAGGGAGTACTGAAACCTGCACCGCCCCTGGCTATGATTTAGTTGGATCAAGAACAGGGAAGAGACAGAGAGAGAAGCTTAGATAAGAGGGAGAGAGAGAGAGGGAAAACAGAATCATAGGTACAGAACGGACAAAAAAATACTGAATGTTTTTAGTAATAAATTTCTCATTTTATATTCTGTTTGTTGTTCTGTTTATGATTCCTATTAATGGTGCTGCTTCATGGATAGAAAAGGATAAAAATAAAGTTTGATTTTTTTGAGTTTGTGTTCTGTATATAAATTTACCAAGCATATGTAGAATTTATTTGAAATGTTATCTCTTCTGATGGTCATTATTGATGTTGATCTGCAGTAACTCTTTGGACACTGCTTATGATGCCATAATGCCATCTTAATAATTGCTGTTCTGTGACTACATGTAGTTTTATTGTGACGCTTGACCACTATCCTTTAAAAAACCTATTGCACATTTATATAAGAGTTATAAGTTATAAGAGAAAACTCTCAGTCTCATAGCACACAGTTACACACACACACACACACACATATATAACAGATGGGGCCCCGAGGGGTGTCTTCCAGGCAGGGACCCCCTGGAGATAAAGCAGAGAGGAATGACGAGGACAGTATTGAAGAGAAGGAGTGACTTATGAACAAACACACAGGTTTGTTGTTAATTCATTTAAACACAATTGAAAAGTATCAAGATATAAATTTAGCCTGAGTGGAAGCCCAAAACAAAGAAAGCGAGCTGTCAGAGTTGTCAGTGAGAGGGTTTACTATCTAAATAAGAATAAAAACTTTGACTATATTATCCCACAAATGTACTTTGCTACTGTGCTACTGCACATTCACACTCATTTTTTGTCTGTAACACTATTAAAGGCCCTTTATCCAGCACAGATGATGAAACTATGAAACAACTGACTTGAAGCAAAACATCTGAACTAAAGGAAATCCTCCTTTAGCCAGAAACCTAGATATGTTAAACCTGATGTTAAAAATTGAACCAAACAAGCATGTTGTCAAAAGATGTCGTAATAATTTAAAATTTTCCTCCACTAACTCTTTCACTCTTTCAACTGAGTTCTTCCTTTGCTTCGCTCTCCTTCTCTATCTCTCACTCTTTCACTCTCCTGCCCCCTCTTTCTTTTATGTTCCTTTATTTCCCTTTTGTCCCCTCTACTTCTGACCTAACTAAAAAGCTGTGCACAGTGCCTCACAATGAAGTGCATTTCTTTCACATGTTAATGCTTTTACTCATGGCTCAGTACACAAGGCAAGAGAAACAAGGTCGTGCACACACATACACACAAACACACACACACACACACACAGAGTGGCTAAAGATACAGTGAATGCCAATGAACTGCCACTGAGCTGCCTTCAGTTGTGATGATGAACCTCAAGATCCAACAGACAGGAAAATGAGAAGTAGATAGTATAGTATAAAGACGAGAGGAAAGGGTGGAAATGGAGAGAATAAGAGCAGTAAGATGAAAACATGCGCATCTATGTGTATTTTCATGCTGCTTTGACAAATATGAGAAGGAACAAGTAAAAAAAAATAATAAAAATCAGCACAAGCTGCATGTGTGTGAACGTGGCTGGAATCTCTGAACTCATGTAAGGTTTGGATACTTTGTGTAACTGGATGGGAACAAACAGCAGCAACACACACTGAATGTCCTGCAGTGCACTGGAGAGCAGCTCAGAATGTCACTGCAGGTCATGGCAAACCACATACAGTTTAAGGCCCTTTCTCACTACTCCATTAATTATTGAATCAGGCCACAACTCTACCTGTCATTTGAGGTTCAGTTCTTTGGTAGAAAATAAATAAATGCATGAACCATGACGGGTTCATTGTCTAAAACCCCTCGTTTTTTTTTTAACATAATTTTCAAACACTTAGAAGTCACATTCTAGTTATCATCACCAGTCCATTTGAGGTGCAGGTTAATACGTTTAACAGCTCTGAGTTTAGACCTGTTGAGCCTGATTGCTTCTCCTGATTCCCTCTGACTGGTAAGAAGCTAATCTCCCCCTCTGGGACCACTACTCTCTGTCTGTGTCCACTCTGTGTTTCTGTTAGACCAGAGCTTAGCTCAGCAAGGGGCTCCATGCTGACTTTGCCCATGCCATCTAACCATATGGTCCGAGGCAGATCAAGGCTGTCCCGCGGGAGGTGTTAATATGATATACAGACTGTTCAGGCTGACATTGCATCACTCTGATGTAACAGCCTCTTGAACTGTTTTGAGTCTGAGAAAAACTTAACATATTAACATTACAACTAAACATACTTTGCATCTCAGATCTGACTGTTTATTCTTTTCCTCAATATACAGACCTGCTGCCACTGTCCTACCAAATCTCTGCACATGCTCAGCCAAAATTCCCACTTCCTACCATCACTGAAATGAACGTAAATCTACATTGTCTGTGTGTTAAACATCTTATGTCTTCGCTCATGACAGTTGAATATTACAAGGAGAGAAAATCATAGTGGCTCATACAGACCTGAGTATGACCAGTCGATCTCTTCCGGGAGTTTCCTCAGCCCTCGGGCCAGCGGCTCTACAGCCACAACTGCAAGACAGACAGATAATTAGTGTCAGACACACAAATGCACAGACTAACAGGAGTCACAGAGGCAAAGTCTGTCATCTGTGATGTCGCTGTTTTGTGTTGTACCTATTCTATCAGAGCACCGTGGGATATCCTGGGCAGCACTGAAAACAGTCAAAGAGGATGTGGCAGCTACCATGTTGTTTCTGAGTCATAACTTTCTTTTTTGTTGTTGTTTAGCTCCCAGTGCACTTGCAGTGGCTTTTCATGCTTTTCCAATTCCATCTGCAGGCACTGAGCACCGAAGCATTTTTTTCAAGGTGGAAAGTGATTCGTGTGCAACACATAAAGGCTTCTGACACAAGCACACAGTAACCTTCGGTCTCTTTAAATGACACACACACACACAGGGTACCAATATCATTTATCACCGTACAGCACACCACTTTACAGGGCACAAGAGGAAACTACATCACAATTAACCATAATTATTTTTGACACACACACACACACACACACACACACACACACACACACAGAGCTATCTATTTCACTGTAGTAATTTTCACTCTGGGACAGCAGTGGAAATGATGATGTATGAAATCACATCTGGAGTATTCAGCATGTGATTCTGTGTGAGTGCTTGACTGACTGACTCTTGCATTAGCAATACATTTATGCCTACCTAACATATAAAGGACACTCGATAACACACACACACACACACACACACACACACACACACTGTCTGCAGCCTATGTCCCTGTTTTCACTTTCTTTTTACCTCTCTCTCTCATCTGCTTTTTTCTAATCCTGATAGCCTTAAGTACAAGACCACCCTGTTGGTGGCTTGAACAGTGGGCTAACACTGGGTATTTTCAATTCATTTGTAGTACAGTGAGTATGATGAACTAATGGCAGCTGGATAATGTAAACACCATTATCAAGCGTGGTAAAACCCATACTTAGATTCCCAACATTAACACAATTATCCTGTCATTTGCTCATTCCCATTAAAGTGACACTAAAACCATGTTTCATATGTTTTGAGAATTAAAAATGATGCTTACACCATCTGAAGAGCAACAAACTTCTTCTTCTGTATATTAGTTTTGATCTTTAATGAATGCATGATAATTATCAGCAATACTTCAAATATAACCAGATGGCAGTTCTTGGCACAGATAGGCACATAGCACACAAAACTGACTAAGCCTGTTTCTGAGCTTCCCCCTATATAGTGAGAAGGATGGAGGATCCAGATTCACAAATTAATGCACATTAGAATATCAAAACTCATCATAAAAGGGACCCACCACAAAAACAATATGAATAAATCAAACTTAAGGAGGGGGAGGAACAATACATCCTCTCTGTTTTCATCTTTTGTAGCCAAAAACCAAAAACCTCTCCTCCAAGAAGATGAAAGCCCTGTGCTGAGTCAAATTTAGGTCATGAGCTACTCTCAACGTGTCCACAGTACCATGCTCCTCCTCCTGGAAGCAGCAACAGGGTAAAAACACAGTGTAAACTGCTACACACATGACAGGTTAACAGTATAAATGAATTAAACATATAGACATATAGATGGAAAAAATACACAAAAAAAATCACAAGATAATATGTTTCACTTGAATCAAATGCACCTGTAAAACTAGAAGAAATTTGGGGGTTATTCATAGCCTTGCTTCAGCACCATGAAACCCCCACTGTCATTCAGACTGCTTTCTGGAAATTGTGTGTTTGATGATTACATTCATGTTGTACAAAGACTGATGAAAGAGATGAATGAAAGCAGGGAAATGGGGGAAGAATGAAGAATGGAGTCGACTGTGGGGTTGTAGCATCAATAATGGCTTCATTAACATCACATTGAGGGGGTTTTAATCTAATTTTCCCTTGGCAACTCAAAGACCTGCACACACACACACACACACACACACACACACACACGCATGCACACACACACACACACACACACACACTAAGGATCACCTGTTGTTTCTTTGTGGTTGTTGAGATTTTTTGAATAATGAGACTGTGGAAATGGATTAAAAATCCATTTAAAATCTTTTCAGCTTTTTAAATCTGATGCACATTCTGAGCTACACATTACATGTATGTCCAGTGTATTTCGTGGACATCCCATCCGACTAATTGACTAATGAATTCACATGTCTGTCTTACATGACATTCTGCTGTTCATAGACTTCTAAAAACATCTAGATTGAATCTAAGTTACAAAAGTAAAAGCACAAAACCAGGTTCAGGTCAATCAGCTTTTTTTAATTCCAATGATGATTTCATTTTTTTAAAATCTGATATACTTACAAAAATGACATTTTGATACACAATATTGATAATTGATAATGGTTTAACATTAACTGGTGACCTGTCCAGGGTGTACCACTGCCTCTGACCCAAAGAGAGATGGGATAGGCTCCAGCAGATCCTGTGACCCTAAATAGGAATAAGTGGGTATAGATGATGGATGGATGGATGAATATGCCAATATATTGATATTCTTTTTGTTTCCAGAAACACATAGTATAAAGACCCCCAACATTTGTTTTGAGTTGTCCTCACTAAGACAAAATAACCTCAGTCTCTTTTTGTCATCTATTGGCCATTATAAATACCAATACCGATTCATCTGCTAATAGCCCATATTGGCATGTCGATTATTAGTCAGTCTCCAGTTTTTGATATCTATGGTTTCTTTTAGTCACACTTATTATTTTGTGCCATTCAGTCTAAAGTAGTGATGAGCCCGAGAGACATATACAGTAACTACCAGAGGCAGCAGAGGAGTGAAGTGACGAGACCGTAGAGCACAGTGACAGATTCAGAAGCAAAGCCGCATGGTGCTCAGCTTTAAGAGCGCAGTGGATAGTGGTGAGACTTCATTGCTGCAGGCTGGCCATGCATGAAACTCTCCGCTGAATCACTCCATTATTCCACCCATCTGCATTCTACCTACTTCACTGGAGACTTAACATTAGAAGTGTAGGCGACTGCAGGGACATTTCTATGGATGGTGTTGGAATCATACATGGTAAGAGAGGTCATGCAGTTTTCTAGTAATTCGGTTTCATCCTCACACACCAACCTTCACTGCCTGAAACAAGGGTAGCCCAAAACTGAAGGAACAGAGGCCTGGTTATAAATCTGTAACAAAATCAGGCTTCAGCCCTGCTTGAACTATGCTCCACATGGTAGCAACAGTGAGGAGGAGTGCATGGCTTTCACTGTGAGACAAAGTAATGAAGCGAAATGAAATGCCAAATGAGGATGTGTGTCAGCCAGACACCTGATACCGACTACAAGCGTCTCTCATGCTGAAGTGCCAGCCACAGAGCATAATTTACTACAAGAGCACCACTCATAAACATGTAATATGGTCAAAACAAGTTGAGGCACTGCACAACTGAAGATCATTCATTCTCACTTGTCCATAGAGTGGATGTTAAAAAAGTACGTTTTTTGAGGCTTTGCCAAAAAGTGATGTCTGATCTTACAAGTACCATCTGATTTATGATTTATATTATATAAAGGGCATTTTAAGTCCTTGACTGATACAATGCAAAAACAGTTGACATTTTCAATTACATTTATGATATCTATAGTCAAATGTGCAGTTTTTATTCAAATTTTAAGAAAAAAATTTCCTCTTTCCACTGCTACATCAGTATTACTGGTTATTGGTGCTGTTGGAGTGAGGACACATGATATAAAAAGACCATGTGGGAAAACATGAGGAAAATCTTTTTTTTTTTTTTCAAGAATACACTAACTTTTGTGCTACTTCAACTTTTTCCTGAATCTGTTGCGCTTAATTCTGATCTAAATTAAACTCTGCTGTTCTTTGTTAAGCACATATCTTATGTCAGGTTTGTGTTTTTCAAGAAATAACATTAACTGTACATTTACAAAAGAAGTGGACGAAGATCACAAAGGCAAGAATGGTGATATTGCAACCATTCACTCTTACCCCACCAAGAAGCCAGTGTGTCGCCTCGGATCCTCTTATATCAGTCCATCACATTCAGCTCATTCCAAGAGCAATTTAGTGATTTAGTGTAAAAATTGACTGTTTTGGTGTATCTTCTTGACCTTACCCTTGTACGTCTTCAGTTACTGATTTCTGACTTTCATCACTGCCCTAGAAAGGGGCATAAACGTGTTGCTTTCAATCAAATGGAGATCTGCAGGCAAAGAAACACAGCTGGTCCACTGGAGTCTGTGAACCCCGGGGCATGTGCTGGATCACTGGTATCTAAAGCTCAGCCTGTGCTGTAACCGCTTTACATTCAAATCAAATAGTAAGTAGTCTTTGGGTGGATTTTTAAATCACATGCAGCATTCAGATTCACTGAAGCAGAGTCTGTGCTGTTAGCGTTGGAATAAGCGGGCATGCCCCAGATGAACCCTAGCAAATAGCACTGTGGTGGATTACAGGACTCCTGGGCCTTATTTAGCCTGAATCACTGCAATCAGGGAGTTGTTCATCGTCTGTGTTTACACCACACAAACTGATTTTTAACAGTTGATGTGATTACTGTTGTCTTTTAAATGAAGCCCTTTGTTTCCCCAAGGACAGAAGGCTGTGTGTTCACAGCAGGACAAGTAAGGCTCTCTGAATTTATCTGTGATAAAAGTGAAATTGCCTTTCCTTAGCAGTTCATCTACATTAAATTGTATGATCATTCAGTTCTTAGGCAGAAGGTAGTGTAGGTAGGAGAGGATGTAGGGGTCTGGCGGGATTGCTGATTTCATATTTCTTCTTAATGTTTCTACATTAAACAGCTACTTTTACCTGACTTATCTTAATCATAGAGATGTCTATCTTTGGGAAACTCACGATATGATCCAAGTCAGGAACAACGATCTTTCCTTTAAGCAGCTCCAAGTGTACAATGAGTCGCATTCCAAAGTAAACTACAATTAAACTAACGATTGAATATCCTTTCTCTAAAACAACACCAATGAACACAGGATGTGTGTCACACAAAACGTGACACCTGCTGACCTCAGCGTCTCTCTCTCTCTCTCTCTCAGACACACATACACACACACACCACATGGCACATGCCTACAGGGGCCAGACCATAACTTATATAGCACTCAGCTGTGTTTAGTGTCAGCTGGTTAAATTAGTGCGTTTGACCTCACTCTCATTCACTGTCTCACTGTGTCTGTCACCTCATCTTACTCTGTCAGCCCTTGTCTGATTTGCTGCACGTCACATTAGAAACTAGGCAGGACCATTAATGGGGGTGGATATTCCTGAAGAGAGAAGAAAGGATGTAGAACCTGTAGTCTAGATAGTGAACATTTTAATGTAAGTGTTGACAGCATACATCACCAATATTTACCTATCTAATGAAAGGTCGAATGGGGCTGAGGTGATGTCCGCCATTTAACTACCCATTTAATCACATCCTGACCATTTAATTATAATGAGCAGAGGAAGATGATTGAGTTTCCTCTCCATTTTCATCCAGAAAATAATACACAGAATATTTAGTCATTTTGCCTAGTGCATCTATAAAAATCATAACTATGCTGTACAAGTATATATTATGTATTACTATGTATGTGTGTAAGCTGAGGCATTTTGGGAGCCCTTATGATCTATCTGTTTTCTACTGTTAATGTCTCCCATTCTTCCCCTCTGTCCGGCTGAATGAACAAAGCCTCACATTGAAGTCCAGCAGCACAGGTTATAAGTTAATGAGATTAGGCTCCATATTAAATGGAGAATATTGTTTCTGAGTGCAAAACAAACCGAGCATTGTTCCAGAGGGACACGAGTGCATTAAAGCTGCAATATAAAACCTTATTAGATAGGCCTATCACTGGAATCTGTGTGTGTGTGTGTGTGTGTGTGTGTGTGTGTGTGTGTGTGTGTGTGTGTAAGTGAGTGTGGAGTGTCCTGAACTCTGGTTGTTCTGATGGGGACAAGAGGGTGACTTTTGTGACTGTGTGTAATAAGAGGTAACAGTGAGAAATTAAATCCCTGTGATGGAAGTGGTAATACAGTTGAACAGCTGGGGGTTAAAAACACACACACACATACACACAAACACACACACACACACGCACACACCCACCCACACACACACACACACACACACACACACACACAGTGTAAGGTAACACCCCACTATAACCAGCCAGATGGGTTATAGCAGCCCTTAGGCTCCACAAAAGTCTCATAAAACCAAAGTGTTCTGATATTTAAAACGCTGCTTGGCTTTGAACAGACACACACTAATGACTCCAGAAAAGTGATCACTAGTGGATCTCCACAGGCCATTATATTGTAACCCATTACTGGAGCAATGTATAAAATGAGCAGTGGTGCTCTGTTATGACACTGGCAAAGTTTGATTTGCCAGTGTTTAATTTAATTTGACAAATGAAACAATGAGCACTTTAAATGAATACTGACAGAAAGCATGAATCAGCGGGAAAATGTGTAATTTGTTCATTCTTAAAAATAAAAAGACGCTATGCAGATCCTGTCCATACCTTCACACCACAACAGATTCACAATGACAAACCTCTCCTGTGTCTCCTAATCTAAAGATGAACAGTTGTAAAAAATCTAAAGTTGAATCACTTCTTTGTTTAATTCCTACTTCAGGCTATACAGGCAATATGCAAGTTAAAAATGCATAGGTCTGCAGCAGCACTGACTTTATCGTGTTAGAGAAGCTGGAACCAGTGCATCTTGCTTAATTTATGATAAACCTGCTTATTCATGTTTGGAGTCACAGGGATCTGCTGGAGCCTATCCCAGCTCTCTTTGGGTGAAAGGCAGGGGTCCACCCTGGACAGGTCACCAGTTAATGTTACTGTGTATCAAAATTGTCATTTCTGTAAGTCACCCTGTTTCAGCATGAAACCTTTTAGGGATGGGCTTTTTCTGAACTGTCTAATTACTATCCAATCACACTGAGTTTGGGTTAAAGCCAGGTGTTAATGTTTTCTCCACATTTTACCATGTGGCTGAGATATTTTTGATGAGCTGCAGCCCTCCAGGGGCCTGGCCTCAAATCTTTGCTTCTCACAGAGACATATACACACATACAAACACACATAAGGATTCACACAGACATAAATATCATACATATCTGTGTCTCTGACAAATAAGGAGAAAATACACCAAGAAAGATTAATTAAAGCATGATACACACGTAAACACTAAGGAGTATGTGATGTGAGATGACATTTAGGCCACACACATACACAAACACACACACAGGGGACTTAAGGAAGCCAGCCAGTTGGCATGCATGTGTGTGTGCATGTTCAATGTTACAACCCAACTGCTTACTCTCCATTGGTTGCTGGGTTTTCTCTGTGCATGCAGACAGTGAGTTTTGGTTTATCTGCTGAGGATGTAGATTGATTGCATGTCCACCTCACTTGTAAAGGAACAGTATGTGTGTGTGTGTGTGTGTGTGTGTGTGTGTGTGTGTGTGTGTGTGTGTGCGCCTCACTAATCTGCCTGCCTAGTCAGAGCAGTCAGATGCACCACTTCCATCTGCTCTGTGTGATTTAGGAACAAATTACGAAATACTACACAGTCTGTGTGTGTGCATGTATGTGATTAGTAATGCTGATGCAGTTCAGTGGAGCAGAGCTGCAACCTAAAACAGCAGCTTCTGGTGTAAAAAAAAAACATCCTAAAG
Source organism: Mastacembelus armatus (assembly GCF_900324485.2). Classification (NCBI taxonomy): domain Eukaryota; kingdom Metazoa; phylum Chordata; class Actinopteri; order Synbranchiformes; family Mastacembelidae; genus Mastacembelus; species Mastacembelus armatus. The sequence goes on along the minus strand of NC_046655.1, from coordinate 4,298,334 downwards.
ATTTCTGGTATCTGAAAGCAGTGATGACTCTAAAGGAAAGAGGGAGCCTGAAGTCTGCTGCTGTTCAATTAGTAGAAAACAGAAAAAGATCATAAGGAAGAAAGAAAAACAAAGATCTGGAATCCTACAAGGCTGAAAGAATATTTTTCTGTTGCTTCTGTCCTAGCTAATGTTTAAACTGGCAGTCAAATTATCAAAAATGGGAATCCTATTTACATACTGCAGGTCACAGTCTAGTTCATCTGCTGACAGTTCACAAGTAAAACTTTAATAAATAAACTCGCTTATCACCAAGTCCTGAGGCCATGGATGAGTCCATCAACATGTTTTCTATCAGCATTCAGCTTCAATGAGCAGAGTTTCCATGACAACAGTTCACAGCGTCATGACAACGGAAGAGCCCCCGTTGGCGTGTGGAGCACCCTGACTTCCTGTCGGCTTCCTGCTCCAACTCTCTCTATTGCCATGGTTACAAACACCATCCCTTTTTCTCTATATCTTTCAGTGCAGGGTCACGCCCCCAATTCCTCACTTGTCTGGCAGACACCACACACACACATAGACACACACACATATAACAACATAAAACATCTATTCAGACACGTATGGGCTCATAGAGTTGCAAACATAAGTCTTACACAAATACAGCATGCAAACAGGTGTGTTTGTGCATTTACATGCAGACAATGTGTGTATTCTGTATGTGTGAGAGAAAACCACAGCAGCACCCACCCAAAGAGTTCTACTGATTCAGTTGGCGGGGGTGGGGGTTAATCAACTTTCACCACACTGATTAGTCACAGCCGCAGCTCCCAATGAACTTTTTCACTGGGAATAGAACGTTTGTCCCCTCGTCCAATCAAACTAATTGGTTTCGCTTCCCACTTAACTTCTTTGGCGCCTAAAATAACAAATCTATCTGCAGCTGAAACAACATTTTCATGGAGGAAAAGAAAAGGCATTACATTGAGAAACACATGGTTTCAGTTGTGATCATTCATTTCGACTCTTCGAACTATCTTAGAACATTAAAAGGAATATTTGTCAGCTCTTCAAGAAACGCAACTTCTGGTGCTCACCGTGCATCTCCCTGTCTAACATTCATGCATGCTGTTTTCACAGCAGGTTCTCACATACAAAGAAGCCTTAAAGGAAAAAAATGAAAGACTCTTTGAAAGGCTCAGTAAACTTTAATAAACGCTCCTGTTGTCTGGCTGACTAAATCACTTGATTTAATGGAACCTTGTCCATTCAAATTAGGTCGCAAATTAGAGCTACAACAGGAAAAGGTAAACCGCAACTCTACTCCAAAGACACAAAGCTGTGTGTAACGCGAACACTGAAATCACGACAGATGTTACTGTTTATATGTGATATCGCACATGTTAAATCATCAGTTATAACTGCAAATAAAGCTAATGATGGTACCATTAAGACAAACACATGGAGGAGCTGCAAGCAGCCAACAGTTTGATGGTTATGCTGGCAGTTTAAAGCACCATTTCTAGAGCCAGAGATAAGTCAATGTGCCAATATAACCAGCCAATATCAGCTATTTGCAGTTAAATAATGGCCAATGAATAACAATAAAAATAGAGAGATGGAAGATGAATCATTCAATGCAATAGTCTCATTCAAGTACTGTTCATTAGTCGATATATCGGCATATTGGTTTTAAAATCGTCAAATACTGGAATCAGTACTGGTGTTAAACATCCTGTCTTGGTCAGGCTCTAACCATTACATCCTACAGGAGTCACATACACCTGAAATAACGTTTTACTATAGCACTGGAATGTTTTATGGTAAAGCTGCTGAGCTAGTTCAGTTCACATCATCAACATCAGGCAAAAGCACAGGTCAAAGTAACGGGAGCAGTGTACCGGGGTGAGCCACAGTGCTGCCATGATTTGGATGACCTTTGACATATGTCTGTAGACGTCAAACAAAGGCTTTGTTTGCAAAATTTGCAAGACAACAGTCACATGGATGAACCACATAGCACTATGACAAGAATACAACTATATAACAGAAAAGCCAAACGTTTTGTGATGTGGGAGAAGCATCTTTAGTTATTAATCAAGATCTGCTCCATTGTAGTCAAACATGAATATGAATGAAATACTTATATAAGCAGCTCATGCAACCAGACATATCCAGTTCTTATTTAGACTGAAATCAGCAGTCGGTTTATTACGTCAGTGAGGAAATGCCCTCAAAGCTGATGTGAATCTGTATGTGTGTATTCATGTTTGTACATTATAAAGTCTCATGCCCATCAGCTCAGTGGTAACTGTAGCAAAGGTTCTTTCCTCTCTGGTAGCCTCAGTTCTTAGTGCCAGCCTTTTAAAACACACAACAGTGGCTTTTGTGTGTGGGCACGGACAGAGACAGACGGCCATTGTCAGCTGCTGTAACTTCAGACAGACCTCCTCAACTAGAGAGACTGCAGAGAGAGCACTGGCATTTCGTGGTTTCACTGACTTAGTTTCACTCTTCCCCTTCTCTTCACCTTTTGTTTTCTCTGATCCTACCATCTTCCATTTCTCAGGCTCCACTGCCAGTTACCTCTCTCTATCATCTCTTTCCCTAATGTTGTGTCTTGGTCATTCTTATTCATAACCTACTGTAACCAACTGCACCTGTCCCCTCCCCTTTGTAATCATATGCACAACATTTTGACAGAATTAGAGAGAAGCATATACTCACACTACATACTAGAAGATTTTGACTAACTCCTTGGGGAGGAAGTACTTAGGGGTCAAGATGCCTCCTCATTAGAGAAGAGTCACACAGAGGGTGACAACATTAATCAGCCGAGGTATATGTCAAAGAGAGGTACCCACCATCTATAGAGGACTGTAATTAGATTGTTCACCAAACTCTCATACAGAATAACAGACCTAACAACTATTCTTTCCACTTTTCATAAACAAAGCGGTCTAACTATGTACGTCTTCCAGGACTGTGGTCAGTCGGAACAGCTATAAACACTTATGAGCTAATTAGAGTAAAACTCTCGCTTTAACTACATGTCCATTCAACTAGCATGGAACCATGACCACACAATTCAATTTACATTTATAACTTTAATAACCAATATACCTGTTAAAAGTCAGGTAATAAAGGAACTGAACCAAAACAGTTCAAAAAGAGACTTTGAACTAGTCACCCTGTTTTATACTTGGTCTATGTATATATATATATATATATATATATATATATATATATATATATATATATATATATATATATATATATATATATATTTATATATAACAACATGTGCAGATGGGTACACTCTGACCCTTCTGCTGCAGATAGAAATATTACAACAGAGACCCACAGTCAAAGAAACTTCTCCTCCTGTGTCAGGATCCAGATTTCCTTAAATGGTCAAATCAGGCTCAGGTAACTGAGGAAGGGGAGCGTGTTTCTCAATGTGCCACCAAAACCTTTAGGAACCTTTAGACACTAAACTTACAGTCCAGGTGATGAGCTCTTTTTTACCAGTATTAGGTTTACACCTGAGTCTGGTCATTCTGCTTATGTAATACCAGAGAACCTCTTCATCACTGTATTGCACTTTTACCTTTGGGATTGTGGACCAATTGCTGCCGATGAGAGCAGCCACAATAATTACTTGAAAAACTTTTGAGTGACATAAATGTTTCACTGAGCCGAGTTTGCTGTCCAGGCTGCTCAGCATCAAAGGGATCCGGCGGTCCTTGTGGCACAGACCACCTCAGAAATAACTGTGACCGTACGCTGCCACTGTGAGAGCAGACTGCAGCTAAGTGGATTAAAGAAGAAGAGCACTTATGAATAAAATGCTTTAGATGGAGAGGGCAGATGAAAAAACCAGGAGAGATGGGAAGAGACAGAGGGAAGGAAGACAAAGTATACACAGTAGAAAGCAGGAAATCAATTATTCAACGTAGCATCTGTGGGTTTTAGCAACGGCAACACTGGTGACTAGAAAAGCACAACCCACTTCTTATTATATTCAAGTTTGTTTCTCAAAATATGATGTAATATGTAGCCTTCAGAGTGCAAATTACAAAACATGTTGACTCATTCTGAGGATTTAATTATCTATATTCAGAAATTTTAGAATGAAACTTTTTAAGGCAATATCATTATCTCCCAGTTTTATAAGAAAGAAATCTGATTAGAATTTTTTTTCTGCTAAAAATGAGACATTTAAGAAGGCTTTGGATAATCTTGCTAACAAGATTGCTTTCCCTCAGTGAAGATTTTTATTTGGCTGGTTTACAGAGCTTGACTCCATCAGGCTGTGTGTTCATTTGTGTGTGTGTGTGTGTCTAAGTTAGTGCACACATAATCTCATTTTAAGCATGGAGTTAAAGCTAGAGGGAGGGAGACACACAGTTATATCTCCCATACTATATTCAGCCACAGAGAAAGGAGAGGAGCTGAGAACAGAAATAATTAAATAAACAGTGGTGGTTCATATAATATGAGTCAACACTTTGGCATGGACAGTGCTGAATGTGTGCTTAAATGATATATGATGTTGGTGCCAAACTCTCTACTTAAATTAACAGAGCAGACTCCTGGGGTGTCACATCAGAGGAGACCAGGATATTTACAGGGTTCAGAATTTGGTCAAGGGTACCTACAATGGGAGCGGTTCATTGTGTCACACTCTGCTGCGGTAAGTTGCCACTTATACTCTAACTGTTCGTCATTTGTCTAATGCAGCAAGGCATGTGCTGCAACATAACATCTGTAGGTGGCGCACAGTTTACACACACTTGTACAGCGCCCTGTGCATGCACAGACCATACTGTAGCCCATACCATAATGAATGCAGACTTAGAAAAGTAAAGAAAAGGCATTGTGGTAAGGGTGTGCTGTAAACTGTGATTATCTGTGTAGATCTTTATTCTAATATTTTAAAATTTTTGCTTGACTCCGTGAGGACAATGAGCCAACTCTCTTTCCTAAAACATTCCTGTACAACTAAACTGCAAACACCAGACACGTCTTCTAAGGAACGTATTTGATTGATTATAGTCCGGCTCAATTATATTCTGCGCTTTCATGCAGGAGACCGGAGTTCAATCCATTAGAAGCTGCAGTCTTAAGATCAAGATAGCAACTGTGAGACTCTGCACATAATAAATCTTTAAATATATAAATGTAAGCTATAGTCAAAAAAAACTGCTTTTTGTGCTGGAGGATCAGATATTTTGGCAGTTTGTCCATGTCTACATAGCAAAATCAACATATATGGTGCAACTTTATAATGATAGTGAACAATACTCTAATAAAGACTTTTTAGATGTAGTACTAAGATTGTCACATTTGTGACAAATTTTACTGTTTCCATACTTAAGTTATAAATATACACATTGAGTCAGTTTCTATGTGTACTAGTATTGTGTAGGCAATTACACCATCAAGCATCTTATTGTGCCACCGGATACAACACCCCCTTTGGTTCGTATGTTCTGAGTGCACTGGGTGACCAGATGGTTTCTCACAAGAAGAACATATGATCACTGCACTCACAGTGTCCATAACACGTTAACTATTACATAGTGTATGGTGGTATGTTGGCCTAGGGAAATGTATGGGGGCTTGAGCTATTTATGTCATGGTGGGTTTTGTGTTTATAATGGGAGGAATGCCACTTTCAACATTAGTCTGTACCAACTGTTGAGAAACTGGAAGTGTCAGAGGGTACTGAAGTTACATCTATGTATACACTCATAAACAACTTGTGTTTCCATGAAAACTCTCATACATACACACACTACAGTACAAACATCAGGAACGGTGCCAAAACTCCAGCACGGATCGTAGTGAGCTGTTCACTGATCAATGGCATGAGGCTGGTGTTGTGTCATTCCATTTAACCAATCACCATGCAGACTCTGGTCGTACCACATTACTGCAACAATCTTATAAACAGACTGACTGAGTCACATAATAAAAACTGCAATTCATTCTGTTAGGAGTGCAAATCTATTCTATTCTATATAATAACTTATATAGAATAAAAAAAACAGAAATGCAAGCAATTGTAGGCAGAACACATTGGATACAATTTGTCATGTTTGGAAAGCTGCGTGGAACAAAGTGAAGAAGAGAAGAGCACAGATAAATCCATCACTCTGAGCAGAATCAGATTAGTTTTAAACCTCTAACTTGCAAAATCACAGGACACTAAAACCCTAATCTTACAGGGATTTCTAACACTTACTGCATGCTGCTTTAGTGTCAACAGTACATACAGTGAATGACTATTAGATACATCAACAGAGGAACACAGTCTCATACTCTATCCTTCCTGCTGAACTGCACATATGAATGACAGGCAGCAGGTGTGATTACCACAGCGAAGTCACATGGAGGATGTATAGAGGAAACCATGCTGTTGAAAAGCATATGGCACAATCAAGGACTCCAGCTACAAGACTGCGTTCACTGGCAGAAGTGACTGGGCAAACAGGGCCGCAAGGAGAGCACTCACAACATCACAGCAATTTGTGGGAGAGTGTGACTGAAAGGGCCAAGCAAGAAATGTGTTTGTGTGTGATTTTGAGCGGTGTCCAGGCATACTGTGGGACAGATGGCTACAGGATGCTCTAGTTCCTTTCCCTAAAGGAAACAATCTTTCTCTCTCTGTGTATCGAAACTACTAAAACCCTTTAATACAAAAGAAATGAACCAACTTGCATCTGATGGTTGTAAACATGCAGCCAGAGTCTGTGAATCAGCAACCTTAGAATGAAATAAAACACTTCTGCTAAAACCTGTCTGACTGCTGCAGCTTCACAAAGTATCCGAACTTTAAGGCTGTTCCTCACAAGAAAGCAGGGAGAAATGATCTCAGCCAGCTGCACCCAATCTGGGATCCACAGAGCATGTGAGACTAAGGCTCTCCAGTTAATTCAAAGTGTTAAAGGCCTGGGGCATGTATGGGAAATGTAATCCTAATTTTATGAGCAGCAGTAATAACACTGCTGTGACTGGAAACAAATGACAGAACGTAAGCGAGGTTTAAAAAAAATGAGAAATGACGGCACTCCGTAGAAAGTGACAACGAATGAAATAAAAAACGTCATCGGAGCTCTCTGAGTTAATCTGATCACATAAAAGCTCATCAAAGGGGAACATGCAGCCGTGCGCTCAAGACATGAAAACGTGTGGAAACCTCTGATCTTCCTGAAGTGAATATCACAAGGCTCATCTTTTGATTTTGCTGTTTAAATAATCTTGACCAGGAATATATAGTATAGTGAGATGTATAAATATATAGATATATAAATAAGATAATGGCCTCACTGTTTTAAAACTCCTTTAAACATATCTTTGGTATTTCTGCACTGCATTGTAACATTTCCCTCAAGGGACCATTAAAATTAAAGGTTCAACCTTTCTGCTTAAATTCCACATCCCACCTGCCGCTGGTCTAATTTGAACAATGTGTAACACTACAGGCATTTTTGCAACGCACTGTACACACGGTTTTAAAGTGATGATTCATCTTGTTCTTGTTACTCTCTGGAAATTAGAACACAGACAGAATGTACAATACTGAAATGATGTTTTTGTCATTCTTACTTCCTCACCTGCCAGACACTTGCTATTCTCTGATCCTTTCAGAGGATCTGTGATTTTCTGTGATTTTTTTTTTTTTTTTTTACTGACATTTATAGTTTGATTATGCTTTAATTATTTTCATTTACAGATTTACTCTTGAAACCATACATCCTCAGTGACATGATGACAAGTACACAACATACAAAAAAAAAAAAATCTACCAGGTGATTCCTGAAAGTTTGAGACATGATGGTCGCACAAACGGCTGGAGCTGATATTGAACTGATATTCACATCCACATCAAAAAACACAGAGTATGCCTTACATCTTATATGTACTGTGTCACTAGACATATCACAGGAATATTAGAAACATTTGTTAACACATGGAGATGAACCCCAGCTAAGAATTGAGGAAAAATTCAAAAAAGCAGCATTTGCACTAAAACAAAGCCTTAGTGAAGTTCAGCAGACGCCGTGGGAGCAGTTGGAGCATGAAAATCACTGCGACCTCACATTTCATTCAGAATTCAACTTGTGTTTGGGGAAAATGGCTCAACATGTTTAAGGCATGATGAGATGAAGCCCTGCACATGATCCACTTGGAACAAAATCGTGGCCAAAATATGTAGCGGTGGCCCATAATGTGGGAACAAGTGTCCACGTCAGAAATGCGTGTTCTAACAATTGTCATCTGCAGGTAAGATTCAAGCCTCTGTGGCGCTGACTGAAACACAGACTGAAGTGTGCGGAATATCCGCGCGAATGCCACACACGCACCGCTCAATCTTTGTCATCGTTCAAAGACATCCACAGCATCACGTCAGCCACCACAGTTAATTAGATCAGGGTTTGTTTTCCTTCCCAGTTTCCTACCTATTTGGCTGAAAAGGAGCAGCTGGGAGATGATGATATCGGTCCTGGAAACTGCCGTCTCCATAGTGTCGGCGACAAAATTAAACGCAAAGATGCAAAACGAGGGTTTATAAGGGACGGACGGCGGGTCGGGTGCGTAAAGACGCGCTAGCAGGTCATCCTCCTCTGCTGCCTCTGTGTGGGGCTGCAGGACCAAGTGCACGGATCGGTTTGGCTCGGCTTGGTTCGGCTGCCTTTGGTTTGAGGAGTGCGGGTTTGCAGGCTGGATGGACGCGCACTCACGTATATCGCAATAAGAGACGGGCTTGTGAGCGTGCGCCGCCCACTGCCCTTAATGAAAGCACCGTATAGAGCCAAATATTCAGATGTTGTTACTCCAGGGACAGAGTGCGTGTCCGCAGCACCAAACTGTGACTTACAGGCTTTGAACTCCTGGGGCTTGCATGCAGAATATTGTATCTTCACAGCAGCCTACATATGTTTATGAAACTGTTGGAGCTACTTATGCTACTGCAGAAATTAAAAAAAAACTGACTGGCAGAATGAGTTCTGACATTTTTATTCCATATATATATATATAACCAAGTACTCCATACTGAGTTGCAGCTGTTGATTAAAATAACAGAACAAGTGCTTGATAGGAAATAAGAATAACAAAAGATCTCTGTCAGCAGTGGCATCATTGGAAATGAGCAAAAGACATGGTAAGGTTATTTCAAATGTCTGTTTGTCCTGCTGTAAACACATAACACTCTTTTGTAACAGGTTTCATTTGAGCAGGTTCCATTTACAAAAATCAGGCAGGAACCTGCTTCTTGGTTTGGTACAAAGTAGTGAAAGGAGCTTTGGTCTGCTGAGCTGAAGCAGCAGCACATAAAGAAATAAGAATGTGTATGCAACCGAGCCAGGACTGTCCCACTGAGGAATCAGTGTGTGTGTATTTGTGATAGTGGTGAGGTATGGGAGGGGGTGGACAAGTTTCCCATGAATGGGATAGTATTGTGTGTATGTGTGTGTCTTGTGAAAATGAAGCAACAGGCTTCAATGATGCAATAACACACAACTGCGGGAGCCTATAAATGCTTGTAAGAGTGTGTGTGCTTCAGTCACACAACAACATGCTGCTCCCGTTACTGTGTCTGCATTGATTAGCATACATTAAGACAGCTAATCCTCTTTAATTCAGGCGGGAGCCTTGTCTTACTTGTTGGACCAACATTTTTTTGGATGCTTGTTACAATATCCTCCGCCTCTGCTTCCGGGAAATAAGCCTGAGTGTGTGTGTGTGTGTGTGTGTGTGTGTGTGTGTGTGTGTGTGTGTGTGTGTGTGTGTGTGTGTGAGAGAGAGAGAGAGAGAGAGTGGGTGCACATGTTTTTGGGAGAATGGGTGTGATGCTCTTTAAATACCACATTGATTGTGGTATCAGTCTGTGTAATAACAAAAATGGAGAAGGAGACTGCAAAAATTAAATGCTGCAAAAAGTGGTAGTAACAAGTGTTATATAACAGACCTACACACACACACACACACACACACTTTCATACTCAGAGCCCTTTTCAGCTGAAGCTGAATGATACTAACGTGTGTAAAGAGAAGGAAAACTAAAGCAATAGCATCTCAACAAAACACGCATGTTGATACACGGAGGTAGAGTGTGCTGTGACAGTTTTAAAGACTGTATGATGCACAACCACAGCACACTATCATGAGCTTTTTCAGACCCCATTTCCATGGAAAGCCTGCAGCTACGGATTATGGATTATGTGTTTGCTCTCTCTTTCCTCTCTCTTACTGTGCTGTCATACCATGAGTGGATCAAAATCAACAACTCAATATGAGTTCATTTAGGGTCACTACTGTCAAGCATTTGACTCTGCTCTGCTCAGCACACAAAATATCTTGATCAGATTTTAATGAAGCTTTGGGAAAAGCTTCTGCCATCTCTTCCTGATGGCCAAGGAAGCCTTATATAACAAATTTATTATTATATACACACACACACACACACACACACACACACACACACACACACACACACACACACGTTACACCTGTTTCTCTGAGGGTCACAATTTAAATTCCATGGAAATGACCTGAACTTGTGAAGATATTTTGCCTGCAATTTAAGTGTATACAAGTGTTTACAAAAGGTATTAGAGTTTAGGTGCAACAAAAAATGTTGCAACTGTCATTTCCTGTCCTAACATTCTCTTTTCAGCACTTTATCCATCTGGCATTTTGTTTGTGTGCATACATGTGTGTGTCTGAACCCCTGTTGCCATGACAGTGGATGCCATTTCCGAGCTGACAGTGATATTGACTTCCAGCGGTGGTAACTGGAGGTCAGTATCCTGGACATCACTGGGCTGACAAACACTGCTCAATGTGGAAGAGACAGAAAGAAGGAGAGAGATGGAGAGAGAGAGAGACAGAGACAGAGGCAGAGAGAGAGAGAGAGAGAGAGAGAGAGAGAGAGATAGACAGAGACAGAGGCAGAGAGAGAGAGAGAGAGAGATAGACAGAGGCAGAGAGAGAGAGATAGACAGAGACAGAGGCAGAGAGAGAGAGAGAGAGACAGATGCCATCGGTGATCGATCCCTGCCAGGGAGCAACCTGGGTCTGTGTGCAGCTTGTTAATCCTGCTAACGTATGGTGTTTGGCTGAATATGGCAGCTAATTTATGATGGCGTGTGTTAATGTTAACATGCATAAAACACTTATAGCATTTTAAAGTCAACATATCATTATTTGACATACGTTGAAAGATTAGCCTGAAAACATTGCAGCCAAGGATTTATTGTAAACACATGGGGCAGATGTTAGTGTTCTCAGTCATTAACAGGCAGAGTGACCTAGGAGTCACTCTGAAAACAAATTGTTTCTTCAGGCAGAATCAGCTCTCTTTGTTAATCCATAAACTATTAATCTCACAAAACCCATTATGCCTGTAGTGATCATCTGTCTTTCATAGGCAAGAAGAAACAAAAGAAATCAAAAAGACCTGAATCTGACATGTTGTGCAGAGTAGAGCAATGTCATGGATGTCATTTATCATCAGCATCAACCAAGTTCAACAGTAAGAGCTGCCTGCCTGTATCTGTGTGTACAGCATATGTGTGTGCGTTTCCTACAGTGAAAGGAAAAGGGAGCAAACATGCGCTTTGGCCTTTTTGCAGAGCATGTGTGTCTGACTGTGATCTGACATTTACCTTCCTACCATACTAAAGGTTAAAGTCATATGACTCATCACCCACTTGAGACACTTTACTTATCATGGGAAGAATGAGGTGTACCACGTGTTCCAACTTACAGCCACCTCGCACTCATTAATACTGTACATCCCGACCGTCTCTAGCACCTGGTGAACGTTGGAAGGGCTGAGCAGAGATCCAGATATGTAGATGATGTTATGCATACCCATTCACATTAAATCATCTTCTCATTAACCTTAGCCCTGTGAATCACATTTACCTCACAGTTTCTATGAGTCACCAGGAAATAGAGACATATAATAAAAGACCAGTGTTTTTACAGGGATGCTTCATGGCAGGTACTAGTGGTGCAACTGTATTAGTGCACTGGAAACTGACCAAAAATTCAAAAACAAAGTACAAATAAAAAACTAAAAAAATATTCACTCTGATGCATTACAATAACTATAAACCAAATATATGGTGCTTAGATCTTTAAGCGAACAAAATAAAACTTGAATTTCCATAATTGTAGTTTTGAGTGTATTTCATGTAGGTTTATGTGTGTATTGTATGTGTGTATTTGCACTACTTACTTATGGGAAGGTGTGCAATGGTCAGAAGACAGCTTTAACCATTGGAAACCAAAACGTGCAGCAACCAAAAAGAACATTAAGGAGTGAAGTCACAATGAGGTGTAATGACAGTAAATAAAGCTTCCCATCTGAGCCTCATTATAAATTCAGACATTACCCCTGACAACGACTGGACTGACACTGACTGACAGATTACAGCAGGTTCACGGCCACCGCGCAACTGGGTGTCCAAGTCGCTTTAGTAAAAAGAGATAAACAATCCATTCTATAACACAAAGAGGCCAGTCCAATCCTTAAATGTGATTTTTATTTGTCCTGAGATATGACTTCCACAGAAAAGACACCCATACTTGAGACGCTCATTTTCAAAATTAAAAGCTTTTCTCTTACGTACTCTTACTTTCCATTAGTCAAGATGACTGGAAAATACATCATAAGGCTGCAATCTAATTGCCCCTCTCCATGTTTTGGTCTTCGCCACCAATAATCTGATGACAGTTTAAATGGCTACTACAGATGATACTACAAAGGGAGCCCTATAGTGCTTTTAATAGCTTTGAAATGGTACTCGCCTGAAAACCCCACAAAATAAAATGGATCAGGAAAATAATTTTGAGAGTTGTCAGAATCTAATTAAAAGCCTGTCTTACATAGCATATATGACAGCTGTACAACAGCTGTATGAAAGCTGTACAACAACTGTATGATAGCTGTACAACAGCTGTATGATAGATGTACAACAGCTGTACAACAACGGTACGATAGATGTACGACATCTGCACGGCAGCTGCACGGCAGCTGTACAACATGTATGATAGCTGTATGACAGCGGTACAACATGTATGACAGCTGTACGACATGTATGACAGCTGTACGACAGCGATACAACATGTATGATAGCTGTATGACAGCTGTATGACATGTATGACAGCTGTACGTCATCTGTATGATAGCTGTATGACAGCTGTATGACATGTATGACAGCTGTACGACAGCGATACAACATGTATGATAGCTGTATGACAGCTGTACGACATCTGTACAACTGTATGATAGCCGTATGACATCTATACGACAGCTGTATGATAGCTGTATGACAGCTGTACGTCATCTGTATGATAGCTGTATGACAGCTGTATGACATGTATGACAGCTGTACGACATGTATGACAGCTGTACGACAGCGATACAACATGTATGATAGCTGTATGACAGCTGTACGACATCTGTACAACTGTATGATAGCCGTATGACATCTGTACGACAGCTCTACGTCATCTGTATGATAGCTGTATGACAGCTGTATGTCATCTGCATGATAGCTGTATGTCATCTGCATGATAGCTGTATGTCATCTGCATGATAGCTGTATGTCATCTGCATGATAGCTGTATGACAGCTGTATGACAGCGGTACAACATGTATGATAGCTGTACGACATCTGTACAACTGTATGATAGCCGTATGACATCTGTACAACAGCTGTATGATAGCTGTATGACAGCTATATGACATGTATGATAGCTGTACGACATGTATGACAGCTGTACGACAGCGATACAACATGTATGATAGCTGTATGACAGCTGTACGACATCTGTACAACTGTATGATAGCCGTATGACATCTGTACGACAGCTCTACGTCATCTGTATGATAGCTGTATGACAGCTGTATGTCATCTGCATGATAGCTGTATGTCATCTGCATGATAGCTGTATGTCATCTGCATGATAGCTGTATGTCATCTGCATGATAGCTGTATGTCATCTGCATGATAGCTGTATGTCATCTGCATGACAGCGGTACAACATGTATGATAGCTGTACGACATCTGTACAACTGTATGATAGCCGTATGACATCTGTACAACAGCTGTATGATAGCTGTATGACAGCTATATGACATGTATGATAGCTGTATGACAGCTGTACGACATGTATGACAGCTGTATGACATGTATGACAGCTGTACGTCATCTGTATGATAGCTGTATGACAGCTGTACAACATCTGTATGATAGCTGTATGACAGCTGTACGACATGTATGACAGCTGTACGTCATCTGTATGATAGCTGTATGACAGCTGTACGTCATCTGTATGATAGCTGTATGACAGCTGTACAACATCTGTATGATAGCTGTATGACAGCTGTACGACATGTATGACAGCTGTACGTCATCTGTATGATAGCTGTATGACAGCTGTACGACATCTGTATGATAGCTGTATGACAGCTGTACGACATGTATGACATCTGTACGTCATCTGTATGATAGCTGTATGACAGCTGTACGACATCTGTATGATAGCTGTACGACATCTGTATGATAGCTGTATGACAGCTGTACGACATGTATGACATCTGTGCAACTGTATGATAGCCGTATGACATCTGTACAACAGCTGTATGATAGCTGTATGACAGCTGTACGACATGTATGACATCTGTGCAACTGTATGATAGCCGTATGACATCTGTACAACAGCTGTATGATAGCTGTATGACAGCTGTACGACATCTGTACAACAACTGTATGATAGCTGCATGACAGCTGTACGACATCTGTACAACAGCTGTATGATAGCTGTATGACAGCTGTACGACATCTGTACAACAGCTGTATGATAGCTGTATGACAGCTGTACGACATCTGTACAACAACTGTATGATAGCTGCATGACAGCTATATGACATGTATGATAGCTGTATGACATCGTACAACAGCTGTACGACATGTATGATAGCTGTACGACAGCTGTACGACATCTATATGATAGCTGTATGACAGCTGTACGACATCTATATGATAGCTGTATGACAGCTGTACGACATCTGTACAACAGCTGTACGACATCTGTACAACAGCTGTATGACAGCTGTATGACATGTATGATAGCTGTATGACAGCTGTACGACATCTGTACAAATGTATGATAGCTGTTGTACAGCTGTTGTACTACTACCACTAACACTACCAGGAATATGCTTCAAATCCTGGTAGTGTGTATTAAATGTTACAACAACTTGATGAACCACAACAGAATGATATTCATTGATGAAATATATTGATTATTAACTATTAGGGAGCCTGGGAGGAGTGTGGATTAGTGGTAGCTCAGCTGGAGTGTTAAGGCTGGCAAAGAACAGCTATTTTTAGGGGGCAACGGTCACTGAATGATGTACAGCTACTAAAATGATCAAACAGTGGATGCTACTGTGACATTTTATTCAATGGATCATTTGATGCACTATGTATTTTGGACTGACATGAGAACGCAAATTTGTTTGTCAAATACACAGGCATGTGGAAGACACACGCTGTCACACTCACACTCTCCTGACTCTTAAATGTTGTTATCAGCCATATAAAATTAAGAGATGCCTTTAGATTTTTATCTGTGTAACTTACTTTGTAACTTCTTTGTCATTTCTGTCTAAAGTATAGGTCAAGCCCAAAAAAGGATTTGTTCTTGTGGCTTCTTTTTGGTCCTTCAGTAGAAAATAATATTTACTCTACCCATACTTTCCACAAATGAAAATACTGCTGTTCCTATGAAAACCTTACAGCAGTAACTGATTCTTTGCAGAGATTCTTTGCTGTATACTGGAGCACAGTACAATGAAAACATTGACAGTGGAGGAAACAAGCTTGAAGTGCAGTTGGTAAATAGTGAATTAAGTTCTGTCTCTGAAGTTGCCAGTGAGACAGAGACAGAGACACACACACGCACGCACGCACGCACGCACGCAAGCACACACACACACACACACACACACACACACACACACACACGGGGCAACAAACACTTACTTTCCAAAGAAGAAGTGGTGCACTACACTCCAATGTCAAAGTGCTTGGTTTATTTTTTTGTTTTTATTCCCTTCAGTCTGCACAAGCACACAGATTGAGATGGGTTGCTGCTGGGTGCCATGGATACCAGTGGGACCACACTCTGTCACTATGGCTGAGGGTGGGAGGAAACAGGGAGTGAGACTTCATCAAAAATATACATTTTCATTCTGCCTTCACTCACTAAAGCCATGAAACACATTTTTTATACATTCACAAAGCTCAGGCACAAACAGTTCTTGTGCAGGAGGTGACAAAGAAAATCTTTTTTTCCACATTGGTAAGTGGTAAATGGTCTTATACTTGTAGATACACTCAAGTGCTCTCAAAGTGCTTTTACACTATTTGCCTGTTCACCCATCCACTCATACAATCACACTCTACTAGAACAGCCACCAGGGACAACTTGGGGTTCAGTGTCTTTCCCAAGGACACTTTGACATGTGGACTATAAGCCAAGGATTGAACCCTTTGGTTCATGGTAGAACCTATCCCAAGCTATTTTAACATCACATAGGTTGACAGGATTCACATTAAAGATGTACTTATGACTAGGTACAACTGTAATTTAAGATATCTCTAATGACATTTTGACCAGTCGAAATTCTAATTACAGATATGTATAATTACATTTTGACTAGTAAGAATTGCTCATTGACTTGAATGGGAAAACTAATTTAAGATATCTTGAATTTTGACTATCCACAATGTGAATTCCAGATATCTACAATTACATTTAGACTAGTCAAAATTACATATATCTTTAATGGACTTTTGACTAGTCATATTTCCAATTAAAGATATCTGAAATTTGACACATTTAAGAGATATCTTAAATATCTTTTTGGATATCCAAAGCTAATATATTACAGGTCACAGTTCAATTGTAAATATCTAAAATTCGAGTTCTGACTAGTCGAAAATGCATTGCAGATATCTTAGATGTGACTTTTGACTAGTCAAAATGTAATTGCAGACATCTAATAAATCCTAAAACGGCACACTAGCACCTGATGTCATTTTGGATATCCTAAAAGGCGTTCTGACTAGTCCAAAGTCCATTAAAGGCAACTATGGAGAGCTGTTTAAACATGAAATAGATTACACTTGGATATCCGTGATTACATTTCATGTCACAATGTAAAGTGACCATTGTCTCACTGAGGTTAGGGATCATTAAATAAACTCAGTGAGACGCTCAGTTCTTGACACCAATTAAAAAGTCACATCCCTCTCACCTGGTCAGTGTTTTTCCTGTTTACCTGTTTAGTCCACACTGTGCGTAGAGACGAAGAGATGTCAGGTATTTTATCACGGGTATCACAAATCTCAACCGAGTCGCTTCACTTTGGTTTGTAATCAAACTGCGCCATCACCTGGTACCTTTTGGTGATCACGCCTTGACGTCATCACGAAGCGACAAGGAAGCGCCGCTGTGCGCGTCCTTCAGTTTGCTGAGCGCCACAAAAGTCTAGTTTGGACTTTGGTCCCCGGATTTCTCTGTTTTTTATTTCTGTTGTTTATTTTGAATGGAGTGACGGAGCGACTAGCAGTGGTGGTCGATCGAAAAAATCCTCCTGGAGGTTTTAAACTTTCCTTCAGCTTATTACAGCTGCTCTTATAGTGAGGTAGGTGTTAACTATTTATTTACACTCTAATGTCAAACAGCTTCAGGCCGAGCATGCTGGTAGTATAGAAGCTAATTATTATAACAATAATGGTGATACCTAAGTATTATTATAGCAGTAAGTGAGAGCTACAGCGCTTCATTCTTCTTCATGCCTTTTCATTTGGGAACTCATCCTAGGTTCAGGTAAAGATGGCAGCTCCTAATTCAGCAGAGAGAAAGGCATGCTGGGATGCCAGGGACCAGCTGTGGAAATGTCTGGATGACAGTGATGACAAAGCTGCGTCCTGCCAGAACTTCCAGCGAGAGTTTGAGGCAAAATGTCCTGCTCAGTGGGTAAACCATGCCGTCTTCTTTGTCTTGTATGAAGTGCAAACGGTGTGATTGATCTTAAGGTGTATTATTTATTTATTGGGTGCTATTCAAAGGAGCATATTTATGGAAAGATTGATCCTTGTGTTTTCCATCCTGCTGCAGGTGAAATATTTCACCAAAAGGAGAGATTTTTTGAAATACAAGGAAAAGCTCCAGACGGAAGGTTTCACCCCTGCTGAGGGCCCCCGGCAGCCCTCTTAACCATCACCGGACAGCAGAAAGGCTGCGGACTGACTGACTTTTAGCTCTGTTCAGACCAGGGCCAGAGGTGCAGGACTTGGAGGAGTACTTGTACTTCATTCTTATTTATTTGTACAAAGATTAAAAGCAGAATCGGGACACCATACATCTTGACTCCACATGGCAGCACAAGGGGCCTCATTGAAACTTCTTTGAGTTTCCCCTTTCAGATCCCATCACATGGCATCAGGCTCATATTATAACCCAGCTGGTCTGAGATGTTTTGTAACAGCCACAAATGATGAGAGTGAAAAGATCCATGGTTAATGAATCCAGTTTTCTCTGGCAAAGTAAATGCGGTGTTGTCACTATAGCCTAATATACATTAACTGATCATTCAGATTACCTAAAAACTGTTTCCTTAGGCAAAGTGACTAACAGGCTTGTGTTATGGAAATAAAATCATAAAATAAATAATCCAAACAATCTGTAGGTTCAGTGGTTTTATTGTTTTACATGCATGTTTCTTATACTACAGTTTTTGTCTTAGTGGGATATGAGTGAAACGTCAATGTAAACATGTATCAGAAATAATACAGTTCATTTGGAAACAGACTAAGACATTATATTACAAATCTGTGTGTATTTACAAAGGAGTGTAGCCCATAGGTCAAAGGTCAATGCTGCAACACCACTGAGATGTATGAAAACGTTCAATAAAACTGAATACATTTCAGAAGAAAACATAGGCGTCTGATTCTGCCTATGCTAAGGCCCATACTTATAAATGCAGTGATATAAAAAGCCAGAAATGACACTTAAAATGTGTGTAAAAATATAAAGCATATCTTACTTTTTGCACAGCATTGTGTCGTACTCAAACCCGTTCACCAACAAATAACAGTTATTCTGATTTGACGGTTGACTGGACAAACTGCTGTGCCATACAACCCTGTGCTCACTCACTCTATTTCCTCTTTAAACACTTTGGATGCTGCATTTAACAATAACTTAGGCTGCGCTTGAAGCGTCTGATTGGCTGAACACACCTGATCCAGATAATCAACAGTGGTTAGGGCAAGGATAGTTGGAAAACAAGCAGGACAGTGGCCCTCAAGGACTGGAGTTTTCTGAATTCACGCACATTGAGAAAAGTCACAGCTCAGATTAAGACATGATCAACCTGTTGCTTAACATGCTAACATAATAGATTTCATAACAGTATATTTTTGTGTGATAATTACTGATACTTGATAAAGCATTCCTGCAGCCTAAAATAAAAACGTAACCATTGTGGTTAGAGATCACTAAAATACATTATGGTGTGATTACATAAAGAAATACAGTACAGTTTGATGTTATACTGGTGTCAGTGCTGTTACACGGCTGCTCTCCATGATTTTAAGGGAATGGCAGCAACCTGAGGTCCTGCACTGCTCTAAGGTTTAAGCAACTAACACTTTCAGGCTTAGGAGGTTGTTGACAGGCACTGACATGGTAAAGGCACTTGAGGCACTGCATGGTACTTGGATTAAATGTGGAGACAAAATATTAGTATGTTCTCAGTATAAGGCACAAAATCAATTTCAGAAGCTTTGGTAAAGACATCCATCAGATCTGATCTCAAACATACAGTTTCTCATTAGAGACCGATCTTATAGACTATCAGACAGGCTTAGTAAGTAGCTCTATGTATACAGTACATTTATAACCATGGTAAAAGCCTCTATTAATGCATTTGTCTTGCTTTACTACAGCAGTCACATTGCAAAGTATAACCCTCCCATTGCAGTGTATGTTATCTGGTGAAAGAGCAACCTAAAAGAATGGATGATGTGTGTCTAAAAATACCTTTCAGGTGCTTTTTCATTTGTCCTATTAGAAACACACAAAATTATCACCTTGATCACCTCAAAAATAACATGTATAACAGCTTTTAGGGATATTTTCAATAAAAACACTTTCTGAAACTTCACTAATGGAGGTAACAAGAAAGTTACTGGTTACTGAGATAAGATAATTTCTCACAGGCAGTCAGCAATCCTTGTAATGCCCCTATAGGGTGGATCATTCTTAATCTTACATCTTAGCAACAGGTGATTTCTGCTCCTTTTCTTCTCCTTCTTCCCTCCATGCAGGTTCAGTCGAATCAGTCTAAGAAAGAGCTAAAGAGTGAACAAGTCCACCCTCTTGAGACACCATATTTCACGTTCTTGTCATCTTTCTTTGTTGAAACATTTGCCCAGTCTCTCTTTCTGTCTCTCATTGATTCCTCCCCTTCACTTGCCACTGGCCCCACCCAGCCCATGGTTATAAGCTCCCGGTGATGTTTCTGGCCACTGCCCAGGCTGGGAACTCAGTCAGGTTGAAGAGGGGAACCCCCCATGTGGTGATGGCCAACATGACCACCGCCACGCCAATCAGGTTCACCCCGAAACCTGCTTTGACCTGAAGAAAGAAAAAAGGAAATGAATTTAAAAATAAACACCAAAATCAGATGTTTTGGTTCACAAGAGTTAAAGAAAAAAAAAATCTTCATGCCTTTGATTATGTAAGACAATTTTACCACACTTGAGCCTTTTGATGCTGCAGGTGCAGACAGAGCATGTGACTTAGCGCGCGCGCGCGCGTGTGTGTGTGTGTGTGTGTGTGTGTGTGTGTGTGTCGTACCATGTCGCTGATCTGCACGTGGCCATAACTGAAGACAATGGCGTTGGGGGGGTTCCCTACTGGAAGCATGACCCCAAATGACACGCACATGGTGGAGGGGATCAAAGTGTGGAGGGGGTTGATGAGCAGAGTCTCTGACTGGAAGTAGGGAAGGGGGTAAAAAAGAACGGGGGGGGGGGGGGGCAAGGAGAGATGTCAAGAGACATGTCCCCAAAAACAAGAAATGATGAGTCAAAATGCTTTTACGAGTTCAACACCCAAAACACTCAGTTAATCTGCATCATCAAGACTGTGGCTGTGGGTTGATCAGACTGAAAGGCACAAAATACATCACAACTCCCATCACATTTTTATTCCATGGTTTCCTAACTCTGATTGGTGCACAGAAATTGTTTCAGAACTATCTTAACCTTGGCATGATACAATCAGTCTTCATACGAAGCTAGAAAATTCAGAGCTTTTAAGATTTCCAGGGAGAGAAGCGGAATTTTTAACTTGTTCTGCCAGTGTGCCTCATTGGGGATAATTTAATTTGTCTTACAGGTTTGGGTCATATATTTTTCTAGGCAATGGACTTGCATTGACCTTCATATTTTTGCCTGCACACTTAATGAAAAACATGTAACAGGTGCGTAATAAACTACTAAAATGACTGAATTCTCAATTGGACTAATTCGCAGTTTGATTACTAATAAGGGCTGGCCCTTTTTTTGAGACTAAGCCAAGGTTATTGTGTGTGACGTACCAACGCAGACAGGATGGGCAGGAAAACAGTGAGAGTTGCCGGGTTAGAGGCAAACTCAGTGACCGCAGACACCAACAGGCAGGCCAGCAGGGTGACAGCCCATGGAGGAAGACCACTCATGGGCTCCAGCTGTCTGCCAATCCACACTGACAGGCCTGACACCTGCACACACACGTACAGACAAAACCCATGAGCATCCTCAAACAGTACAAGTACGGTCAGTCTGCCAGTGTGCAGTCATGGCTACTTGAACTTCTTGTGCTTCGACATGATTTACATCAAGGTTGTGAAGACAGATGGTAAATGATGTGGAATAAAAATGTGTCCTAACACTCAACTTTGCAGCTAGGATGGTGCAGTACTGGAGTCCAACACACACACACACACACACACACACACACACACACATACATTACCTTACAACCTGCAGCCAGTGCATAGCCTCCTCCCACCAGGATCACAATCTCCCATGGCATCAGTCTCTGGAAGTCCTTCCAGGTGATCATGGGTGCCAGGGGGTCAGACTCTGAATCATCATGTGACGGTTTAAAACCACAGAAAAACATGGTACTATAGCAGGAGTGCTAACAGCTAGGGCAGTCATCTGTGATTACTACTCAAGTCTGAAATTAGCATATTATATATGACTTCAAAATCAGTTTTAGTATTTTTATGTTTAAGTTTTAACCGCTTAGTATTATAATTTATATTATGGGAATGTGGTGAAAATGTATTTACAGGTCTGTAAATTTTTCATTTCCAAGTCCAAAAAAACCTGCACAGCTGTGGAAAAGACCAGTGTCTGAAGTTTAACTGTTTTTAAAGCAGAGTTTCTCTGACTCGGTGACAGGCAATAAATCAACTTACATGTTAACACAAACAGGCGCAGTTAAAACAAGTAATACAAGCTATTTATTCTGAATAAAGTCAAAAATATATAATCCCACTACTGGGTTTCACCATTTCATAAGAGCTGTAAATACTACTGTGTTTCTATTCTTAAATTAAAGCTCCTCTAAGGGCCAGATGAAGGGAGCAGGCCGCAAAAACCAAATAACATTGAATATTGCCCGATATGAAATATCCCTGTTCAACCGACACAGTGAATTTACTTGTGTAAACGCAGCACAGGTATATCAGAAAACTGCCAGATGTAGGAGCGTGTGGTCCTGACCTGTTTCTTCACAGCTGGAGGAGGAAGAGGAGGAAGAAGAGGAGGAGAAAGGTTGCCTGGCAGGGATGAGAAAGAGCAGGAAGCCAAGAAGGACAGACACTGTTGCGTCAGTCCTGTAGCCTTTCCTGAGAAGGAGAACATGAGCAGAAATTAGAGAAGCAGAAGAAGAAGAGGCTGCTTAGAAAGCTTAGGCATTGAGCCTCTTCTTATGTTTCAGGACAAAAATGATGGGTTTATTTATTAAGATGATAAGTTCAGATGTGTGTGCATGCACACAGAGTACAGTCACTGTGTGACAGTGTGTGTTTATGCACACAACACTATCGACATTGTCTGATAACTGACACTATGGGGTGGTGTGTTGTAACATTGTGTATACTTGCTTCTCAAAAAGAGATGTCCAGCCGGGTACAAAACCTGGCTCTCTAGTGAACCACAGCAGAGTCATCAGGATGAAGAAAACACCGGTCACCACCTCTGGGTAGCTGGGACACGCGCACACACACACACACACACACACAAATGTAGAAGCCACAGTTTGAGCACCAATTACATGAGTGATAACATGATTGTACCACAGTGTCATGTCTGAGTGTATGACTAAGATACACACACACACATATTTGTCTTTCTCTACTTGTGAAGAACCTGAGATTGCACTCCCCAGACTCTAACTTCATTCATCACAACTAAATGCTTAACTCAAACCCATAACCTAACCCAATTCTAATCTTAACTCTAAATACAGAGGCTCAGCCTTTAAACTGCAGCGAGGAGCAGCCAAAATGTCCTTACAATGCAGAAATGTCCTCACTACAATTATTTCAAATTAATCATCACAGAGACAGGAATACCAGTCTACAAGTTATTGCTTAAGTTATTTGGCCTGGGTCATGTTGAATAATTGCAGGCACAAATTGGACCTTTTAATATGCAAACCTGATACAAGATTTTAATATAGCTGTGATATATCTATGGCGTTTCTACAATTGTATGCAAGACATTAACGCTATGACTCATGCATTGCAGCAAACCCCCTCCAAACTGCCATCCATCCTGGTGTATTTATGTTCAAACGGTTTCCACTGTTGTGGTTCTGAAAATCCCCAGAACCCAGAATACAATAAATGACACCATAAATGTCCAATAAATTACCTCAAACTTCCCACAGGAACTGGCCAAATTCCCTTTCAAGTCAGGAAAGCTAAGGCAAAGACACACACGTGCATGTACACACCTGATGGGGCCCAGTTTTGCGTACTCCTCATGGATCCTCTTCTCTGACAGCATCTCTCTCCTGGTTTTGCGCTTCTTACTCAGAGAGCATGTTTCCCTGAAGCTGAACACACAGCAACGACAACAACATCAACCACAGGGTGACATGACACAGTCACTTTGTGATTTCCCAACCTGCAGTCAGAGGGCACCAAATGACACTGTGGTTCAATGTTATATTGTAGACTGAGGGATTACCATGAGTCTATAATGATAAGATGGTAAAAAAAATGACAGGTAGGATACACACCATAATCACACATGGATATGACACTGAACAATTTAAAGTAAAGGATATGATTTGTAAAACACACACACACACAAATACACTTACTTGCAGCCTAGGAAGAGGAAGTGCAGCCACAGCCAGGTGAGGACTAGCATGATGATGGCTATGGGGAAGCTGAAGATGAACCACGTGCCAAAGTTTATCACCTTGGCATCTGGGTAACGACTAGAAAGAGAGAGACACTGGCACTGAGACAGACAGACAAAATAAGCATCTAACCCTCATCAGCCACCTACGTTACCCTGCTTTCTTTTTGTGTGTGCTAAGGCTTTGACTGACAGCTGCTGTCATTCTCATCTTGTTAGCTGTGCAGCAGCGCAGCTAACGCTCCACACTGATAAGAGGCGAGTCAATGAGAGTATGGCTGTTATGTGCTGTGGCAGTCAATCCACCAGGAAAAACCACAGTGTGACCTGCTTTATTAACCTGCCCGACAGGAGTCACACTGTTAAACACTCTGGAGGGGTCGCTCTTTGATCACTGGTGTAAAATACACATTCAGTTATTGTCTTGAACACAAACAGAAGATGATTTAATCTAAAGCATCACTGTTTTTCATTGTAATGTACGTTTCCTACAGAGCAGAGGCTGAAAATCAGCGACATCTTCCTAATGTGCCAGGAATAATCCATCCATCATCTATACCCACTTATTCCTAACCAGGGTCACAGGGATCTGCTGGAGCCTATCCCAGCTCTCTTTGGGTGAAAGGCAGGGGTCCACCCTGGACAGGTCTCCAGTCCATCACAGGGCCACATAGAGACAAACAACCTCACACACTCACACTCACTCCTATGGGCAATTTAGAGTCAAAAAACGTTTTCGTCAGTGAAAACTTGTTGACGAAAACTACAACGAAAATACTTCGTCAACGAAAATTAACACTGGTTTGTATGCATATATATCATGCTGATCACATCCTCGTCATACTAACGTGAAGTTCTTTCAGAAAAGGACACATACACACAAGACTAATTTAATACGCCAACAATTAAAAATGCTGTTTCTGCACACTGCAGTCGTGTTAGTCAGTGTGTTCTGTTTACTTACAGTGTGACTTTATTTGACAACATTTAAATAAATAAATTGACTTATGATCATTTAAACCTGGAGGGGATAATTTTGAGGATTTTATTCATTCTCTGACTGGTGTTTCTGGTAATATTACCAGCGGTTTTATGACTAATACACACACTCAGGAACCAAACCTGTCCTTTGCAACATTGTAAAAGCCATTCTGTCAACCTTAGTGCTGTAGTGTGTGTGTGTGTGTTGCACCTACGTGTTAAACTGCTCAGCAAAGATGAGGTTGGTGGATGTGCCAGTGATAGTGATGAGCCCTCCGATGGTTGCAGCGTAGGTGATGCTGAGCGACAGGCATTTGCAGATCATGTGATCCCTCTTGGTGGGATACTGGGAATCTCTCCTGGCCTTCACTCGCTTCACATTCGGGATTTCGACTGCAATCTAAAAGGGAAATGTTACAGATATCAACCGTAGCTGGTAATGGTTAGAGTCCCACACCTGCCTCATTAACTTCCAATTACATGTTCCTAACCTCTGGCAGGTGTCCATTTGTGTGACCAATCACCTCCTGGTTACAGACAGGCTTCAGACCCACACCTTTTACCTGCCCAGCCTTTACCTGTGAACAAGAGAAAGAGGCTTCACTGTGAATATATATGAATTTCTCTGCTTGTCTGGTGTTACATTATTTGGCTACTTGGTGTCTCACCTGACTAAATGTAGAAAGCTGCTGTTTTGTGCAGTCACTGGAAAAGTGAAAAGAAATCAAGGTCAAAGTGGGCACAAGATCTGGCAATCAAATTCATGGGACACTACTGCTGAAATGTTATATACATGCACATTCATTAAAAAAAAAAAGAAACACTGAGCTGGAACTCATATTTTACTCTACAGACCAACAATTGGACTGTGGTACAGTGCAACACTTCTGATAACTGCAATTTGGAAGAAGAAATTTAAGAGAAACAACATACGCAGGTGGCAGTTCTGCATATGATTACACAGAAACAATCCACATCTCCTTAAACACACATACCTGTTATTGCTATAGAGCAGCTCTAACTGGTTTTTCTCCAGGTTATCTTCCTTGTCTGAAACAACAATAGCCAAAGTCAGTGCAGCAGGAGAACTGCTGGAGAGTTCAGATGTTGCCAAGAGAAACTCTTCTCTGCTGCAGCTGGAGCCACAGTGTTTTCTACACACATCGTATCCCAGAGCAGTGACTGGGCAAGACGTACCGCCATCGTCCTCAGGGGACTCGGTGGCCTCGGAGTCATCGTGGCTGTCGGCCAGACCGGTGCAGATGAGCTGCTGCAGGACAGCTTCGGCTATGGGCATCACCATGGCTGTGGTGGATGTGTTGCTGAGCCACATGGACAGAAACACCGTGCAGCACATGAAGCCCAGCACCAACCTGGACAAGAGAGAAGGTTCTCACCTCACTAAGTGTAGAGAGCTGCTCATTCAGGGTGCTGAATGACATGCAGTGTGTGTGCATGTGTGTGTATGAACAGGGTCGTTTTACTGGATGTGCTTCAATGTGTGTGCTGCTTACATCCCCGGCTTGGCCCCTGCGATCATCACCATGCGCAGAGCAATGCGTTTGTGCAGGTTCCACTTCTCTATGGAGGCTGCCAGGCAGATGACTCCCATCAGCAGCAGAGTGGTGTCCTTACAGTATTCTGCTGCCACCTGATCACAACATTAGATTTGCACAAAATAACACAGATGTATTAAAGAAACATAAAAAGAAATCCAAAGAGACAAGAAGGATTTAACTGAGCTTTTTCATTTTCCCCTCCTTCACCCACTTCCCTACTTCAGCCTCCTCCAGTCAGATCCACACTTAGTCTGACATTTTTCCCACTTAATCTGCCCTACTTCCCATCTGCAAGGTTCATAGCCGCACAGTGTTAAGTAAGCCTCAGCTCACACAAAAAAACCTGCTGCACCACCTCCTGCCGGACCGTTTCACACACAGCTCCATCTCTCTGTATCTCTGGTATAGCCCCAGGGCCCAGACCGCACCTATCTATAAAAACACAACCCAGTAACAGACGGGACCCATCCCGCCACAGTCCACAGAGACCCAATAGGGAAAAAGGTCAATTCCATGGATTCAATGGATGGACAAGGGAAAAAAGAAATAATTACAACATTTATACACATAGCAGTTTATTTATAGATTATTTAACTAGTGAAAATTGGCTTTTGTAATTTTCCTAATGTCTTGTTTTGTCTGGTAAAACATTTTGATGCCACAATACAATCAACGCAATAGGTTCACTGTTGATCTATTAATCAATAATCATTTTAGCTCTAGATAACTGGCACAAATAGAACTGGTTAGAACAGAAATATTGATAATCCAAGAAAGGATATTGGCTGTTACCAGTTATCTGTCTCCTGCAGCTTATAGGTTCTCAGCTCATCCGTAAACTCAGTTAATCAGTTCTAGTTTAACAGTAAATAAAATCTTTTAGTAGCAGACTAATTTATAAACTTCATCTCTGGTTTCAAGCAAACTTTAATGACTTGATATACAAGAAAAACTTTAACCAGATAACCTGTTGGCCTGAGTTTCTGCTGATGCCACCTGCAGTAACATTAAAAGCCAACAGGAAAAACATTAATCCTTTATTAAATCAAGGACTTTAGTTGTCTGTACTTTATGTACGGCGCTAATGCTCCACATAGGCATTCAGCCAGTGGTCACTAGAGGGTTCATGTAGGAAACTGGGGGTGTTAAGGCCGACTTGGAGTACTGTAATTGACTGAAAATGTTGCATAAAGCTCTGTGGTGGCATATTTACGGAACGCCATCACAAGAGGCTTACAGCAGTGTTAGAGCAGGCAGCTTTGTCACTCTTTGTCAATGCGATTTGGTCACATGAGGTGCACAGCTCACTTTTTATGTAATTCTGATTTAAAAAAAAAAAAAAAGTGAAGAAGAGGGGGAGGGTTTGATGGAAATTAAACTAAAATAGTGTTTCAAATAAAAGAATTGTGAAACTCTGGACTGTCACCATCAGTCCAACCATCTAATTTACAGTGTGGCAGTTGCACTGATTGTTGGTAAAGTGGGAAGAAAGTTTACCCATATTCCATCTGATGTGGAATTACTGTGCATCTGCATTTACAGCACTTTGATCAGCTGACACATGCTACCAGCACAGTAGCACCACATTTCCCAGCATTCACTGTTAAGCCACACAGTTTACTGCCTGCCCTAAATATCACTGTTTTTCTAGAGTTCTAGTTCACATTGTGGCATTTGTAGTCAGAGCTGTGGTTTCTCTACATATATTTATTCTTCCCAAACCCCAAAATCAACTCACCTCACTAGACTTGAGCACCCCAAAGAGCGGATAGAGGAAGGCTGGGACCAACGCAGCGGCACCCAAGGGAACGGCCTCTGACACCCAGTAGATTGCCGTCACTATCAGCACATACGCACAGCAGGCCTCCTGCAAGTCGGGGAAACAAAATATATAAATATATTCAGACCTCGATGTCACAAAATAATCTAGAAAGCATTAGAAGACTTAAAATGTCTTTTTGAATCTTATTCCTGTTCAATAATATCCCACACACACACACACACACACGAGCATGCACACAGATGTAGACATGTTTCTTTAGACTCTAACATTACAATTGTTGGTTTGTGTGTCATTTGACTTGAAGTGCTGCCAGGATGCTGGAGGACTGAGGTTTGTACTCTGAATCCAACTGGGCTGCACACACAAACTCTCTAGTACTAACACACACACGAGCACAAATATAGACACACACAGATGTTGCATTAATCTGGTTATGGTTATATAATATCAACATACGGGTCTCTCATGCCGCTGTGTCACAACACCAGAGGGCTTAGAGACGGACTCCCCAACCTTAAAACCTGAAGGGGAATCTCGTGACATTTGTGGAGACCTTATGAAAATTGCCAAAACTTTCATTAACCTTTCACTTCACCCGGGGGATAATTTAAACTCCAAAGTCAAAAGGTGTAATTTTTTTGTTTTTCCTAATGTGCCTTCAGTTCAGCTCCAGAGGTTGCCCCGCGTCCCTACAATGTGCTTTTCAGACCTACAATACAGTTTTTCCTAAAACCTGTGGCATATTTAAACCAACAATTAGAGAATGATGCATGGGACGCAGCACTGTTAGTAATGCAGCCAATGCTTTTGATATGATACTATAGCAGCATAAAACATAATCAACACTCACCGTAGGCACATGCTGTGTAAGCTCACAGTGCTTTTACATAAGCAGCACATGCAGTGTAACATCTTGCAGTAACAGGGCACTTAATCGCAAATAAATAAACCCAGAGGGGGAACAATTAGCCACAGGGCTCCAGAGTGAAACACGTCCAGATCTGCTCAGACCGTACTGCTGTTCAAACCAGGGACTTTGAAGAAATCAATTAATGTAATATGATAAATAACCTGCTTCATGTGTTACAAATGACCCCTTTAATCCTTTAAGCACCTCTGCTGCCTGTTGTTTAAATTACTTTCATGCATTTTTTTTTTATATCATTTCTTTTCTACACACAGCATATCAGCTAAAGTCAGACTGATAAATCAACCAGGTCCACGTATCAGCTGACATCAGCCTATCACAGCTAATTCTGTGTTAGTGGATATGTTGGTTAAGTACTCAGGAATGACAGGAAGTAGAAAATGGTCCGGGTGTTAAAGAGTCAACACTGTATTTCTGAATCATCAAAGACTGAAGAAGCAGGCTACACTCTTGTAAATCAGAGATATAGGAGCAGATAGCTGTCTCATTAACAACACTGAACTATACAGACTGTGATGCATGAGCATGAAAACAACTGAAGAGGTCGAAGGGTTTTCTGTGGTAGTTTTCTCATTTACACCCTGGGGGGGAAAAAAAGTGTATTTGAGTAGTAGCCAAGGCATTGCAATTTCTTAAATGATTTAAGTTGTGTTGATTCAATTTGAATAAACTTATTTTTTGCATTACCCACTAACACGTTTGTCTTTTTTCAGTGCAGTAGATAAGAAGGCTAAGAGTTTGCCAACAAAAATACAAATAAGGTGATTTCAGTTTGTTTGACACCCAGTTATACACCTGTTTTGTTAGTTATGACTCAGAATTAGTTTGACTTTTGTGGCACAGGTTGTCACTCCAAAGCCCTGGGCTGTCCTCCTCCTTTTTTGAATGCTTTAATGTAGACTTAACTTAGCAGGAGGTAAGAGGCATTTCCAGGTATTTGGCGCAGCTGTTGGATTAGGCTAAGAACAAAACAGGGTATTTGGGGTCATAACCAAAGTGGTCTTTGCCAAAGGAAATCTTATAACAATATCAAACTCTTCATATCACATTCCTTTACACAAAGACAAGTATAAATTGTTTTTGCTAATTTGCAGAATGATGAAGAATAGCTTTAATCAGCACTAAACACGACTTTACATTCAGGAAGCATAAGGTAATCAAGGAGCCTGCCTGATAACGGGATTAAACCACAGCAAAGCATTTGACTATTGACCTGCTGCTGATCCAAAAACACTTGAGAAGAACTGAAATAGGAAAAGACAAGTGGCATAAGGGAAAACACATCAAATGGACAGATAAAAAGAGACAGACCAAGATGAATAAATGAACACCAGGGAGATACACATGGTCTGATTCAGCAGTCACTGGTCATTGATTATTGGTCTGTGTCACACACTCATCTGTGCTTCTTTTACAAGTTAAAGCTGAAGTGCTGGGTAAGCAGAGAGGCAGGGTCACTGATGCAACCCCTGATGATAACCAGACTTTATCCTGAGACGTGTCAAGGAGCAGAAGTCAGTAGAGGTTCCTACACCACTGGAGGAAAGCTTTGTGTTTGCTTTGAGGTCAAACCTAATTTCAAGGTGTGTTCCTATATAAGAAGGAAGTTGGTTAACACTTAAAGCCAACCAGTAATCACACTTAAAACCCCTCTGCAGTGTGGTGACATAATCAAATTCAAATCATTCTAAATGTAAAGCTGTACTATCAAATTTATCACATTAAAAAAAAACAACAAAAACGTGAATATTAGTTTTTTTTCACCCTGCCTGCAGATTAGCTTGCGACTACATGACATTTTTAAAGAAATAGCGAATGAGAGGCAACAGCTAGTGTGACAAGAACAAAAATAGAACATATTTAAAAATCTAGGCTAAAGTTCACTTGATCTTTTGAGGCTGCGAAAGGACACGATGCTCAAGCTCCTAAAGTAAAACATGTTTGTGTGTGTTGTATGTGTAAAGAAATATAAAGATAAATGGTGTGATACATGAAGCAATCAAGGAATGTTCAGTATCACCACACTGTTCAAGATTCATCCTCTGAAGACAGAAATTATTGTAACTATCATTTTATTCATATTTTATTTTATCTATTATTTTTATTCTGTTAAGTCCTTTCTATTTTTATTATATATTCTACCTCTTCGTTTCTTATTTTACCTCTCCTCTACCTTGCGAGCAATGAAAACGTAATTTCGTTCATACTTCGTTCGTACTTGTGACATAAAAATGAATAATAATCAAGTTGAATCTTAATCTGAATGGACTGAAATGTAGAATCCTATGTTATCCTACATGTAGAGTATTTATGTGTTTGTGTATGTATCTTGCTGGACTCCCCTCAGCTCTGCAGCTTAACTATTCTACAGCTTTTAATTTATATGGGGATGCAACATGGCACAAGCATGACCA
Organism: Mastacembelus armatus; assembly: GCF_900324485.2. Classification (NCBI taxonomy): domain Eukaryota; kingdom Metazoa; phylum Chordata; class Actinopteri; order Synbranchiformes; family Mastacembelidae; genus Mastacembelus; species Mastacembelus armatus. Next base: position 4,266,154 of record NC_046655.1, on the reverse strand, counting down.
CAAGACGTGGTGCAGATCTGCCACTGGCCCCGCATCTCTGCCTCTCTCTCTGACCTGGCCTGACTGCATCCAACAGATGTTCTGTCCTGCTGCAGCTGGACAAAGTACCACTCCAAAAACACACACACACACACACGCACGCACGCACGCACGCACGCACACACACACACACACACGCACACATGCTTTGAACCCCTGTCACATTCCTGACACAGTCTGGGGTCCCTAGTGTTGTAAGCAAGCCACGTGGGGTCCAAAATCCAGCATGGTGGTAGGTTGATTATATAACTTAATTGCTTGGATTGTTTCTTTCTTTGTAGTGAGGGTTTTTTTTGTTCTTTCTTGGCCTCATCCTGTGCCACCTACTTGTGCCAAACAGCCACCAGTCCTGACATAACAGCAAGGCTCCTGGGCGACAGAGTTGACAGGCTGACTAACAGCCGATTTAAATATTAACAATGTTTGTAGGAATAAAAACATCTGTGACACAGAACAGCTAACATACATATAACACATGAACACACACCTCTTGGCGCTAATATCCATGTTACATGTTCCTAGGCTGCTGCCTTATTTAGGAAGTGCTGCAAAAATATACGACCAAGTGATAATATTAATATGTTGAACATGTCTTGAATGTTTTGATTAACATTTTTTAGAAAAAGAGCCAAAGTTGGTGTCAGATCATATAAATATATCTTAAAATCAAGTATCATTATTTGGCAGGATAATATTTAATTCGTAAAACCTGGGACATAAATAATTAGTTGATTATCTATGTGCTTTATCTTTATCTGGGTTGCTGGAGTTATTTAAACACAGTTTTACTCAGTGCCACTTGATCAATTGACTATTTCAGATCATATGAATTAAATGAATCTTCTTGTGTGTTAATGACACAAATGTGGGCCTAGTCTCACTTTTTGCGTCTCATAAATAAATTATAGTCTAGTCACAGACTCTGAACAGAAGCACAGCTCTTTTATCTGGTTCCATCTACAGGTGAATTAGTTTTAGTTTTGCTGAATTTAGTTTGGTATACACATCTCACCCATTAAACATTACACTTACTATGCTCAAATGCCAGACAGGCAGCTACTGTGCTTCTTGGCTACACACATTTTCTTTAAAAAAAAAAAAAAAGGCTAATGCTTGCACAGATTGGATTTATATAGACTGATATAATCCTATTCTTTCCTGTGCAAATTCATTTGTCTGGGAAAAGTTTGTAAAGGCAACAGCCAGCTGCAAAGCCCAAAGGAAAACCTCAGTCTAAAGCAGCATCAAGTTGTTCTCTCTCCCTCTCTTTGCTCTTTTACACAACAGTGATCTCCATCTCATCAACATGTCGCGACATCGCCACTTCACACACAGGGCTCAGCTGATGATCGGGACAAGCATTCATCAAAACAGAAGACAGTGTGCCTTTTGATTGATTCTCTCTCTCTCTCTCTCTCTCTCTCTCTCTCTCACACAAACACACACATGCAAACCCAAATCCCATCAGGGGACTACAACAATCAGCAACAACCAGGAAGAACAGCAACAGATCAGCTGGATGTCTTATTTACTGCAGAGTATAGGTATTTCTTAAAACTATGTACTGACTAACTAAATTACTTATATTTAGTGTTGTCATGCAAATATCACTGTTCAAAGCAGCATGTAATCATTTTAATGTGTGCTGTAATATTGTCATGTCACTATTAGAGCTTGTGTGCTTTTCTTCTACACACTGGTACATTAATACCTATAACATTTGTCCTTGTCCATCTTGATTAAAACCTTGTGATCAAGCAGCAATTTCTGGTGCTTATGTCTAACAAATGACACAGATGTATTTCCTAGATTTTTATATCTATGAGACTTAATATGGAAGATTGACTGAGTGACATTTGATATGAATGTCCTAGGTTTCTTTTCAGTGACAAGTAGTTTAGATTTCTATATTTTGCTCCTACTGTTTGACAGAAGTGAGTTTATGAAAACGTATTTTATTTATTTCTTGTACTCACGCTGCTGGGGTGGATGAGCGGTAAGGGGAGCAGGGACAGCGGGATGAACACCACAACGATCAGTTTCCTCGCTTTCCATAGCTTCCTGAACAGATCCATCCTGGCTGCGGCCTCCAGCCTCATGGGTGATGCGGGGCGCTCGATTGGACCGACCACAACTCAGAAGAACCGGGTGTGAGAGTCTGGAGAGTTGGAGGAAGGGTGAGGAGGAGAAGCCGTCTCCGGTAAGCGCGTGGACTTCTGTTTTGGCTGTGCGCTTTTACGCACAGGTTGCAGACGGTGTGCCGGACCCGTGTGTTTCTCTGTGAGTGTTGACTGAAGTTGCTTTTTTCGAGTCCGAACGTCGTGCCATGCGCTACACCAGAGGTCCCTCTCCTCCTCTGAGGCTCAGAAACTTAGGTGAGCCTGCCGCCATATTTATGAGCCTGGATAGGTATGCTAATTAATCTTCTCTTTGCCCCCACCCTCTTTGGCTCTAACTGGACCAATCAGGCTTAAGCAAAGTTTGCAAAAGGCAGAGTTCAGTCAATAAGATACTGAATTTGAGGGGGTGGGTGGTCTCAAAATTACACCGTTAAAGTTTCTGGAGCTAGAACAACAAACGAATTAGAACCTAAATTAAAACCTAATATTCTGTCATTAGATATTTTATGTGGCGGGATCAGTGCGTCTGACTTTATCTGCTGTCCATAACATGATTGATCGGGGTCCTTGTTATTTGTCATGGCTCAAATAATAATTTTAGTTTTCCTTGGAATAACAGCACAATCTGCACCTGACCCAAGGAAAAAAATAAAATATTAAATCTAAGAAATTATCCCAAAGAATCCTTTTACATTATGCCTATATGATATCGCAGCAGACACAAATGAGAAACGTGTTATATATTTAATTTAATATTTACACAATCAATAGTAAAATGATATACATTTAAAGTTATAACCTGAAACAGCAGGGATCCGTTTCCAGATTTAAGGCTGCAGTCCCACACCGCCCTCTAGAGGAATCTTGGAGAGAGCACAGGAGTCTAATGAGCAATAATGTGCAAAAATGTACAAGAGCTGTCATCTATCAGCAACAGTGCAAACAATCCTAGCTGCCTGGACATTTATAGGGATTATCTACTCAATCTGTCTTAATGCATGAAAACCGAGAAGAAATTAGAGGTATTGAAATTTTGACAAGTTAATGATGGAAATTTACTATTTATTGCTGAAACATTGTTCAAGTTGCCACAGTCAAACAAAAACACTTTCAAATCACACAATCAAAAGGCCTGTGGCTGGTCTGGGCATAATTTATATACAGCCTGGCTACACAAATTAAATTCAATTAGTGTGTGTTCTTTTCATTGGACTTTTGAGTTTACATAACCCAGTCACTGTTAGCTAATTCTCACTAAACCTCTTTTAGTCTTAAACTGTGTGAAACTTTGTCAATGGCATCGCACTTCACACAAGTTGAGTTCCCCGTGTGTGTGTGTGTGTGTGTGTGTGTGTGTGTGTGTGTGTGTGTGTGTGTGTGTGCGCGTTTTTTTTGGAGTGGTACTTTGTCCAGCTGCAGCAGGACAGAACATCCGTTGGATGCAGTCAGGCCAGGTCAGAGAGAGAGGCAGAGATGCGGGGCCAGTGGCAGATCTGCACCACGTCTTGTGGTCATGCTTGTGCCATGTTGCTTATAAATGACAATTTCTGCTGTCCAGCACATTATGGTGGTGATGTCACTTCCAGGTGTTTTCACCATATCGTCATAGCAACAATTGCCAAAGTAATAACATAAATGTAGGTTTTTGTGAATGTTAAGTGTGTTAAGTGTTTGATCATTATGTTTAAATATCATGTCATATCATGTAGAATATGTCTCCTTGCTGAACCAATCAATGTGGAGTTTAAGATGCAGTACCACCAGATCACCACGAGATGGTGCTATATCCCACCCCAGCGTTAGTGTCAGAGCTGCGTTCAGTGTCGTGTGAAAGAAAATGGCATTGACCTTTTAAAAATGGTTCTCAGCAGGGTGGTTCTTATTGTACTTAATGATTTGAATTATTTGTGCTGTGTACTTTCCCTTGTAAAGGCCAGATATGTTCTTATCATTTATAAGCTTTTTAGTTTACATGTTTCTGCTGGGAAAGAGGAGGCTGATGACAGCTTAGTGAAAGGCCTGAAAGGTACATAGAAAATGCACTAAATAGAAAATGCAGTGCCAGATTGCAGAAAACTTTAACCTCAGATTAGAAATCACATCCAAAATGTATGAGACACACACACAAGCAGGCGCAAAGACACACTTCAGATTGCGAATTAAATCTAAATCCATCTCAGTGTGCTGTTGGCGAGCTCCACAGTGCTTTCAGTTGTTTAACCTACAACCTTTACCACAACAACATGATTTGGATTTAATCCTTTTTTTTTTTTTTAAAGATTTCTAGTATTTGTCATAGATTTTATTTGAACTTGAATTATTTTCTAATCATTTAAGTTCTTTATTTTGTGCTAATTTTTTCTTTTTAGTTTTAATGAAAAGATTTCTTTAATTTTTATTTACATCTGCATTGTAAATCCTTCCATTTGTTTTACCAAATCACTGTGGAAGATGAAATATGACACGTAACTCTTGTTACAAAGTTCAGACCTTCAGAAGTCATCATGCTGCTGTCCCTTCATCAACCTTTCTTGGATCAATACCAACTAATCATGTTCTTACTAGTTATTGACCAGAGCCAGGTCCCGCAGTGCAGATCAAACAGGAGATCCGACAAAGCTACAGGGTTCTGAAAGTCTCCTCGTCTCACAGATTGTCACTACACATTTACATGTTTATCTGTCTGACTTCTTATTTCTAATCTGCCACTGCTGCTCACTTCCCAAATTAACATCCGAGCGGCAGGGAGTCACCCAAAGCTCGGATCTTCACTTAAATCCTCCAAGTACAGATTTACATTCACCTCAGCGTTTAGTCCTGAGAGTGAAGGGATCTACAGTGTATAAACCAGAGACCCATCAAGATGGAAGGAGACACTATTTACTTCTCATTATAGCTTGCTAATATTTTAAGTTAGATTTTTTTTCTGTTTTTTCATATTTTTCTTTCCTTTCCTGGTTTTCACCACCCTGCACTGGCCAGCTGATGTTATGGCCCAGTTTGTCCACTGAAATCAATAACTTCATCTTATCTCATTTCTCATCTTTGACTTCCTGTAATGGAAGAGACTACACCCTGATTCTCATTATATCCAAGTTGATCAACTATTGTGAGAAGCACTTTTTACCTTCAAAATCTGGCATTGTTATTGAAACAAACACAAAATCAATGCCTCCCTGCCAAAAAACAATAACATGTTGAGTGTTTCCATCAGAATATTTTATGTACTCAAGGACACATCAAGTCCACCCAAGCATTTGTTGCCGGTGGAGGATTATCCCCCAGCTAGTCTAAGGATTTGAACCAGCCGCCTTCCACTCCTGATCTGACTTCACAGCCCTTCAAATCCCTTCCGTCGAGTCTGACCACTGCTTTCCTTATCTGGGGTCAGATGAGGTTTGTCGCGGCAGGAATCAGAATATGTAGACAGAAAGCACCACTGGTGTTCACAGAAAATACACTCTGGCAAATATAGAATACTTTGATTAAAGCAGGAGAAACATGAGTCCAATCACTGAAGAGCCTCCAATCTGAAGTACCCTGCTGTGCTGCAGAAAGACTGTGAGAGTTGTTTACCGTTGGTGCGATGATGATGTGGCTGGGAGAGATGAGTTATATGCGGTGCAGATGTACTGAAAGTAATGAGTCTACTTGGTTTGGGACACATACCCAGCTGGCAGTAAGTAATGTATTCCATCCATCCATCCATCTTCTATACCCGCTTTTCCTGGTTCAGGGTCACGGGGATCTGCTGGAGCCTATCCCAGCTCTCTCTCGGGTGGAAGGCAGGGGTACACCTTGGACAGGTCACCAGTCTGTCGCAGGGCCACATATAGACACACAAAGACAGACAACCTCACACACTCACACTCACTCCTACAGGCAATTTTAGAGTCACCAATCAACCTAACATGCATGTTTTTTGGACTGTGGGAGGAAACCGGAGTACCCGGAGTAAACCCACGCAAGCACAGGGAGAACATGCAAACTCCACACAGAAAGGCCGGGATGCGAACCCACGACCTTCTTGCTGTGAGGCAACAGTGCTAACCACTCAGCCACCATGCTGCCCCAGTAATGTATTCTTACATTAGAAATAATAAACATGGGATATGAAGTTGAGATATGAACAGCTACAGCCAACTGTTGCCTGCTGCTGGAAAAGGACTGATGAGAGTGGTGAGCATAAACCAAGCACCAAAGCTACAGGTCAAAAAACCAAAACAAGTAGCTGAAAGTAGCTAAAATGCTGCAAAGAGATGTGGGGAATTGCAGTCAGGTGAAAAATGGAGCGACACCATCGTAAGTTCATTTGATCCATTGTCATAATTCTGCATTCATGAGACTGGATACTGTCACCTTTTGAAAGAGTCACATCTGACTGGACAGTGCAGTGGGTGGACCTGGACATTGGTCTCATGTTCACTTTTTTTGAAACAAAATTACTATTGGTCCATCAGCTCCAGGTATAATGGGACTTTTGTTGAGTTTGTAGAGTGTTCCCTATGAAAAAGCATTAATGACATCTAACAAATAACAGAGATTTATCTCCAGCTTTACTTGTATATGCTATCTTTTCAAGACCAGTGTGAAACAAATACTGAGGTTAGAAAAGTAAAATATAATAAGCAAAGTGTCAGTTCAATAAAGAGAAGTAGAGCTTTCTCAGTGCTATAGAGAATCCTGCTCCAAACTTAGAGCCAATCAGAGCTGCCCTTTGGCTGAGCCTGACCTCATTATCCCCTGATTTCTCACAAGAATTTTGCCATCATTTCACCACAGTGAGAGAGGTTGTCCTGTCCTCTGTTAACCTCTCAACAGAGGAAAGTCCCTCAATCCTGTGTGACCCTGCACATCCATACTTAGCCCTGGCCATTGGTCGTGTATGCTTCTGTAGTACACATGCACAATGTAAAACAGAAAGACCAACATACATTATAAATATACTGACGCACATGTCAAATGTACATAAGGTTACACTGATATGGTATAACATGCAAACAGTCATAGGTACAATTACACACACACACAATCCACGAGGGTGTACATGTCTTGAACATAACAGACTGTGTATATGAAGGCATGTGTGTGTTGGTGTGCTGTGCTTTTGTGTTATATAACAGAATGTAATGTGCACAAAGATGTCGCATTAGGGATTAGGCTGATAGAAGCAGAGCCACGAGTGTGCAAAAAGACGTACAGATGTCATACTAAACACATAGCTCAGACCAAAGTGAGCCTGTCTGATTGAGAAGCTCTCTGCCTTTTTAATGCAAAGAGTTTTTCCAGACATCAGAACATAAAATCGTTTGAGCTTTTCCTGAAATGCAGGATTCAAAATTCAATTAATTATTCCACGGGCTATTAGAGCTTTTCTCCCTCCATTTTCTAAAAAAAGAAGCAGTTCATTTCCTTTGAAACACCTCTGAACTATGAAAGCTGGTGTAACTATTCCATCTGGCCTGCAAAAGCTGCTGTGCTGGTGCAGCTGGGGCAAAGGAGTGTGAACACATTAAAGCCGCTATTTGTTCAGTCTATTTTAAAGCTATTTCTTTAAAGCTGCACTGCTTAATATTTTATTTCAACAATGGGTCAAACAGCTATGTGTAATGTGAAACAGAGAATGAGCAACTAACCCTGCAATTCCACTCATTGAATAATGAATATTTTCTTCAGTGACATCTAACAAATAAAAAAAAATGTAAATCTTCAGTCGCACATTGCAGATGATGAGTGAAAATGCCTGAATGCTTCTTTAATCCTCATAATCCTCCACATAAGTCCCATCCACTTGACAGATACAAATGGAAGAACACATTAACACACAGCCCTATTGTCTTACACGTGTGTTTCAATCTGTGAGCCATCTGACCCTCTGTTCTCTTCTGGTGCCTTCTTCTTGTCTGGTGCCATAAATCCGTCTCTCTACATCCAGCATGGTGTCTCACAATGTAAAGCAGAGCGGAGGCAGTCTTTGTTTGTACTATTTATACATACAGTATGTTTCATAATTAACGTGCTAATGATTTATTGATGCTAAAAATGTTTCTAGTGGCATGTTAAGGACAATATAGCTACTGATTCTTGATGTTAGATTAACCTTTAAATTGTGTTTCTGTGCTTTTATTTCCAAGAGTCAGATAAAAAATAAATCTACCCAGTCTACCTGTCACATAGCTGGTTAGCTCAGCTTAGAACAAAGACTGGAAAAGGGGGTAAACACACTTTTTTCACTAAAAAACAGCTTGTGGACTCAAAAACCTAAACACTGAAATAAGAGACTACAAAGATCCGTAGAGGACCAAGAGACCTCTTTCATGTGACGCATAAAATTTTGAGCAGTGCAGTTTTAAAGTAAATATTCTTGATGTCTAGAACCAACAGCCCGTCTTCACAGGAAGTGTTGGAGTTGTAAGCTGATATTTTCTCTGCAAAGGTTTCTCTTTGCTGTGTTTTGCTCCAACATTTAAAGGTGACACAACCTGTCCTTTAAGAGCATTACTCAGGATCAATTAAACCCTGACACCAGGAACTACACATTTCTGTTCCAGCCCCATTTTCTCACTTCTTCTGACAGGATGGGTGTATTTTTACCATAAAAACCTTGTCTAATGCAGTAGCTTAAAATAAAATCTTGGATCACTCCTTCAAGGCCTTTCCTGTGTCCACTTTGGCAAAGCTGTGGCTGTAAATAATGTAGTTTGCGGCAACAGAGCCCAAAGCATTTCATTTACTGGCCGAACATTTGATAGATGGCGGTTTTCTCAGGCTAAAAGCACTGGATCTCACTTCATCTGTCTTTCCTTTCTGATCCCTTGTTGTCTTTCCCTCTCCCTCTGATTGTTTTCCTACCTACTCTCCTGTCATTAGCTCACTCTGTCCGCTTCTCTCTCTCTGACTCTACCTCTTTTCTTTTCTCTCTCCATCTCTATCTCCTATTTTGGGTCACCGATGCATCAATTATTCACATCTTTGCATGGACTTTCTGACTAGAGAGCTATCAAACAAGAGCTATCAGGGTCATCTTCTTACACCCCAGCATCCACCTTTGGCACGTACACTCCCACCTGAGAATACCATGTGCATGCACGCACGCAAGATATACACAGGAGTCATGTTGGATTTATTAAGTTGTGTTATTAAGTTAAAGACAACTATGTGCACCCTGTCATCAAAAACACATGACTTGTGATGTGATTTGAGCCAAAAAGTAAAATAAAATATAACTCAGATCTTTCATTGTGGTATAGTTTGTACCACAACGGTACAAAGGGTGAAAACCTAGCTATTGAAAATCAGACCCTGTAGCTGGATGCTTGACTCACTCTCTAACCTCAATGTCCAAAGCAAAAGATGTGGTTTAGCCAACTTTGCAAGTCAAATGTTTGGACACACCTTCATTGTTCCAGATTTTATTAAAACTGAAGGAGTTTAAGTCCAGTGAATAACCTGAAATGGTACAAAGGTAAGTGGTAAACTGCCAGAGGTGAAAAAAATAAATCTACATCTATGCGTAGTGTGTAGGTTTTATTTCAGAGTAGACCTACATTAAGACATTAAACTGCGTGAATTTCAATAAACCTGTAAAAACGAAGGCGTGGCCTCACTTTTGACTGGTACTGTACGTGAGAACACCAGTCTCTATGCATCCTGGAAGTTGTTTTTACTTTGTTGCTGTTCGACCACATAAAGAGCCTATTAAATGATCATGTAGGTGGCAATGAATTATTCTTTTAAGGTTATAAGACCTTGGTCAACATAGTTGTCTAGTAAATCATGAATATTATGTTTTACACACGAGTCCTGTGGGAAACTCCGGTTTTCTTATGCAATGTCCACAGAGCTCACACAGTGGAAACTGCACATTAGCTGCTTCAGCTCTTTCATCTATGTTCAGTCACAGTGTTGAGCGTAGAACGCCTGCAGTCAGAGCCCAACACACAATAACTGTAAACACAAAACAGGAAATAAATAGATGTGAAAGATAAAAATACGTAGAAAAAAATAAATAAACTGGAGACTGATGGACTGACTAAAACAGGATCTGTTGGTGATCTAACTAAATATTGATCAGTGAGAGTAATTTTCCTGGAAACTTCTAGGAGCCACCTTAAACCAACTACACAGTCATACCTGTACACCGCAACATCAGGCACAGAGGGAAAGGGCAGTAACCAGGAATATCAGGACTTAAGACTGCATGAGTTACAGCTCAGCACAGCTCAGCAAGCGAGTTGCTGTTATGCAAGAGCTCAGTCAGCCCAGCTGGAGATCAGAGACAGAGAGAGAGGGAGCGAGAGAGGGAGAGAGCAGCGGACCAAGTGAGAGCTCAATCGAGCGAGCCGAGGGAGAGGAGGAGAAGGCTGGAGTGAGCAAAGGGGAAGCAGATTACAGCTGGAGCTACCACACACACACACACACACACACACACGTACATGAACATATCAGTGCACACTCGCTCACTTCATCTGTTTCTCTCTCATACCTCCATGCAGCATGGCAAACATCATGAGTGAGAACATGGAGGGGGTTTTCCTCTCTCCACCGAGGGACTAAGGAGAGAAGACAAGAGACAAGAAGAGAAGTAAAGTAGGGAAGGAGGAAGAAAAAAGAGGTAAAGGGAGAAGGACTAAAAAAAGAAGGGAAGTCAAGAAGAAGAAGCAACAAACTTTTCCCTAAAGGATCTTTTCCCCTATTTAGAGCCAAAACACCTGACCATGAGGCTGTGAATCTCTCCCCCTTTCAGAGCATTTCTTCTTCACGACCTGAATCCATGTCTCTGAAAGTGGGACCCACTGGTCGAAGCACCAGCACCCACCTCTGGATGCTGCTCTGCCCACTGCTCTGTGCTGTGGTCCTGACTAGAGGCTCCATACTGAGCCCCGAGGACGTGCACAGCACTGCTGCCACGCCGCTGCCAGAGAACTGGACCAGCACTACCACCCAGCTGCAACCGGACCTGCAGACTGAAGCCCAGACATCGACAGAAGCACAGACAGAAGCTCAGACAGAGACACAGACAGAGACACAGACTCAACTAATCACCAGCAACTACACAGGTTAGTCAATTTCACACTCATTTCTTTCTTTTTACTGTTACAGTGCCTCTCTGTGTGTCAGGGGGTGGAGGTTGTTCCTGATTTCCACTTGTGAGCAAGATGTTCTAAGAACCTGTTAATGATTGACTGATTTTCAAAATAAGAAGCATTTGTAAATGGTTTTTCCTCTACAAGATATTTGCACACACATACGAGAAGTGTTAGTTAAATAGATTTAACACTGTGCCTGGAAGCATGTCTTTAAAAAAGTTACTGAAGTGTCTTGAATTTCAAAGTTTTCCTAGACTCATTCAAAAGTGGTTTGCAATTTTCCACTTGAGCGCCCACCTGAGAAGAGACCTGAATACTCTAAAAAGCCCCGCTCTGTTTATTAATGCATACCCTGCAAAAAACATCTCACAAAAAAACTTGCTGATTTTCTCCTCAAAACAAATGAGTTTGATACAAGTAAACGTCTGTATCAGACGGCTGTTGCTGTTAACTAAGTTCACTAATTTCACTTTGCTAAGTCTATATGCGTGTGTGTGTGTGTGTGTGTGTGTGTGCCTACTTGTAGATCATCTATCAGTTTTGTAGGGACAAATATGGACGAGCCTCTTTCTGAAGTTTGAAGGCTTTAGGTCAGGGTTGGGGCGAGGGTCTTCATGGTTAAGGCTACACAGTAGGATAATGGGCTAGGGAATGTATTGTGTCAATATGCCAAGTCTACATGAGAACAGATGAGCTACAGAGCATACAGAAGTTTGAGTGCATGCAAGCAAAGGTGCACTTTAGTGTGGATTATTCTGTATATGAGGTGCCAGGTGATACAGTTTAAGGCAGTTCATTATGTCCAGGCTGGAGGTGCTCAGCCTGAGGAGAAAGCTGCACTGCTGCTTGCATGACTTCACCTCCACTGGAGCATGAGCAGCCATCCTGCTCTCCTCTATTCCCTCTGTCCTTTTGCTTTCTCTCCTGCTTCCCTTTCCTCCTCTGCCTATATGTCACCCTCTTGCCTCCTGCTTATTTCCTTCAGCCTCTATCTATTTTGCTGATAATTGCTTTTTCTTCCCGTCCTTTTCTCTCACACTCTTGTTTCCTTCTTCCTTCTCTCAGAGCATCTATGTCTTCTTGTTTCATTTATTTCCTCCCATGGTCTCTCTCTCTCTCTCTCTCTTTCTTTTGTTTTGTTTTTTACCATTTATCCTTAGGTTCCTAGCTCACGCTTTCTCACTCACAGAGTCTATGTCCTCACGTGTATGCAGAAATAACCCCCAGCAGCTGACAAAACTCAAACCTCACGTGCTTAATACACACATTATTCTGACTGGCACACACACACACACACACACACACACACACACACACACAAGCAGCCCTCAGCCCAAATGACACAAATCTTCTTAAAGGTTTAGAGAATAAATGACACAGTTGCTCATTTCATAACAGCAGCGCTGTGTTTAACAGGGCAGGAATAAGCACTTTATGCTTTATTAACACACACACCACACATACAGGTGATCAACTGGCTTTTCATACCACACACACATGTATTACGCCAGAACGGAGCACTTATATGAGAGGGCTTCCAAAATGTTAAATCCTGGAGGTGTGATTAATCTCAGCCCAACCACAGCATGTGTGTGTGTTGTGTTGTATGTGTGTGTATTAAAATACTGATTCCAGCAGCATTAAAAGATAAAAGCTGCTCTCCTCATTTTGTTTACTTTTTTCCAATTTAAGCCTGTTTGACTCGTTGCTTCAGGACTGGATTACAGGGGCAATGCTGTGTTTATGAGTGGACATGTTAGTTTTGGTCTCTTCAGTATAAAATCTGTCTCAGTTCTCATTTTAAGGACAATAAATAAATTCAGTTATATACAGAAGTCTTCTCTCTGTGTGTGTAGCTTATGGACATTTATAATGTAGCAGAATATAAAGCTGCTAAATGAAGACAAATGTGATGGTGTCTTTCCAGGAAGTGTTTTTGTTGTGGAAGTGGTTTTCTTCCTTTTTTTATTCTGATGCTAAACTAAACTATTAAACAATTTAAATGTAACTATTCAAACTGTATATTCATGTGTTTTGAGTTTTTTCATTTCCACCAAACCATTACTTTTGCTTAATTAACATGTCAATGTGGTGCCCAGCTATTACAGAGGACTCAACGGGTGTAGACATATATATTTCTATTTTATCCATATTGGAATTTCTATTAGGCAGCATTGGCGGTTAGCACTGTTGCCTCACAGCAAGAAGGTTCATGGAAAAACCCATCAGGGACCTTTCTGTGTGGAGTTTGCATGTTCTCCCTGTGCTGTGTGGGTTTTCTCCAGGTACTCTGGTTTCCTCCCACAGTCCAAAAACATGTATGTCAGGTTGATTGGTGACTCTAAATTGCCCATAGGAGTGAGTGTGAGTGTGTGAGGTTGTTTGTCTCTATGTGGCCCTGTGATGGACTGGGGACCTGTCCAGGGTGGACCCCTGCCTTTCACCCAGAGAGAGCTGGGATAGGCTCCAGCAGATCCCTGTGACCCTGGTTAGGAATAAGTGGGTATAGAAAATGGATGGATGGATGGATGGAATTTCTTTTATTCTAAAATAGTTGTGTTACACCACAATCTTTCCATGTGTAACACCCAGAACCTGCAGAGGTACAAGTGTCTGTGATGGGACACGGATACTTTACAGCATATATTGTAGAAGGAGTACATATTACTGTAAAGTCCAATTGCAGCACTGAAGTATTTAAACCTTAAAAAGACTGTATCTGTTGCTGTCATATTATCAGTCTCTAAATATGTCAATTAATGGACACTTATCTATTCATCAAACAGATCAGGGGATAGGGGTCACATGGAGAGGGAGGAGATTCAGTGTCTGCAGGATAGACAGTCTGAAAGTCTGAAAGTCTCTTACTGAATGCTTTTAAAATCGATAAATCTGGTGAAGCAGATGTGTGAGGGTTTATTGCACGGAGGCTTGGCTTGCTGGATCAAGCCAGAGCTTTCAGACTACATCAATACGAGCCGCGACTCATTATGCAGCTCATCCAGGAATCCTCGCTGCAAGTAAATTGATCGGAGTTCTGCTATTGATTAACTCATCCTCAGGTGTTCCTCCTTTTACATCAGCCTGCATCTCCACACATCTGTAAATGCAGTCTTCAACACAAACACACACACACGCACATAGTACACAGAGTACTCATGCATGGTATGCATGTGGAATTTTTTGCAGTATTGGTTATTTAAAGCCTATGCTTTTTTAAACTAAGTCTACAGCCATGCTAATAAGCTGTTTAACATGTTCACTGTGTTACCATCCTCACATGTACCAATTTGCACAAAACAAAATGCTGAGTCTTGAGGCCAACATGATGGCCAGCTAATGATGAGCAATGGTTCTTTCAGCCTTAGAAAAGCCGTAAGCCTTAACATTAACAAGGTAACACAACCTATTAACCTTGACAGTGTGTGAGAGTTAATGTTAGTGCTAATCCTTAAATGAGGCCTATATCAGTTTCTTCTCAGCCTGGAGTCTACCTCGTAATCTGTCCAAGCAAGAGTTTACAGTGAATCCGTGTTGTGTGTGAGATTGTTGTTGTAGCTTCTGTAGGAAAATATTTTTAATGTTTTGTGCAATGATTACTATACAGGCTATACACATGGTTTTTCCTGAGACAGTCCCTTAATGGAAGCAGCCCAATTTTTTGGTTATAGTCCACCCCAAAGGAAACACTGGGACATGAGCAGTAGTGTGCAGCAAAATAGTCTTGGATCACAGCCAGGCTCTGTAGTTCCAAGTGGTGAAATATCCTCACAATTCTACATTTTGATTACTCCAGATACCAAGGCTCAGTTTTAGATACAGTATCTACCTCATGATGACAATAAGCTGATTAACCTTCACTCTTTAGATAGGATCGTCAGCCTAACACCTAAAACCTAAATGTGAAACACTACAATGCCTTTGATTTGATTAACCGATGAGGCAAAACCAATTACAGGTTCCTTTGTCTATTCCAGGCTATTTCTAGGGCAAGAAATCCTGTTAATGACATGCTAACACACAGAAATACAGATGAACACACTCGCTGGTAGCAGGTCCACTGTATTCTGAAGCCAACTCCTATTTCAGCTTTTGGTTTTTAGCAGTGTGGACTGGTAGTCGGGCCAGAAATCTACAGCAAGTTTATATTGTTCTTTTATAAAGTTTTACCAAATTAAAATATTGAAACACCAAAACTGTAGTGATTTTATAAAATACATTTTTCTCAAGGGTTTATTTTGGCTGCGACAGACTGGTGACCTGTCCACCTGTCCAGGGTGTACCCCTGCCTTTCACCCCAGAGAGAGCTGGGATAGGCTCCAGCAGATCCCCGTGACCCTGGCTTTCAGGAAAAAGCGGGCATAGAAAATGGATGGATGGATGGATGGGTTTATTTTGGGGAAGGGGCAAAATACAGCAGTATTTTAGCCAAGAGCTAAACTTCAGGGCAAATAGGAGAGCCACAAGAAGTGCTGCAGGGACGTTACATGCCGGGGCAGATGCACATACACACATGCAGAGCCAGGGGTATTTCTGCCAGCGTACACTATCGTCACTCCTGAGCCCTGTGGGCTTGGCAAGCTTCAGACAAAGAATTACTTTTGTCTCCTGCCTGTCCATCCAATATGGCTGCTGGCAGTGACTCAATTTCATTATTACCTTCCCACGCTTTAAAACTAGCACCGCTAACTGAACAAAGACACTGAGGGAGAGTCTGAAATTAGCCTTCTCTCTGACACGGTGGTTGAAGTTGGATAGCAACAACCAAAGGGCAAGAGGAGGACAGACACACCTCTTAAAAAAGTGTTATGCTGATAAGCTGACATACTCTTGCCTGGCATCTATCTCAAAGATAGATGGGCCATTTTTACAAAATATAACTGAACATGCAGAACCTGACAGATAAAATCAGTTGCAGTTGTTGTTATAATCTTAAAAGGCAGACACAGGTTCTGCATGTTCAGTTCTATTTTGTAAAAGTGGCCCATCTGTCTCAGAGTATGTCAGCTTATCAGCATAACACTCAAGGCATTCTCCCCACAACTGATATCAAATATTATTCGAAAAGTTCTGTTCCCAGAAACATGTTGACTTATAGGTTGCTTTGGTTTCAACCTTCTGTCCAGTCTGTCCCAAACCAGGCTGTGCTGTTGTGGTTTTGGGTCTGCCAGACCTCTTCCTGTCACTTTCCAAGGGCATGGTGTAGGAAACTGTACTCACTGACACCTTGGATTTCTTTGCAGTTTCTCTAAAGACCTAGACTTTTAAGGGTAATGAGGGTCTGTCTGTCTTCCTTTGTTAATTGCCTTTTTCTCACAATTATGAGAGCATACTTGGACTTTAACAAGGAGACAAATTATAGAAGGAGTAGGAAAAAGTAGCAGTAGAGCTATTCCAATAAACTCATCTGAAAAGACTATTTTTAAAGTTAAATGTACTAAAGCTAACAAGAAACTTTAGTCATTCAGCTTTAAGGTAGATCCATTACTGAAAACCTGCTGGGTATACTCCTGATTCCATTTCCTACATTTCCAGACTGTCAGTGTAAGTTAAGGCTGACCTATTCCAGTTTAAACAAAGTGACAGCCGCTGTGGCTGAACACGCAAGGAAAGAAAGTGGGACTTAAGTTCCTGTGTCTTTCTCATACAACTTTGATGAATGCTTTAAATGTGCCGTGCCAGTAATTACACCTTTTGTTTCCATAGCATCTATCTACTGTAGTTCAGCCAAATCTGCTGCAATATGTTTGGCTGAAGGCTGCAGGACCAGTCTTGCATGTCAGTGGGGTTGACCTATCAACAGCAGTTCCAAAATCAGCTCCTTTTAACAACCTAAGCCAGATAATAATAATAATAATAATACATTTTATTTCATGGCGCCTTTCAAAGTCTCAAGGTCACCTTACAGATAGAAAAGGAAGCATACAGCATGATATACATAGAGTGCATTAAAACAACAGTAACAAGAATACATAAACGGCGGGAGAGAATGTAAAGGCAAAAGCGTGGATTATCTAGGAAGTGGGCGAAGTACAGTAAAAGTAAATTGAAATACAGAAACCCAGATGACAGAACAACAAATATGAAACAGTATGAGACAATATGAAATAGGCAGAGGGTGGTAGGACATCACGGGCTGCTTTGAGAAGTTAAGAGAGTTAGGTGGAAAACGCTATACGGAACAGATATGTTTTGAGTGATGATTTAAAAGTTGATAAGTCCGGAGACGACCGGATGCGATGAGGGAGAATGTTCCAAAGGCGGGGCGCAGTGTGGCTGAAGGATCTAGCGCCCATGGTGGCCAGGCGCGCTGTAGGGGTGCAGAGGAGAGTGGAACTGGAGGAGCGGAGAGGACGAGGCGGAGAATAGATATGAAGTAGTTCAGTGATGTATGGTGGGGCAATAGAGTGGAGGGCTTTGTAGGTGAGAAGGAGGATTTTATAGTTTATACGGAAGGACACAGGGAGCCAGTGAAGTTGTTTAAGGACAGGGGTGATATGATGTGAGGATGGAGTTCTGGTGATGATTCGGGCAGCAGAGTTCTGGACAAGTTGAAGTTTGCGAAGTGATTTGAGAGGTAGACCAGTGAGGAGTGAGTTACAGTAATCCAAACGAGAGGTGACAAAGGCGTTAATGAGTATTGCCGTGCTATCGGTGGTGAGTGAGGAACGGATGCGGTTTATGTTACGGAGATGGGAGTAGGCCGACCGGGTAGTGGTATTGATATGCTGAGTGAAGGAGAGAGTACCGTCTAGGATGACACCCAGGCTTTTAACTTGGGGGGAGGGGAGGACAGTATTGTTGTCAATTTGAATAGAGAAGGTGCTGGTTTTAGAAAGTGTGGATCTGGTGCCCACGAGGAGAATTTCAGTTTTGTCAGGGTTGAGTTTCAAAAAGTTATGGGTGAACCAGGTTTTGATATTATGTAAGCAGGTAAGGAGGGAGGGAGGGGGGAGGGTAGAAGATGGAGCAGCAGAGAGGTAGAGCTGGGTGTCGTCTGCATAACAGTGGAAATTGATGTTATGTTGCCTAAAGATATTTCCGAGAGGAAGGAGATAAATAATAAAGAGGAGGGGCCCCAGGACAGAGCCCTGAGGCACGCCACAACTGACAGTAGAGGGCTGGGAGTGGAAGTTCTGGAGATGGACGGACTGGGTGCGGTCAGATAGGTAGGAGGTGAACCATGAGAGGACCGAGCCGGCTATGCCGATGGAAGCAAGGCGATGGAGGAGAATATTGTGAGAGATGGTGTCAAAAGCTGCAGTTAGGTCAAGGAGGATGAGGATGGAGACAAGGCCAGAGTCTGCGGCTACTAGGAGGTCGTTGGTGATTTTGACCAGGGCAGTTTCAGTGCTGTGAAGTTGGCGGAAACCAGATTGAAAGTGTTCGTATAGGCTATTGGCGGAAAGGTGGGTATGGACCTGGTGGTGAACAACTTTTTCCAGGATTTTGGAGAGGAACGGGAGATTGGAGATAGGGCGGAAGTTGTTAAGGTCGGCAGGATCGAGACCAGGTTTTTTTAGAATTGGTGAGATGATGGCTGTCTTGAGTGATGGGGGTACGATGCCAGAACTGAGGGAAGTGTGAATAATGTGGGTAAGATGAGGAAGGAGAGACCATTATCTTAGAGCTCCTGCCTCTGTGTTTTGTATATCGCCAACAAAAACACATGGCTTTATGTGTTTCCTCATGTACACACTCCACACAAACAGAGTGGAGGGAGAAGGGGGTAATCAGTCGTGATATTGTGACGTGATATGAGTGGAGAGAGGCATGTTGTTTGTTTGAGGTCAGATCACATAAAGAGCAGCTGGAGCAAAGGGACTGAAAAACACTCAAAGAAGAAGAAGGATCAGACAGAAACACCAGGGAGATGGAGATGCAGCATGTCATCCGTCTGCCACGAATGCCACATCTCATTAACTTCAACTCAGACTTTGAGCATCTGGCAACGTCTGACTCAGATGATGTTTTACTTTTAATCACCGTTTGTCCAGGTAAAACTGACCAGGCACGCTTTGTTAACTTGGAGCAGTCATTCTTCTTCTCCATTACAGTCTCTAGGTGTTTTCCAAGCCAATACAGAAACACACAGAGATTCAACAGCCTGACTTTGTAAAGTCTTACATTTGAGTAAGATTCCTTCCATGTACACTTTAAAAAAATAACTAAATTTTTTACATCCACACATTCATCATACCATGTCCAAGGCTTGGGTGCATGCAGAGTGTTGTGCTCACATATTATTTGCATGTGTGTAAATCTTTAATGCCAAGAGCCTAATATTTATTTAATCACAAAGTATTCTAAGTGCTTCCCTGAGAGAGATGAGTTGGGAGGGTTTTAGAGAAGAATACAGTTGAGGGGATGTTTGGTTGGCAATGTCAGGTTGCCAGGTTGGAGGGTCCAGTGGTGTATTAGCATCCCACTGGCAGCTGAACTCTGTGACTGGCAACCCACAGTTTCCACAATGACAGGGGAGCTTTACTGAATGGGGCCAAACCAACAGGACTAAGCAAACAGAACACAGGATCAACATGCACACACACTGAGAGCCTCTTTCTCTATCAAAACACACTACCTGGACACCAGTCTAAATCACATTCACATGCACACACATACTCACTGCCAATATCTTTTGATATTGCCATATAAATATGGACACACAACTCCACTTTCAACTAAACCAAAAAAAAACCAACACCCCAAACCAACACACATGTTCAGTCTTTTCAGCTTTGATTCTGGTGTTTGTTTATGCTGAGCTTCAATTGTGCTGGTCTGTTCATTCTGGTGGTGTTGCATGCCAACTCGCAAATTCAGCATCTCAGGGTCTGTAGGAGCGGAGATGAGTATTCTGCTGCAGTGTGGCAACAGCCCACAAAAGAAAAACACCTCAGCTTGAGCCTTAAAACACACAGTCATGTAATATGTTGAATATTTTATCTGCTTTTTCCTTCAGCAGGCATGAGTGTGTGTGTGTGTGTGTGTGTGTGTGTGTCAGGCAGCTTAGTTCTATTGCTTCCAGTGTGTGCACAGTACAGATGTTAGCCAACGGTACTAACGTCGTTAATTGATTAGTTAGCTAGCCTAAAAGCTGACAAACTATTTATTTACATAGATGGTAGTTATGAGTCCACAGAGAATAATCACTCTGTGATTTCTCTTTGCTCCACTGAGCGTCTTAGGTTCTTTTAGCTTGTTGTTTTGGTGCTCCAGCACACAGCTTTAAAGCAGCACTGTGTAACTTTTGCTCACAGTTTCCCCCATCTGGTTGAGAAGGGCAATTGTTTGTTACCAGGGTCATAAATGCAGACACAGTATAAGCTTCCAATACATGTGAATTTATACATTTTCATCATTATAATATCCTGAGTAAGTATAATGTTTTAGACTTGGACAGTTATCAGACATTTTTGGATGTTTGCTTTGTTTTTAAGATTTTGTTTTTAAGTCCCTTAAAGGACTTTATACACAGTCATGGACTACACTGCCAGCTCATGTTAGGAACTGTGACAACTACTCAACCTTTAAAAAAATCCCTAAACACTGGTTGAAAACAAACCAGTCACGTACCCATATCTTACTTTCTCATCTGATGCCTGTTCATGGTGGCCTTCTGACTTTTATGGGTTTACTGGTTATTGTAACTGGTCTTTGTGGTTCAGTGTGACATGTCTACCTGTGTAACATCATGTCTGTAATTAATTGGTATGATGTCCGACTGTTTTTTTTATGGTACCTGCCTTAGGATAATGGATGAAATTTTTCTTTTGTGCTAACTGTGACATATTTACATTGATGCTCACTGCTGATATGTTAATCAGTGTGCACTGTCCTAATTTAATAAATTAAATTAAATTACTTTTAAAATAAATTTACAGACATTTCTAAAAATCTGTTTTCACTTTGCCATTAAACGGTACTGAGTGTAGATTATATAAATAATAAGAATAAATTTAAACAATTGTAGTATCAAGCTGCAACATAACAAAATTGAAGGGGGTCTGAATATGTTCTGAATGCACTATAAATATTATTGTAATACCTTTAAACAGCAGTTAATTGAGGCCATCATTTGGGGACAACGTTGTTGATGGTGTGTTTTGAGAAAAGTTTTCATTGGAATCTGCCACCAAAACAACAAAATCTCCAGATGTTGTGGTTTTTTCTCCCAGTTGTGAAGATGGTGGCTGCCTGATCTACATTCAAATGTATGCAGAGTGATAATATCAATACAAGGTCTCTTAGAAGTTTTTAGTTTCCCCAAGAGTCAGCTTGTCCTTGTTTCCCTGTTACTGTACCCACTATGCACGTGTCTGGTGTGTGTTTGTGTGTGTGTTTGTGTGTGTGTGTGTGTGTGTGTGTGTGTGTGTGTGTGTGTGTGTGTGTGTGTGTGAGAGAGAAGTGCTGTCATCCTCACACAGGATCACGAGATCCTCTCCCTCTCTGACTGCACCGCTGCAGAAATCCACCCATCTGTCGCTCCTAATCAGCATAGAGCAGCTTACATGTTCATAGGGTCTTATACTAAGATGACATGTCTCTTCCACTCTCTCAAACACACACACACACACACACACACACACACAGATTACACTAATACTGAAACAGTAAAGCAAACTGCAGCATCACATGTCCTTCTAACCATTACTCATTAAAACCTGCATTAGCAAACGCAACAACATACTGTTCATTTCCTTTCAAGTCAATGTTTAACATTTTAAAAATGATCATTTTTATATTAAAGACAAAGCTCAGAAAACCCATTATATGCTACATGCCTGGCAGCAGCTAGTATATAGACAAGGATGCAACTAGCTGGTAAACATGCATACATGCAGCTATCCATCATTATAAAAGTTATAAACAATGCCCTCCTCTGTTTGTTAAGTATCATCTCTTACTTTGTGCAAGTCTTTTAATGTCTAACATCTTGGTCATAACAAAGAATGATTCAGTGAAGAAATCCCAGCAGCTGCCACACTAATTGCCAAGTCATCAGCAGTGATCAATAACAGGGTCAACCCACGCCCACGCCCCCCCATAGCTACCACATGGTCATTTTGTTCTACTGCCTATTTTTGGAAAAATACAGAATGTTCTGTTCAACTAGTGATGCCGTAAGTTTACATGAGATTTCCTGAGAGCCTCCAAAAATCCCTGCAGCACTGTCTAACAATAGCTACTGTATCACGAGACCTCTCAGAGGTATTTGTGTATTGTAGCAGAAGGAAGATAAAAATAGTACTTTCTGTCGCTCCCTTACTGTGTCTATGAATCCAGTGTTGCTGCTTAGCTCAGTCTCCCAGCATAGATAATAGACACTCTGGCCCATGCTGAGTCTCTGTTTGACAAGTGGAAGATAAAAGAAAATAAAAAGAAAGCGAGAGTAAGACATAGTGGTTACGTCTTAGTCACAGATAAATTCTAGAGGTGGCACAATCCAAGGTGTTTCATCGATCTCTGAAGAGACCTTATGTTTTGCCTCCTGTCTCATCAGGTCTGTCCTGTATCCCTGTCCTGCCACCACGACGGGGTTCTTTCTACGTGGAGAGTGGCACAGGCGTGTCAGTTGGCAGCACATTGGCCTTCTGGTGCAGAGAGGGGTACCAGCTGGTTGGCAGCGACAGAATCTACTGCAACGTCAGGAATGGCATACCACAGTGGAGCAACTACCTGCCTGCCTGTGAAGGTAAGTGGCTCAATGGAGATATGAAGCAGCAATATTTATTAAACAATACCTGGTCCTTTTTTTTAACATTATTTTTATTTTTATTGCTGCATGAATGACTAATCCACTGGTACTTTTGGTTATGCATCACTTCTGGCTGCAGTTTGCATGGAAAGCATCGATAAGTGAACTTGCGGAGTATATTTTTTGGGTCAGAAACATCTCTGATTTTTCCTGTCCATATGCAAACATGCTGTGTGACATCAACATCTTTCTAACTGGAAAGAGGCAGGGAACAGGCAATGGATGTCAGAATGTGATATCATGTCATTTGCTATTTACACAAAAAGTTATTTCCTTAAGATCCGTTGCTAGGACTGTTTTTAAACTAATGCCACAGTGATATCCTAGCTCACAAGGTCGTTTTTCCCAAAAAGCGATCCCAAGGCCAGAGGACCGTGGCCTGAGAGTGGCTGTGTTGGCTTCAGTGGTTAGTGGCATCGTCATCCTCGCCATGTCCCTATCCTTCCTCATCTGCTGTCTGCAGGAACGATCCAGCCAGGAGCGGGCCAAGAAGGAAGGACGGAGCAGGTACACGACAAAAGTAAACTCCAGTATAACTCCTGTAGTCAGGTCTTTTCATTATGTCCGGTCTTTTAGTTTTACTTGGTCTCAAGAGTTCTCCTGCCCTTGGTACATGGGGACCAGTAAGCTAATAGAGTTCTCTCCTCTGCAGGCACAGAGAGAAGCGCTCAGCACGTCGCAGTGAGTGCTGGCTGGAGAGAGAAGAGGGTGAGTGGGAAGCCTTCCCTCCTCCCAAGATCTTCCACCTCTCCCAGAGGATGAACCCCCGCCTGGCACCAGATAGCCCCCTCTACCTGACAGCAGGCCTCAGTGGATATGAGAACAGAGGGTACCAGAGGTAAACCAGCAGTATATAAAAGCATGTGATCATAAAATGAACAATATGTGGACAACAATAAATATAAGAAAACAGAAGAGGAAGAAGTATATTCAGAGAGCAGGTGTTTCATTTTAGCCAATTCATCAAGTTCTTACTACCATACAAGCTAAAGCCAGTACCTTTAGCTCGTAATTTAAAGTCTCGCTTAATCACTGTGTACCCCTTTCCTACAGGAGTCAGGAGAGTTTGCTGAAGGCCTCCCTGCCAGGACTGTACCGCTCTGAGTCACAGCTGTACCCACACGTTGTCCTGCAGAGGGTCCCAACTCCGACAGCACCCTCCGCCCCTTCTGCTCCATCCGCCCCTGTCTACCTCCACCTGCCCTCCTCTTCCTCCGCTGCCTCCACACCTGCCCACACAGGCACCCGCAGTGGGCCCCACATCATGGAGCAGTACCCAACCCCAACATACCCACCCAACCCCAACACAGCTGTGCCTGCCTATCCACACATGGCGCCAGCACCTATCTATCCCAACCCCAATCCAACACCACAGCGGCCATGGCAGTAGCTGCATATTTCACCTTCCATGTTGTACAGAGTGCTGAGCTGTTCCTGCACAACAGGAAACATCACAGGCATGTTAGAGATGCTTTATTTTTCTTTATCCCTCTTCTCTCCATCAGGGGTTTGCAGGAGCAGTAATCTAAAGTGGACCTGAAAGAAAAGTGTAGAAATGGACATGTAGCTGTTGTAGAAGCTCCCACTTTTACTGCATGCTTGTCACACTCCTTATGCAGTTTGGACTCAACAGGGGCTGAATACCTAGGTTTTCTTTTCCTTAGTTCTTACTGAACTGCTGCACTTTCTGCAAAAAGAGTTCTTCAGAGAAATTCCTGCTTTGATTTAGCTACCGGAAATTACAAGACAAGTAGTCATTCAAAGGAACACTGAGAGTTGGACTTTAAATTCAGACATAACCCAAATTCATGAATTTGATGGTCATAAAAGAAATCTCTGCAAAGATGGACTTCAGCAATGACCACTAGTTTTTCGGCAGCTCTCGGAAATCTGGATTTTTTTAAAAATAGTTTGTATTTATTATATAATCTGATCCCTATCAACCTTCCTGAGGTCTAGTTAATCTAAATACCTAAATAAAACAACAGATATATAGAGTTGGTGTGTTGCTCAGTTCATATACTATAGGTCAGATTTCCAGGTAGCAAGCACACTGTGATTAAAATTTGACTATTGCTGCAGCCACTGAATGGAGCCAATTAATGCCGTGTTGTATGAGTTTAATAATCAAGTGATCGCTTTATACTGACCTTATCTTCTTCAAACAACTCAACATATATTTTTACTCCATGTATGTTGAATTTTCATTTTGTCAATTATTAATAACATATACTTGTTTTAATGTACTGGTAAAATATTATTGAGGGCCTCAGATGGAGTTAAGAACATGCATAATATACATGACTCACATATTAGAGGAATTATCTGGAACACTATCAGTCCTGGGTGGAGTAATAATTGCACATTATTATTCCACATTGTAGGAATAAAAGCCTGGTTTGAGACCCAGTTCAAACAATGTCAGGTAATTTTTTTTTAATCACAGAAAATGAAAAAAATGATTTTCTCGTGTGATATAACTACTGCTCTCTGTGAGGAACAACAAGCAAGGAATTATGTGGAAATACTCACTGGATACTGTGAAACAGCTGGAAATGGCACAAAATGCACTGAAAGGTAAAGAGTGAGAAGGGACATGAGAGACATTTAGAACCACATCAACCTACTGTGCAAACTAACTTGAAATTTTTAAACCTCTGCTGCAGACATGGATATTCCTCTTAATTTAAGTTTTTTTTATTGATTCATTAACTATAAAGCTTTGTTATCAATGCATTTAAAATCAGAAACTGTGCAAGGCCCGATTGCTGTGGCTTTAATCAATTTACACTCTAGTTTTGACTCTTCATATTAGAACAACTAGAGCAGAATCACTAATAACGCTGCACTTTACAGTTTTGGAGGGGGTTGGGTCGTTTTAATGGCTTGGACTGGACAGTCCTTGACATTTCTTTTACTATTAAGTATTTCTTGTATAATAATAAGACTGCTATAAAAGCTGAATAAAGAGATGTTTAGTTGAATGGTGCACATTTCATCTTGTGTGTGTTACTTCTAATAAAGGAGAAGAGCAGGGAAGCAGATGGAGGAAGGGAGAGAAGATAGAGAAGGACAGTCAGGAAACACAGAAGGAGATAATCCATCTTTGTGTTGTGACATTTGAAAATGAGGGTGCCTGTGACACATGTGTCTGGACTAACGTGAGTCATATTTATACCAAAATAAAAGATGACTTGCATGGTTGGTAGATTTCATACATGGGAAAATACACTTTCTATCAAAATTAAAATTCTTAATAAATATATGTACCACTCACTCTCTATATATTGACATCATCTAAAAATAACTCTAACTAAAGGGCAGCTTTGCCAAAGCTCAGGCTCATTTTACTGGGAAGATTAATCAAATCCTTTTAAACAATACACAAATATTAATAAAACCCCATCTAGACAAACTCTTATTTTCTTATTTTAATAATCAAGTATTTAATGGACCTAGACAGCATTGAAAACCACTGTAAAAAGGCCTTTATACAACATACCTCTGTACATTAACCATAAGATCAATACTAAACTCCTGTTTAGTGTTTATTGTATATTGTTTATTGTCAAAGTTAAATTACATTAGCTACTTTTGTTTACTAGCCAAAGTAACGTTACACAGTTTATTTTACCTGGGTATGGCCCTCTCAGCCTGAGCCGACGCTGGTGGTGAAGCATCTGATTTTTACTAGAAGAATATTAACAAAAAGAAAAATAACCACCACTTTAATTATCATACCAGCAGAGATAAAGTAAAAATAAATACACATGGAAATAAATATGTGTGAAATAGGTAAATGTAACAATTGTTTATTCTTGGCAATTTAAATGTATTCATTTATTTTTAGTCACAGGCATTTATTTATTTAATCCCTCATGTCCCTTTTGGGCTTCCATACAAACAGGCGTCCCTTACTGTGTAAAAGTAATTAGCAGCAGCCTCTTATCCATCTCTTTCACCATGAATGCCCCTCTTTATCTCAGCATTGTGCCAATGAGGACAGACTTTATGAAAAAGTAATTGTACAGTTCCTCCCAGTTCCATCTATTTTAAATATGAGAGATATGTTTCATTGGCAAATGGGCAGTTATGCATGAGATTCCTGCAAAAATGCTCATTGCTCAACTAAATGAAACTATGCACCGACAAAACAGAATTCAGACCACTTATGAAAAACTGTTTTACTTTCAAAGACCTCAGCCTCAGTTCCTTGTTACAGCAGATATATCAACAACAGCTTGCACATACACATACCAGACAGTTTGTCTTTTCAGAGCAAGGCATGGCACTGATGACAGCAGCAAATATCACCCAGTGCCAACAGTTTAGCTTTTAAAGAGCACGCATAATGATCAGTTTACAATTGAACCTTTCCAGAACCAGCATGTATTCAAGGCAGCACAATCACATTATGCTTTCAAGATTAGAGGAACCAGTGATATAACCAGAGTTTACATGTGCTGTATGAAGGCCCCTCACTTTAAAGTTTAAAAGCAAAATCCACCCTCACATACTATTACACTGTTAATACAGTACAGTCTAGGGATCATGTTGCAATCAAATGTCATTTCATTTTTTTCCTGAACTTTCCTGAGCCTACCAACCACAGATGGCTGCTAAGCTTCATAATCCATGATTGTGACACACCTGTTGCTCAAACTCTCAACCTTTGCTGTGGTTGCAGTGTATCCCAGCCTTTTTGTCTGATAAGGCCTTTAAACTGGGCTTCTCTGCTCTGCCTCTCTGCTGATGAGATTCAGAATAGTTACTTTGTTAGACAATGTCGAGACGCTTCAAGGTGGAGTTTTCTTTTACAAGAGGCTGTAGTGGTAATGGGACATTCGAAAAAAATATAAACTGCAACTTCATTTTCTTAGTAACACAAATACTGTGGGTCATTTTTGTGCAGTGATAGGCTGTTCAAATACTACTGGGGGACATCAGGGAAGGTAAAGAGGAGGAGTATATAAGACATGACACAACAGCATTTTAAAATCCTTTCCTCCTAAAAACATTTTGGGTTGTCCCTTGTTAACATTGGAAAATATTCTCTCATCCATGGGGGAGCTTCCATATTTTCCCAGGAGTTCAGTGTACAGTGGGTTACCTTCACAGGACTGTGTGGACTACAGTAAATACACGATATGTGAACACAGAGTACGGGCGTGGTAGGGCTCAGTCCTTTAGTGCACATTCAACATGAAAACAGACACTTTCCTTAAAAAACTCTTTTATTTTCTACGGACACTTTGGACTGTGGGTGTGACGTTCAGCTGCTTGTCACGCTCCTAAAACTAAAAGGGTTTTCATGTAGCTATAAAACTTAGACTACAGAGACTGATTTTTAACTTGGGACCAGAATTGTAAACAGGAATCAATATTCAAGTATTTCTTTTTATTAAAAACAGTCCCAAAGTAAAGCTTCTGTCCTGAAACATGTTTCCTTGGTAGCAATTAATAGTATTAGCTGTAGTTAGCCAGCTGATATATTCAGATGTGTGTTGGCCTCTTGTAATTTAGCCATTAAAAACTTTTGTCCGCAATAACTTCAGTGGTTCAAAACCTATTAACTCTTTAATACTGACTTTGGATACACTGGGAGATTTTTTTTTGACTGTAGCTGAAGTGTATGGAAATTGAAAATCAGCTTGAAAATCAGCTTAAAATCAGCTTGACTTCACTGTAATGACACAAGTAAATGTGACTTGTGTGGCTGTGTTAGCTAACATCTTCCAAACTTAGTGTAATTAGACCTGTTCCAGTGGGCTACGAGTAATTCTGGATATTTTACATCATTACTGAACACAGTATAAATGTGTCTGGAGGACAGAATGAAAATTGGAATAGACTATTTTATGAAAAACATGTCTTCACTGTACCAAAGCTTTCGGAAATGTCAAAGGTTTCAGTAGATTCTATAGCAGCACTGCACATGGCGGGAGTCTGATTTTCCTCTAGACCTTGGTCATTCACGGGGACCAGAAGAGTGAGCAGATAGCTCACTCTGCTGTGGAAAGTCTGGACTTTAGTCCCTTTGAGGATGCTGAACTGTGACTGAGGAAGACACTGAATCACCACAGGCTCTGGGGACGCTTTAACTTCACCTTCCTTCAGGCAAGAGCCAGGAGACCACAAAGGTTAACTTAAAATTCTATCCAGCTATCTGGTTTCCTCAAGTATGACAAGAAGCAGCCTTTGGTACAAGGCCACTGGGTTCAATTGTGCATGGCCAGATCGGTCGGTCACTGAATGAATGCTTAAGTTCTCGGCTAAATGGCAAGAAAACGGCACAAGGGCATGTGAGAGGGGCTGAAAGTCTGCGTGCCCTCTAGAAAGGCCAGTGTAAGTCCTCAAAGTCCCCCAGTTCACCCATGTTTACATCCGTCTCCAGCAAGCTCATGATGACCGCCATAGCTGCCTCATCGCTGCTGAAGCTGCTCAGGCCTGGCACCACCATACTGTCCAAGTCCACTTGGGATGGCTCGCCTGCTTGAAACAGAGCAGAAAAAAAAAGATTCAAGGAAAACCTGTCATGGAAATTTCTTTTAGGTTGTGAGAGTTGCTAATTCTCAAGAACAAACACAAGTGTGATGAATCATCTCAGTTTAATTCATGCAGCATGCAGAGAAGACATCTACTGCGCTCTCTGTCTTCTCCCCTAAATTTCACGACTGAGGACTGAGGACTGAGGACTGAGGACTGAGGACTGAGGACTGAGGACTGAGGACTGAGGACTGAGGACTGAGGACTGAGGACTGAGCTAATTTTCAGCCGAGGAAAGACTCCAAATGTGTTTTCAGGTGTCCTCTATCTTCAGGCATCTAACAGCACTAAAACAATATTGGCAGTTATTTACAGGCATCTAAAACACTAAAACCCCCATACCATGCATTCTTTAGCCCAACACTTTTAAGTGACCCTTTGACCACCTGTGTAAAACAACCACAACCCCCCCTGACACACACTGTCAAATACCACCTGTCATGATCAGTGTCATGTTTTATGTGTTGATGACTTGTTGGAGATTAATTGGATTTATGCTGATCCCGTAGACAGTACCTGTACTTTCAGATGTTGCACTGGCAGTGCCCACTGCTGTCCTCGAGTCAGGCTGGGACTGAGATGAACTGCCTGCTGCCTCCTCTCTGATGGGTGCCTGGAACAAGCCATTTTACGTTTAAGTGTGTAATTAAAGTCAAGAAAAAGAAGTTGTCTTAATTTTTTCTCTTAGATTTAAATAAAACTATCATGGAGACAGACATGTTATCTGCAGTGAGCATATAGTGGTGGAAATACAACTCAAGTCTATTACTATTACATGCGGCTGCAAACTGCAACCAGAACTCATTATTTCACCATTATTTTGTTTGGAAATGTGCAATGAATGTCTGAAAGACTAGCTTTAATTTGCATATAAATTCCACACAGCACAAAAAATTAGCATAAATATACAGTATTACATGTCAACATAAATTTCCATATAATTTCTGAGCCCTGCATATGAATTAAACATCCTTATGCCACTAAAAAAGTGACAGTTCAACAAGAAAACACACAACCTGGCATCAGGCATGCTGATTTTGAGCTTTATCATAAGTGGTTAACCTAAACAGTGTCATATTCCTCCAAGTAAACAAACTGGAGGTTATGTCACTCACACTCCTACTGGTCTGTGGGGAAACCAGCGGACATTTCTCCTGGGCCGGGGCAAACGGACTGGAAGCTCCGCTTGATGGAGAGGAGTTCATCCTGCACAAAAACAGCAAGAGAGAAAATGATTCTTGAAAACTCTGAATTTGATATAAATATTCTAAATTTGAATATATATATATATATATATATATATATATATATATATATATATATACACACACATACTTTATTTATACCTTATACCTATTTGTTTCATGCTACACCTTCATGCCACTGCATTTACTCATGTCCATGTCAATGTTCACCCATTTCCAATTTAATCCAAACAGCCACCAAATCCAGCTATTTCGATTTAGTTTTTTGTAGTACTTTTTGTACACATACACACACACACACACACACACACACACACACACACACACACACACACAAAGCACCTGTAGGCCTCGATGAGCTCATTTGCAATTTGGGTCCCTATGCTGCCTGCATAGATCATTGTACCTACTCCACTGGAGATGCCAGGAATTAGAGGTATTGGCTTTGTGTCTTCTGTAGAAGAAAACAACAGTGAAAAAAACATTACACAGAAAATTCAGATGCACGAGATGAATGGGGAATATAAATATACTATTTCTAATGTAAAATCTTATTTCCATAACATATTTCATACCTTGAAGTGCTATAGAGCTGCCTGCCCCATCATTATCTTTTGTGTGACCAGGCCCCCTGTTGGCGTAAAGGATTAGTATATATATCTACTTTATGCTTGATTATACTGTGTTTTATGGTAACATGACCACATTATGGTGATATTACAGATCAACACCAAAAACAATCAGGCAATCAGGGCCAAGTAGACATTATAAGGGCTCTTCCATAAAGTTAAGTTAAGTGACACCTCCATCCTCCAATAATGATACTCTGATGTGAATAAAAGAACCCATACTTACGAGATAACCCTGTTTAAAGACACGATAAACTCAACTTCTTTGGTCCATGGATTTGTAAAACTAAACCACTGGCTTTGGAGTGAAACGTATGAGCCGTATTTTGTTTTGAACTTGTAGCACTGTGTCTCAATCTTCTCTCTGCTTCGAAGAACTGCCAAGAGATTGGACACTGGTGTTATCACAGAGGATATTTAAGAGAAACAAACACTGCTCCTCGCTCTTTAGCTAGCAAAACATTTTCTAATCATAAGTGCTGGATGTCTTGTTTTGTGCTACAATTATCTCATCTCATAGTAATAAATCTGATGATATATATGCCTAAGTCTGCAGCGGCTTTGCTCCATCACCTTGCCTGTGTTTCTCTGCGAGGTGCTGCAGGTCATCCTGGTGGACGTACTCATAACACGACGTGCCGAGAACTTCCTGTGGCAGGTAACCAGTCACTGTCGTGGCTCTAGGAAAGAGAGAGGATAAACAGGGAGCTTAGTTCCTCTGGCTTTCACGTTCTTATTGTCGCTGTCTGTCAGAGATGTGCTGATCAACAAACACTGACCAGTCAAATTAGAACAAAGGCGAAAGCTGTTGAAGTGAACCTCTCTCACATAACATTCAGCTCATACAAATTCGACAAAATGATCCACTATACTTGTAGTGTGAAATTACTTCCCAAAAAACGAGAAGAGATTTTCATGTGATGCCATCAAGATGCACAGCTCTTTCTGAGAAACAACGGCAAAGACAGAAAGTATTATCTCCACTGACATTTAATACACTCATCTGCCTCCTCACCACAACACACCTTTGCCATTTCTTTCTCAGCGGAACTGTGTGTTCAGAACAAATCCATGACTCACGACAGGCAGATCAATGGCAACTTGTGCAGATGGAGGTAGTTAGAATCTGGAAACTCACTGTTGGTCTACAAAAGTGAACTTGCCGTCGATTGCATAGCGGGTGACGAATTCAGTGGGCTTCATATTGATGTTTTTGGAGGGCTGGTTGGACCCTTGAGGGTGGAGGCGGCACACCGTCACCAGGCAGGTCAGATTTGGCGTTTCCTTTTCAGTATCACCCTCAGAGTCCAGCTGGCTGCTCGGCCAGCTCCGCATGTATCCAGTGCAGTGGAGGGTACAGTATCTGTGTGTGTCTGTGGGAAGAAAACATACACTTGTAAAAGTATACAGACATATATTATGTAAAAAAACATAAAACTTATTATTAATTATTGACTGTAAAATTGCACCAAATTTAAAGCAGGTAGTTGTCACTTATATGAAATACAGCAGCATCTTCCTTTATTTTAGGGGCCTTTACTAAAATGTTACCGTTCAACCTAAACAGTTAAACCAGCACATTGATACAGCTGTATTAACAGGTAACAATATAATAATGTAATATTTTCTGAACTAGAACTTTTACTTTTGAGACCTGATGTCCATTTAGCTAAGTACTTATTTGATTCTACTTAAGTAGGGTTTTAAATGTAGGAAGTTTTAATATTTTTAATGATACTTATATATTACTATTTTTCTTAAACAAAGGATATGGGCACTAATTCTTCCATATTTTTTATTACAACCAAATCTTGTGAAAATCCAACCATGGTTCAGTCCATCTCTGGCTCTCAGCTCTAAACCAACTGGTTCCTACTGCAGAAGTAAAGCCTTTTACACAAATGTATACCTACCCAAAATCATTTTCTATTTATCATTGTATTTAATCATTTTATTTATTTTGTGCTAGTCAATATCTACTACCAGCAGGACAGTGCATGCAGCATTGACCCAAAGTAAACTGCAGTCTTTATAATAAAGGAACATGTAATAATAAAGAATTACATAGAAGAATTAGCTACGGGCTTTAGAGACAACTGATTGTTGGTTGTGTCTTTTCATGTTGACAAGAAACAACAGTGAAATATCCCCAGACTTGAATTTTAACCTATTGAATGTCTTCTCTTCTTTACATTGCAGTTGCTAAGGTTTGCCACTGAGTGGCGCCACACATCCTGTTTCTGTCACCACTATTAGGTTTAGAATAAGTGGGGTTTGGACCATCTTCTTACTTTGGTTACACAATGTACCACTGACCTACTTCCTGCACAGGACCAAGTTATTTTAAATTGTGTCATCTATGTGGAAAAACGTCTCCATCAAATACTGAATTCTTTCCACTATGAAATATCAAACAGTAAAACTTGACCCACATTGTGAAAGTCAGGAGAAGTCAATGTTTTTGTGCATGCCATCGCATCTGGGTTCCTTTACAGCTTTTCAATGACTATGAATGTGGCATTTCATGTATACGGTGAGGAGATGCTCAAAATAAATACTGAAAGTGAAGTGAAAAACAAGCACTGGCAAAAACTAATATCAAGATTTTGATAATAAATAAGAGGATTTTTTCATTTCTTCCACAAATTACAACTAATAGATGTTTAGGCTCGTCTACTTACATTTAACCCCAGCAATTTCTGCCAGTAGGTGTAGAAGGTGGTGTTGGAGGATGGTCACTACCCACCAAATCCCACCCTCACCCATCTCTCCACCAGATCCTCACCAGATAACTTCTTTATTTTCTCCCAGGCATACACATTTGTTAGTACGCTTGAATACTGACCACACAAACATCATAATCTCTTGATACACACCCACAATCCTCTTCCTCCTCATCTATTTTGGGCTAAAATGCTGTGCAGCTCCAGGACCTGACATGACTGTATACACAATGCTGACTACGCAGACAGGAAATTATTTTTAGTTAAATCAACCATACTGCTCTCAAGTGATACAGGTATTGTTGAGATAACAGACCACATAGTTAATTTAGATTAAATGTTATTCTACCCAGCCTAAAGAACCAGATGAGCAGGGCTAAGTTAAGTTATCTAGGATCTGGGTTCAAATGATATGGGATTATGAATAATAAGACAAGTATTTCCCATGCGCTTTAAAACCCAAATAAACCTGAAATACAACACTTCACAGTAAACCTCGACATTAGAGTCCTGTTTAAAAATATCAGAGACAGATAGCAAACAGACTCCAGTCTAAATTTTCTGGCATTGTTGCATTGCCTTCAGCAACGCATCCCTTCCATCTGGTATTTACAGACTAAAACATAGACTCATTTGGAAGTACTTAAATGAAAAATAGGACACTGGATGAAGCAACAGAACCAGATCAGTGCAACTAATGGGAATGTAAACAGAAGAGGAGTCAAGGATCGGTCTCTGTCTGTGCATTTATGTGTGCTAGATCTTTGCTAAGTGGGTCAATGAGATTATTAGCAGTTGTATAACTTTATAGAGTACCATAGAATCCACAAGTTACACTTATCTTAATTAGCATAATCAGCCGTGTATATGCAATATGCATTATGGCTAATATAAGCTCATACTTGTTGTATTGCTCTGCTGACACAGTCATGACAATGCTGTTAGCTGCTGCAGCTCCCTCCATCACCCCCATCTCCTCCTCATCTTCTGTATTTTTGATTCAACCAAGATTTAATGTTGGATACTTAGCAAAAGCTAAAATTTCACTGGTGTTATTGTTGTGATTAGATAGGTAGGTAGCTCCTGTCTGAACCCACCTTTCTTTTTGCAAGTACCAGGCAGTGAGTGCTTGTCTTCATGCTTCCCTGCCACTTCCCTGCCACTGCCACCGTGCTTCATACGGCAGAAGAAGGATCTCCGGGCCCCAGTGGACAAGTGGGATGGCCTGATGGGGGCATCTGCCTGGACTTGGACCCCAGCTGCACACAGAATACAGCATTTGTGAGATGATATGCTCTCACCTTGGTAGAATTTAATTTCACCTACTGTAGCTACCAGCTACATCAAATGTCTTCAACTCTTCCACATAGACTTATAATGTCAATTTTAGTTTTATCTCAAACCCAGCATGATGACAGACTTACTTGCAGCATCGATGAGGCACTGGTGAAGGTGTGACTCTGAAGACGACAGCTGTTCCTTTACCTTGTTGATGTCTTTGGGGTGAATGAAATCAAACAGGCTCTGCCCAGTCAGCTCCAACTGAGAAACCAATAGGCATACATGGATTTATTTACCTTTTTAAAGTCATATTATCAGATTTGCTTTAACTCTCCAGTGCAATTAACCACATTATTGTGGATTACCAACTTGACCATCACCAGACACTTATATCTGTGTTTCTTTATAAAGTTTTTCTTTATTGTACTGGAAGATGACAAGCAGGTACGGTCGTCGTTCTGACTGCCAAGGACTATGAACTTTAAAAAACATACAAATGCTCAGAGACTTCATCAGCACTTCAATAAAATGTTGCATGTGTTTTTGTTTCTGTATAAAATCTGCAGACGCACAAAACTGTGTGTGAGTCGTAAATAATCAGGTCCTCAAGTCCCCAAAATTAAGTGGTAACATGTAAGTTCACAATACTAACCTGGTACAAAGTTTTTTTATAAATCTATCTATCTTCAGTTCGTCTACTGGTAAGATGCACAAAATATTTATAGTTGATGACAACGGCAAAATGAGAGTGGCAGTGCAACAGACCCGGTTAAAGTTGAGGATCTTGGAGACGGACTCAGAGAGGAACAGGATTTTCGCTCGGTCACAACTTACAACCAACAGGAAACCGTCTGCAGCCTGGTACATACATAAACAGACATTAATACACAGTTGGATAGATGTATGATCAAAAGCTGCTTGGGGTCATACATGAAGGCCCACCCTGAGCAGAAGGTTCCTGAGGTCGTCTTGAGGCAGAATTGAAGGCTTAAAGGTGGTGTCTGTAAAGGCGCTGCTTGTCCCAGCTGAAAGGACAGGTGACGAGACTTTTACATGGAACAGAACAGACATTCTCTGATTTTTTCAATTACCAGAATGGTTAAGAGTTACCTCTGAGGGCTTTCAGGTGTTGTACAGCCTTCCGCAGCACAGTGAGTTTGTCAAGTTTTCGAGACATGGGCTGACAGGAAGGGATCATGGCAGACAGCTCGTCGATGAGGTTGTTCATTTTATCTCTCCGCCGTTTCTCAATCTGACGGTGAGGCTCCCTGTAGGTACATTCAGATATCAGACATTATGTCCCACATAACCTGAAAGGGAATTCAGACCTGCCGTGTGTATTTTGGGGAAAACAATATTGTGAAGTTCATAATAAAGTTATTTTTATTAAGTGGGTTCTTTAAGGACTTGTCCTGCACAATCAACATGGGATTAATCAGACACCTGATGGTGTTGTGTGATAAGAATCTAAAACATCTAAAGTGCCTGAAACGTCTGCACAGTACTACAGTGGCACAGTTGTTTGATGTAAAAATAGAATCACCTGAAACATTTTATTTTGACTTGCTGATCCTCTCCTTCAGATCTGCAGAAAGGGATCCAAAATTAAACTCTGTACTAGTATTCTATCATAAGACAGTGTAAGAGCAAAGCCAAGAAGACCGTGCACCTGCTGAGTTCATCATCCATCTGGAAGTCAGCGCTTTGCCTGTAATGCACATACTGTGGGTCATTTTATATTAAGAGGAAAATATGCATTATACAGTGCTGTAAAAATGTTTGCTCCCAAATGACACTGAGTTCGTTTTTCATCACAAACAACATAGCAGTGCTCTTACTGTACAGTGGTGTCTGACCTCTCCTCCACATCTCCCTTTCGTTTCCTTGGCAGCTCGACAGCTGGCGCAGAGGAGCCCGCCTGGCCTGGCCCTTCTTCCTCTGCAGCTGGATCTGATACATGAAAAGAGTCGACCAACACGGTGATGTGAGGGACTGCAAATAAACACATCAACCTTGAGGTCTCCATAGCACCGGCTTGTCAGACGCTTCATTAATAATTCACCATGAATGAATGAAAAAGACTTGCTCTGCCTGTGGAGTTTGTTGCACATACTGAGTGACTATGGTAAGACTCAAGGTTGACTCCTTCGATTTTTGGAAGCATTTGGGCCCTCAAAGCCCTGGCTTCTTTTTTGTGAGAAAATGATCAGGATGACTCATAAATATGTTTGTGGTAATGGTTGAAAATTATTTTTAAAAAGCCGGCATCTCTCTCAGGAATGTTGGTCTGACTGTGGAAAAAGGCATATGCCACTTCAAAAGCATTCCTGGCTGCAGGACTGCCAGAATTCCTCTTTTCCATCTTTCTCATTTCTGCTTAGTCTCTCACTAACCCAGCAACCCCTCCTCCCTCACACACACACACACACACACACACACACACACACACACACACACACACACACACACACAATTAAAATGCCTTGGTGCAGCCCTGTTCTGCAGTCATCTGCTTCTAGGCAGGCTCTCCGTGCACTGGCTCAAGCTTACCATCGAATGGCGCCAAAACCCCAGTTATGCTCAGAGTTTGTCACTTTAAAAGGCACGTGAGCATAAATGGGGTTTGTGCTATCGTCTTACCTAATGCTTATATAATGCTGTAACACTGACCTACTTCCCTCTTAGGACTCCCATATTTTAAATTGTGACATCCTTTTGGGAAAAAAAAAGTATTCATAAAAGTGAAGAAAGCTTTTCCATGTGTCCATTGACCATTACTGTCCCACATTTTCCTATTTTTCTCTCTATTGGGGGAAATGTAAATTATGCTAATGGAAAGCTCTAAATTATTAACCCATATTTTTTCTGCTGGTTTTATAATATCAGCTTGTTTTTACCCTTAAAGTTAATTTTAATGTTTACCTCAACTGTTCCACTCTGATATACAAAGGAAGGAGATTTCAAGAAGAAAACCTGTGGGTTTCTTAAGAAGAAAGCCTGTCTAACAGGTCATAGTGATCCTTTGCACGGACACAAAAGTCAAATCCCACAGACAAAGACATTTACAGGCGTTTCTAATCAGGCCGGCTTTTGCAGCAGTGCAGTGAAATGATAGACATAATTTTCTTTAATCCTTCAGAAGAGTTTAGTGGGTCATCACTGACGCAAAACTGGAATGTGGGAGGGAATGCCTGTCGACTCTCCCTTCCACCCACCACAGCTCCGCACCGCTGAAGCTGCTCTTTCTTTATTAGTCAGGAAATTTTCCTCTACCTGGGCGAGCCTTTCCAGCTGACTGCCTAAAACGTGCCTATGTGCTCTGTGTTGTGTTGAGTGCATGTATAAACAGACAACATTCTGCGTCACACCCTAGCTGAGAGCACCAGGCGTGACAAGAGTCCTGATGACAGGCCAAGCCTGCAGGGCAGCTGATGACAAACCATATTACTGAAACAGCACAGACCACCACCCATGGAAGTCATGCACATACCTTGAAGTATGTGAAGATGGAAAGTGGCATCTATATGTCCTGATTTAGAATACAGATGTCCCACAAAATATCTGCTACAACTCCATGTAATAATCTAATATCATGCAAAACAGCATACAACCAAACACAAGGTCAATAAAAGAATGCCATAAATGTCTGGAAAACATCACAGCTGGAGGAAACAGATATTTGTGCTGAGCATCTCTAGTTAGCTGCTGACACACTTTCAGACTGCTATTATACAAAACATGTTTATGAGGTGAAATTCATCCCTGCACTCAGACTAAATTATTTCTCGCTTTAAAATTTCCCAGGAGAGCAAGAGCAGCTACTCTGACGTCCCTGATTCTATCTCCAACACAGAGCCAAGTATTAACAACAATAAAAAAAAAAAAACAGAGCAACAACAGGCCTTGAAAGGTAAGCAGGGAATATTAAAAATAAACAGAACAAGTTACAGTGACAGAGTGGGCTAAATCAGCCACAGCAAAGATCTGGATACAAACAGTGTTTAAAGCTTGTCTATCTGTGTACAAAAGTACACTACTGTTCTACTAAGAAAAGTATACATTTTCCAAGCTGTGTCCTCTATAATTTTGCACAGTTTAACAGGAGTATGTATACAATCCTTATATAACACACAGTAAATAAACAATCAACATAAACACACACAGATAAAGTGTTTACCGAGGTCACATCAAGTTATTACAGTAAAAAAAAGGTGAAATATCTACCAGCCAATCTTTAATAATATTCTATATACTACACCCAGTTATAGATTGAACAAAAATGCCAGAATATGGTGTTTTCACAAAACAATAGAGTTGTGGTGAAGAACAGTAATCACAGGGAGAAACCATAGGCAATTCTGTTATTGTATAATCCTTATTTAACTACTTTGCATTTGTTTTCTTGCATATCTGTGATTTTTTTTTAGCTATTTGGACAGTCTCATCAGACAGATGTGTTTTAAGGAAGATGAACATATCATGTTTTTACTTCTTTTTACTAGGCTTTTTTTAGACAGTAAGTGTGCATTAGGACCTGGCTATATTAAGAAAATACATATGATAATTTAATGCAATACACTGTGTGAGTAAGATCAGTTGTTAATTTTCCAAAGCTGGTTCCATTACAGCTCATAGATGCAATTATCCAATACATGCAAAGGAGCAGAGACAGAATGTGGTGTCTATAACATGACGTCATTCATTTGATCGATCCTGGCCAAGATATAAAGCACATTGGCTTTCCAGATATAGCAGATATATACAATTGGAGCTCTAAGTGTAAAATCTTAAGAGTCATCCCTATTCCCAAAGCATCCCCTTCTTCTTTTAAACTACATATATTTAGCATTTATCACATGGGACTCAAACATCCAGCTGGCACACTATGTCCGTCAAAGACAGGATTGTCTGATTGTTTAAAAGCAAACAAATGCTCTTCTTTTTGTTAAAATTCAACAGAGATGCTGTTTCAAAACCACAGTTTAAAGATCAATCTGCAGCACCACTAATAGCAAAAGTTAAATTCAAATGTAGAATTTGAACATCAGTTATTACCTTATTAATCATTGTTTGACAATGATCTTTTGACACTTATGGCACTATGGTCCAAAATAATAATTAACTTTCTGGTATTTTTCTTTTTCATGCCTCAATGAAAAAACGTATTATTATTATTATTGAGTTTAGCTGAGATGTTGTGTAGTTTGAAGTTTGAGTCGGCGTTAAAAAGTTTCAATAGTTCACATGGCTGTGGTGTGCTTTTCTCTGGTTTGGAAACGGCAGGGAGCGACTACCTCCCTCTGCTGCACAGTGATGGCAGTGCTGCTCTACTGATCTACTGACCCAGTTTTGAAAGAAGCTGAATGAGAATGAACACAGACATGTGGAAGATGTTGGGTGCTTTAAAATGAATCAAACAAGTGAAACACAATACACACATCTTTTTTTTTTTTTTTTGCACACACTGTGGTACTGTGTTCTGTGTTGTAATGCAATGATAATTGTAACAAATTTTCAGTGAATGAATGAAATTTTTGAAAAATCACAACAGAAAAAAAAAAGGGTATTGCAATTCAATGTGGTCCAGAAGACCATACATATACAAATGAATGGTTTTATGGAAGATGAGCTAATGCTAATAGATCTCTGCAGGTTTCATCACCTACTGTAGTCTGTACTATTCTCTACTATTTCAGCAATTACCCATCCATTATCTATACCGGCTTATTCCTATTCAGGGTCACAGGGATCTGCTGGAGCCTTCATCAATTAAATCAATCCCCTCCTCTGTCACATTACAGCCTTTAATCAAGCAGAACAGGTGGCCTGACTTTAGATATAGTATATCAATATCCTTATGATCACTTTGTATTCATCAGTCTACATCAAGCTTGTGCAATTAAGGGAGAGGGACCTTGCTCCAGACAAATGACAGATTGTGACCAAGATTTGCGTTCTGCCAACCTTGGCTGGAATGTCAACTTTTTCCAGAAGTAGGTTTAAAGGTTAATGTTAACCCCTAATCCTAACTTTAACCTCTTACCCTAACCTCACCATACACTTCACAAGGTCATATACTTCTGGCTAATACTGCCAATTTCCTGCCATCTTGTCTACAACCAGTTACTCTTGCACAAACAAACCGCTCCAAAACAAAAACAACAACAAAAAACTTAAGGCGAGGACCCAAAAATGTTCTTGCGTGCAGCCCACTACGTGTTTCTCTGTATTTGTTAGATTTGTTTCCATTTGGTATTAAAAATCTTCCATACAGACACACAACATGTGGAGCCAAGTGATCAACTGAGGCCCAGCAGTTTGGTGAAGGTTCGGGGGGGTACAAATACTTTGGCAGGACAGGGAAAGATGGAGCTTATGGCTAAGGTCAGAAAAAATAAACAGATTTTATAATGTTGGGGTAAACTGTCGTCATGGTTACAGTCACGTGATTTCGTGTTCTAGTATTCCCCATGGAAAAGAACGCAGCTCTCTCGTCCACGCGCTCCCGCCGGAGACGAGCACGTAGTGCGGAAAAATGAATGGACGGTTTTCCACTATTACTACGCGCACGGCCGTTCACCGGTTGCTGATCGGTATTTTGGGTACAGCCAATTACCAGACAGATGCTTGGCTGCTCCAGTCACCGGGGCTGCAGATAATATCGCGTTACTTTACCCGGCAGGTTAGGTTCTGGTTGTACCGCTCGGCGAGAGGGGGGGGTGTCCTTACAGTCGTTAGTGTAGTCAACCTTTGTCAGCGTCTTGAACTCTCAACAAAAAGTCGACTTACAAAAAGAAAAAAACTTCTCTACGACCTGGTCACTGTCAGAGAGTCATTGTCCTAGCGGACTACAGAAGTGCTGCCTGCCAGGAGTATTTCTTCTACTTTGATTTGCAGCCAGAGACCGAGAAAGAGTGGACATGGGACCCGCCGCCAACAGAGATAACAACCTGAATTAACCGGAAAAATAATGCCGTCCCATTCAACCAGCACCTACCTGCTGGCCTGTCCGCCGTCCCGTCAGAGCCACCAGCCGACATGCCTACGGACTGGAGCCGGTGTGCCCGGTGGAGGCTACGGAGCTCCGCGGTGCATGTGGAGCCACCAGCTGTAGTAGTAACAGAGAGGAGAGGAGGGAGCTACGAGGAGCCGGGCAGTTGTATAATTGACTTCATTTTTCGCCTCACCCTCCTCCTCCCGTTTTTTTTGCAAAGGAGTGGGGGGGGGGGGTGGAAACGTGAGGGATGGGTGAGTGCGGAACACCCATATCCTTTTAGGAAACAAGGGAAGGAGGGAAGACTTCACATTTGTCTCATCCGTTTGTTTTGTGGATCAACTCAAGGCGTTTTACGAGAACAGCTACAGTTCATTCATTTCAGCCGCTCTCTGTCATGAATCTGCAGCCTTTTATCTGAAAGTAACACTTAAAAGATTGTGACATACCTTTAATTTGAAAATAAAACAAAAAAGATTGTGACATACCTTTAATTTGAAAATAAAACAAAAAAGATTGTGACATACCTTTAATTTGAAAATAAAACAAAAAAGATTGTGACATACCTTTAATCTGAAAATAAGACATAAAAGATTGTGACATACCTTTAATCTGAAAATAAGACATAAAAGATTGTGACATACCTTTAATCTGAAAATAAGACAAACGATTGTGACATACTTTGTATTTTTATGGCAGTAAAATGTTTGCTTTTGACAGAGAACAGACACAGAGCTTGTAAATCACGACACGCACACACTGTACATTGTTCACGAGTGAAATGCCTGAAACTTACACTAGTATTATGACAGCGCTAATAAAATCATTTCGGGCTTGTATCAGAGCCACAGCAGCCATGACAGGGCGGATGAAACACCGATTCCACCGAGGCGACGCACGTTTTCGTGACCTCAAAAAGTGCTATGCGCGCGTCACCGGTCTGACTTTGCTACGCTCTGGCTTTCCTCCAAACGAGTAGAGACAAGGAAGAGGTCTCACTCTGTACTTATTTCCCGGTACATAAACACTCTCATGAATGAACCAGGGATTAATGGAATCAATTTAAACTTAAAACTTTCAATGGACTATTTAAAAGATTCATATGATTATTAGAATTTGATTTACTTTCTATAACATAAACTCATAGGTGTTACCTGTGTTTATGATATATTATTATTCTTTGAAAAATGACTTTCATCTGATAGGCATCTTCTTCCTCATTAATAAAATCCAGACTTCATGAGTGAGTAAATACTTTGCAGAATAAAAGTTAAAATGTTCAACATAGAACGGCTCTATTTCATTGAAAAATCAGTTTTCATTCACTGGAGGCTTCACAGTTCAACATCATATATGTTGTCACAAAGACGAGCACATCTTAAACTTAGATCTAACATGCACGAGCAGAGTAATAAGCCAAATTTTTCATTTTCACATACATGTTATGTAGGCCTATATTTAGCAATATTCCTTAGCTGTTTTAAAATACAATATTATTTCTACTGAAGGTTTTCTATAAATATATTAAAAATAGTGACATAGTGTACAGCATTGTTGTAATCTCAGTTTATGGAGAAATGTAACACATTTCTAACAGTTTTACAGATGCTCCTAGTGCTGACACAAATAATTCCAGCAGCAGTCAGGAATTATTCAAATTTCGTCCTCATTTACCAAGTTTTTAAAAAACTCAAAGTGACTCATCACCTTCAATCTTGACGATCTTCGGTCGTCACCTACATAGTGCAATTTGAGCCCTTTGCACGAGACTTTACGTAAGAAGGGAAGGCTGCACGTGCCAGCGAGAAACGTGTTGACCTACATTCATGTGGCTACCTCACTGCAATGACGCGTCAGTGCGGCCGCCATGTTGGTACGGGTAAGGCCGCGCCTCCTTGTGCATGTTTGAGTATGAGGGGAAAAGGTCTATCCAGAATTAAAATAATCACAACCCAGTAAATTACAGTCGACGTCACATAAATGTGGTTATTATGAATACCAGGCACGTGTTGATGACACAAGATGGTTAAACGTCGCTGAAAGTATTAAAACGTCCAAAAGCAGCACAAAGTCTTCCATTGGAAATTACCAGAACCCCGCTGCAACATGACGACGGCAGAGACACCGGATGTTGCATCAACGTGTGTATGTCTCTGGTTGACCTATATATTATATAACTTGACAGTCACGTGGTGACGGTTGGCCATCTGCAGGGAAAGTACATTGCCCCCGTGCACTTCACCGACCCGGAAGTGAACAGGAAGCACGAAAAAATATACACTTATAATTTTGGATATTGTTGAATTTATGACCAAGATATTATTTTGACACTGAGGAACTATTATTTATTTACCGTGCTAATATTTCTGGTGAACAGGTATTATCCATATATTTCACCTCACCTGTATTATAGAAACTTTAAATACATGTCAGTGTGTATATGTATTTTCTTGGCGTTCGAGGCTTGTTGGCGTTTGAAACTCTGTGAGGTATAAGAGGCTGGTGTTCGTTTGTCTAGGGGGTGGCTAAATGTTGGCCTT
Organism: Mastacembelus armatus; assembly: GCF_900324485.2. Taxonomy (NCBI): domain Eukaryota; kingdom Metazoa; phylum Chordata; class Actinopteri; order Synbranchiformes; family Mastacembelidae; genus Mastacembelus; species Mastacembelus armatus. The sequence goes on along the minus strand of NC_046655.1, from coordinate 4,221,230 downwards.
GCTTACTCTTGTCACGGGTCTGACACATTCATGGCCTTGGACTGAGGCCGCTCGTCCTGTTTGCGACCCTTTCTGCCTGAGTGATCACTGTACAAACACGGTGTATTTTTTTCTGTCTACAGAACAATGTCACATTATCTTTGGAGGACTCCGTGATGGGAACAAGGGTTGCTGTTACACTGGCTGCTTTAACAACCAGCAAAAAAAAAAAAAAAACCTTGATTCCTATTTTTTTATTTATTTTAGGTCACCTTAAAGACTGTGTTCATTAATATCCTGCCAATTTATTCTTATTTTTAAATAACACGCAAAAAGAACAGCAGTCAGAAAATTAAAAGAGTAAAAGGTGTGACTTACTGAATCTTACACCTCCAGCAAGTTAGTATTCTTCTGTTTTTGAGAACAACGGGGTCACGACATGGCCCTGTCACTCCTGCATCAGCTACGTTTACAGGCACTTAAATAACCTGCTTGTTGTCGGCTTTCTGCACTAACCTAATTTCTTCATGTAAACCAGAAACCCGGTTTCCTTAATCGGGGTAAGGGATTAAGAGAAACCCGGTTAACACAAGTAGATTTTTGCTGTGGGAGTAGGGGGGGGGGGGGGGGGGGGGGTGAAAATGTGGCCTTTCACTCACGTAACCAACCAGGTCTGTTACTGGGACATGCATGTGAAAACGTGTAGGAGGATGTAGTTCAGCTGTGAAAGTCGTGGGATGAGAGGAGACAGTTTCACAATGCAACGGTGCGTCCCGGTTGTGTGTCTGTCTACGGAGAAGTGTTTAATCAGTTACACAACTGATCGATCAGAGTTGGACATAAAAAGGTTTGACAACTGCAGAGCTATGAGCCGCAGTTTCCATTCATAAGACTTAAACAAATACATTAAATGTGTTTTAGGAGCGCCCTCTAGTGGTCCCTGGGAATTACAGCAACAAGCTATCCTGCTGCTTAGTGCAACTTTCATTTGAAAAAAAAAAAAATCAGAAATCATATATAGTCACAACAGGTATGACTGATTAAATACTCACAGACGCCGCTGTCAAAGTACTTGACTGAATAGAAATAGCTTATTATCAGTAATAATACACTGTATAATATTGTTGAATTAACACTTAAAATGTTTAATTAGACTTCAGCACTTTCTTGCAGCCCCACACTGCACATGTTTTTGGGAAATGTGGTTTAAATTTGAAGAGCAGTTAACAAGCACCATTAAAGGACAAAGGAACCTTAAGATTTATTTGTATTATTTTAAGAAAAATTAATGAAATGATATGTATTTTGTTTTTTTTTTTTGCCATAGACTTTTGCATACAAATGCCTACAGCAATATGTACACATCATTACACAAAGTATCTAATAGTCACTGTCTGTAGAGGAGTTTCAAAACATTGATGAGGAAACCAAATTCTTGTTTTAACAAGGGGGAAATCACCAGATTTAAGGTTTCTGAGGCAATCAAAAACTAGATAGCAGATGGGAATGGGCCTCTGTTTTTCTCCTTTGCATTTTCCTTGCTCTCAGTTCAAACGTTTTATCTACACACCTGTTCATAGCAAATGATGTGATATTAATCGAACAACACAGCCGGGCGTTACTTTAAGAAATGAAGCCTCTAGTTTCCTTTAATACATGATCAAAGTGATGTTAACATAGTCCTGATTGCTTCTTAAGCTTGTAGAAACATGACCATGAGTTTGACATTGAACAAAGTGACTTGTCACCTCACAACAAAAAGCAATGAATATCTTCTTCATAAAAATGTCATTTTCTTCACTTGCAGTTACATGATCACACTCACTCACACACTAGTTTTTCATTAACAACCATCTGGCAGTGAAACACAATGGGGGAATCTGCAGTGGTAGCCATCAGCAAAATCCCCACCCATGCATTAACTCCTGCTGCTGTACTGTCCCCGAGCCTGGTGTTAGCATCAGCATCATTTCTATTTCCAGATACCTGGATTTTTACTGTGGCAAATAAACAAAGCAAATCTGACTTTACACATAGAAATCATAGGCAGTGCTACTCCGCCTGTGAAAAAAAAGTTGGAAGATGTTTCCTGCAGTTGTGGAGGAAGTGCTCTAAAGTTTGACAAACAACAAATAACTCCCCCTGATAATGTCATGGTGATGTCATGTGGGTTATCTCAGCTTGTGTTTATTTATTCTATTATACACCATGTCTTTTTTTTTTTTTTTTTAAATGTCTTGCCAGTCCACTGCATTTTCACTGACGTGCTGTACTCAATTACTAGAGAACCCCAATGCATTTTAGTGAAGTCAAATGACATGACAAGCATTCAATTTAAAGACACTGTATATTAGCACAAAATCTCATTTACACCTTCAAGAAAAACATGAAAAACAATAAATAATGCAAAAATATACCTGTCGAGCATCATTCAACCCCTTCTACATTTTGTCATTACTGATGGTGCATTCTTAGCTAACATATATTTCAGCAGGACTATCTGGGTGAGTTAGGGTTAAACATAAAATGTAAGAAGACAGAAACTGCTATAGGTGTATTATAGCACAACACAACAATTTATCAATCTGTCCAACCACTTCCTGATGGCTACAGCTCAATTTAGTCCAATACGGTAAAGTCCTCAGTGTATTTCCTATTTCTGTACTGTATGTACCTTTTCCTGTGTTTTGACACCTAACAGATGTGCTTAGTGAGAAACATCCGTCTCTGCACATTCAATTTCTCACAAGTGTAGAAAACAAAATGGCAAATAATTTATAACCAAGATTAGCTCTCTTGGATATTTTTTTTTTTTTAAAAAGGTAGTTTTAAGTTAAGTGCAGTAAGCGACAGCTACATCTGAATTTGTGTTCAGATCACGACTTGTGACGATCAGAATTCTTTGGTAACTATTTTTAGCGCTGTGTCTGAGCAGACGTGAAGGTTAAATGATTTTTTTTTCCATTGAAAGAAACAGACGTTGCATTTGATGTTTATAAGGCTGCAAGACGAATACATCCCATGAAACCTTAATTAAAAATGAACACATACATTTAGAACATACATGTGTCTAAGATATCCATCACATTATTATATTTTTTAGTTTTTTAAAATCTCTATTTTAGTTTTATCATTACCCAACAAAGACACTATCTATCTTTGCCTTGATGCAACAGGTTTTATGAATCTCCTGTTTTATCGTCTAACCTATAAAACACCCACCCTGTTTTATCACTCCACTCTTCAAACAATCCAAATATAACACATCACCACAAGACAGAGCTTTGTGTTTGCATGGAGACACAGTTACTGCTTTCCTTCAAGTAGATTTATAAAGCTGAACTTCTAAGACTGGAAGAAAATTTTCCCTTTTTTTCCGCTGATCCTATCTCAAAAACCTGCATTGTTATTATTATGTACTAAATACCCTTCTGATTTCTCAGTGAAACCACCTCTAAAAGATCTGGTTAAATATTTACCAGCTGTTTAAAGGCACTTTACATGTTTTGTCCATCTAAGAAGGAAGTGATTGGCCTTTGGGCTGAGTAGAATTAAAATCAGAGGAAATATCAATTACTGGAGCACTGATCTGAACAAAACAAGTGGCTCTAAAGGGAAGTGACACACTCTGCACTTTGTTTGGCAATGGGAATGGGCAGCACTCCACAGTAACGGATGTCAAGCACAGGGTAAACTGCATTCAGATGTTTCCTGGCAACTAGTTGTTCCTCTGTATGAGAAAAGCAATAGTGCTGAAGCAATGCCACAGAAAGAGGGGGCCCACTGAGCTGACAGTCACACTGCCTCACCACCATTAGGGCTAAAGGAGGATTCCAGCATGATTTGAGTTTTTCCTTGTATGTTTAACATTTTTGAATCCCCATTTATGCTATTGCTTTTCTAAATAGCACAGTAAACAAGAAGACACTTTAAATCTCTTCCATCTCTATGGATAAGAGGCAACACATGATTATAGTACTGTCAGGTTAAAAGTTTCCAGTCACTTTTATATAAATGTGTTGCTACATTTTATATAGGATCTAACAACACTAAGAACCGCCACATTAGCAGTTCTGCATGGCTGTACTTGGACACACAGGTACTATGAGTTAAATGCTAACATCAGCGTGCTAACATGCTCACAATGACAGCTTTGCTTGGCAGCTATGATGTGTAGTTGAAAAGGTTTAGGGGTCTGGACCATGCAAACATGGCTTGGAATGTGTCTATAAGCAAAATAATTACGCCTATGATTCATCCTACACATTGTAAACATTCCTACCAGTTTTGATGCCAATTGAGTTTTTTGTTGGGTTTTTCTAGAAACAATTTTTCTAACGAAGTATTTCCACAACTGGTTGCTTCTGACAAAGTTTAGCTGAAGTTCAGGTTGTCTCAGGCTCTGCCTTCTGTCAATCACAAGCCTGTCAAGCCAACACATCAATCTAAACACAGTGCTTTACTGCTCACAAGAAACTGATATTTCAAAATGTGTATTTGTTAATAGCTTTTTGTGAAATGAAGCAGAAGCAAAATCACTAGAAATCATACTGGAACTTTCCTTTGAATCCATGAACACATCATGGATGAGAACAAGTGAAGGGTTCCCCGTTCTTACTGGTAATCCAGAGTTTGACTACAGTGTATAAGAATATGTCTTCAATATCAGGAATTCTCTGCATCAGATCTGGTTTAGTCTCCAGTGTTGGAATTGCAAAAATCGCATCAGTGATATGTATTCAAGACTCATACCCACCATTGGCTGTAGGCAGTAAAAAAAAAATCTCCAGAAGCAATACGCTGTTTAACATGCAGATCTGCCGATTTAGTGTCCGAGTTAATGAGCTGGCCTTAGAGCTATGGCTAAAGACAGCACATGTACACGATATAAACAACCGAGGTAATGCGGTAACGCCCCTTATGTTCCGAGCTCTTGGCGTTCTTGCAGTGGCTGAGAAGACCTAAATAAGTTGTGATGAGAGTTAAAATTACACTGAGAGGCTGACAGCACAGCCTTCAGCACCAGCGGGGCCCCAGGGCCCGACCCTGTGTCCGTAAATGTCTGTTTCTCCCCATTTGAGCATGTCAGGCCTTCCCTGCCTTCATGTATGTGGGTATGGTGCCTCGCTGAGTCAGACCCTCGAAGCGTTTGTACGTGTAGTTGAGGAACACCCAGTCCTTCGACTTGAAGTCTGGCTCGGTCGAATTGGCTGTTCACAAACACAAAAATGAAAGGAGCTTTTGATTATTTCAAGCACCACCTGGGGGCGCTGTGGACCATGCAATGTACATGAGAAGCCCGTTCCAGTATTATAGTCTTAAGAATAAAGAGCTGGGACAATAACAGTAGAGTATAAGGAACAAATATTAAAATGAATTTGTTTGTGTATCAATAACTTCCCTTTCGCTGAGAACATATTATATTATTTTGTAAATATATTTAAAGACCTAAGGTTTGTCATGCTCTGTCTGACTGACACAAGGCTAGTGACACTAACAGTGTTTGTTTATTTCACAAACCTGGCTGAAGGATATCTGATTCAGGGAAATCATCAAAATTGGAGGTGTCATCAATGCTCTTGATTTCAATGGAGATGGCTGCTGGCCGCTCCCTGTGGAGAAGACATGGAGGGAAGCATGAACAGAAAGATGAGGAAGAACTCAGACAGGAGTGGTTTTGCAGAGGTTAAAAAAAAAAAACAAAAAAAAAACGCTTCCTGTACCTGATGTGTTCCCAGTCCACTGACTCAAAGAACGGATGACTTTTGATCTCTTCCACACTCACAGCTCCAATCCTGTTCTCAGCATCAGTGCAATACCTGAAACACACAAACAGACGACCTTTATATTCACATCATTTTGATGGAGGAAATAATTTAAAAATACTAACATTTTTCAGTTGATCTGTAAAGGTATTCATCTTTAAAACTAAAATAAAAATGCATCTCACATACCTTAATATCAAGTCTTTGGCCCTCTCTGATATGGGGACTTCAGGTGGGAAAACCAGTGTTTCTTTCCAGTTCATCACTTTCCTGTACGTCTCCTGTGGCGTCTCCGAGCAGAAAGGTGGATAACCTGACCAGCGCCAGTAGGAATTAAGAAAAAGCTTGTGGTATTGCAAGACTAAAACCCTATTGTACAAATTATCTGCTATAAGATGGTGCCAACAAAGTGCACAGCAGAACAAAACTGCCTTTACTGCTACCTGTACAGGTCAGCTAACAGAAGCTGCAGTGTAACTAAAGCCAGGTAGTGCACCTGTCTGTTCAGTAGGCTGTATGAGTGTGTCATTATGCAGTGTGACTGGGTGTAATATGTAGGGCTAAAGGACTGGAGGTGGGTTGATCACACTGTACATCTTTAGTTCTTCATATTTTGAACTGACAGACAAACACATGCTTACCAATGAGCATTTCATACATGATGACACCCAGAGACCACCAGTCACACAGCTTATTGTAGCCCGTCTGCATGAAAACCTCAGGAGCGATATAGTCTGGTGTTCCTACAGTGGAATAAGCCTGCAAGCCACACAGACAGTGGGAAGGTTAGGGCTAAAGATAGGAATTTCATTTTAAGATGTACTCATCTGCATTTTGTCAATATACACAAGCAATCATTTTTCAGTATAGTACCGGCTTAAAGGTCTTGTTGCCATTAAGGATGTTCTTTACTGAGAATGTGCCTGCTTACACAGTCATTTCCTCTGGAACACCAGTTCATCAAAATGCCAAAGCCTTACCAGCTGCCTCCGGTTCTTCTTCCAGGTTTCTGCTTTTCTCTTGGAGTTCATATTTTGAAAAGCTGCAGCATTCAGAAAAACAAAGGCAGGAAAAGCATGTCATGATTTTCAGCAGTTACATTATGTCTTTTGAAAAAGACCAAGTATTGTGCTTCTAAAAACTTCATTTTGATAAAAATGACTGCTAATAATAAATCTGTATTTGGATACGGTCACATTACTGCTTGATTTTTAATGTGGACGTTTTCACTCACAGAAGTCACTAGGTGGGTTGTGCGTCAGGTTTCTGTAAAATTCAGTGCGATGAGCTTTCTTCAATCCTGTACACAGGCCAAAATCTGACAGCTTCACATGGCCCTGTGAGAAAAGACACAATTGCTAAATCATGTGCAGAAAGTCACCATGCACATGCTCCACTGGGTATACTATTCTGGGTGTCTGTCCATGCATAATGCTTCTGTATGTGTTTTTGTACAGCAGTAGTGGACAGAGGCTTTAACACTCAGAGCACTACAACTGTGTGTGGTCTGACCCTGGAGTCCAGCAGCAGGTTGTCTGGTTTGATGTCTCTGTGGATGAAGCCCAGCTGGTGGATGGAGTCAATGGCCAAAACTGTCTCTGCAATGTAGAACTGGGTGGCCTCTTCAGACAGCGTGTCCTTCTTCATCAGCAGGGTCATCATGTCGCCTGCCAACAAGCTCAGATGTCAGCACATAAAAAAAATGATCATATAAAGACTTTTTCAGCCAATACATGTTTGCTCACAATGGACTATGATTTCTGATGGGAAAAAAAAATCACCTGTTTTCCAGTTCAATAAATCATCTGTTCTAAACACTCTGGATTGTTTTTGCTGTATTTCTGCATAGTAATGTCGACATTGCACTCATGCCACCAAAACAGCTCCTGAGGGTTAAATTATATTTGTGGTCTAAGTCTGAGGATGTTAAGGTATCAGTGCAGACCTCCAGGCAGGAACTCCATGATGAGATAGAGGTTTCTCTTGTCCTGGAAGCTGTAGAACATCTTGACCACCCAGGCGCCATCCGCCTCCACCAGTATGTCCCTCTCTGCCCGAATATGAGCAACCTGCAGGGAGCAGGTAGACATGCTAAGACCCAACACCACAACTGCAGCAGAGCCTTTAAAAGTATTAATTTTACGTGCATTCCCTAAAACTTTAAACCCTCCAGCAGCTAAAAGAAAACAGGTAGAGGAGCGCTAACATTTTTCAAGACTATGGCACTTTGCAGTGACAAATATTTTACCTGTTCCTTTTCCAGCATGTCTGCTTTTCTCAGAATCTTCATGGCGTAAATGTGCCCTGTGTCTTTTTTCTGCACCAAACGCACCTGAAGACATCATCGTTAAAATCAAAGTGAATACTAATGCCAGTTCTTTGGTTGACAGAAGAAATGTGTGTAGACTTGCAGCAGTGAAAATATAATATGAGGAAATGAAATTAACAATGTGGTAACATTGTGGTAGAGGTGCACAGAAATGGCAAGGTACAGTGAGCAGCGTTCGAACCACACACACTCAAGAGGTGCTGACTTTTCAAAACCCCTTGCACACATTTCAATTTTATAGGGCTTCAGCTTTTCCATTCTTCTTTAACCTACCTCCCCAAAAGCACCTCGTCCAATCACTTTAAGGGACTCAAAGTCATCCAAGCCAAGTCGTGTCCTCTTCAGTCGCAAAAACTCAGTCTCCTTACGGGCATGCTGTGAGCGCCGCATTACTTTCTGCAAAGCACAGAGAGACTGAGATTAAGAAGAAAGCAACATAGTTTTCGTTACCAGTTTGAGGCCTATAAAAATACATACTGTACCTCTTCATCTGGTAAACCTTCTTCATCCATCGCCTTCTCCAGCTTTTTCTGCCTGTAATAAATGTATAAGCAAAGTATAAAAACCAGAGCAACAGCTATGTTGCAAAATGTTCTACTGCTAATTTACACGTTTATGAATGAGAACTGTCAGCGTGGAAACATACAAGGAAGGACTAAGTCACCTGATACGTGTCACATCATGAAAATTAATACCATCACTGTTTGTGGATGTAAAAAGTCAATCAGCTGTCTTTTCCAGGAGGCACCAAACCATGACACCTGGTGTAGAGATCAACTCTCAGGTAAGATGAGACAACAAAAGGTAGATTATGAGACACCCTTTGCTGTGCTCACACCTGAGATGCAACACCTCTGCAGTCTCCTTCTTTCTTCTTCTTCATGAGCTGTCCCTCTGATGTCCTCATTCCTGATCCTATCCATCCTCATCACTCCCAGAGAGAACCTCAACATCTTCAGCTCTGCTACCTCCAGCTCTGCCTCCTGTCTTTGTCTCAGTGCCACTGTCTCTAAACCAGACAACATTGCTGCTCTCACCACTGTCTTGTCCACCTTTCCTTTCATTCTTGCTGTGAGTTCATTAAATAATAATAATGTCATGAAGCTTTTGTAATATAGGGACATACAAAATGGCCTCGATATGTTCCTGAGAAAGGACACAGGCTGTGAAACAATGGATTTCACCTCATCTCACGCTCCTCGTGCTGGGTGAGCAGAGTGCTGTAGAAGTTTTCCAGTGTCAGCTTGGCCACAGTCACCCTCTCTCGGGTGTGGTTGCTCATGGGAAGGGCAGCTGCAGTCCCTCCCGTCATGGCCATACTATCCTATAAGATAAAAACACAAAAAAAGTTGTACATATCAGTCCAGCCACTGCATTCATTTTGTGCAGTAGATGTACATTGGTCAATTTCACAATCAAATTTAATGTTAAAAAAGTTCAGCTCACAGTCAGTGAGGAGCACTTGCTGCCAGAGGGGAGTAAAAATCAGTACTAAATACAGGCTGACTTCCACTGGCAGCAGTACTGGCACTGCCTGTTTTGCAAGGATGTGTAGACTAACAATGCTATGCTACTTTCTGGCGTGACCATTCCTTTATCCTGTAATTACCCCTGTGGTAACAGTGGCTGCTGTTCTACTCATGGATGGCTCATGATCTACATGGTTTTACTACAGAGACTAATCAGTGGTAGGACAATGTCAAACTACCAAACAACAATTGTAAAACTGAAGGACACAAAGCTGGAAGGTAGAAAAAAACTTCAGAAATGCACCTGTCAGCTGACGTGCCATCAGTTTGTGATTTTACTTGTTTAATGTTTCACACCAGATCAGAACTCCTGTCCTAAGCAGACATCTACAAACCACTGAATAGATCCGTACTTCTGTGCTCAGACTCAAGCCAGTTCTGAAACAATTTTTCACACACTGACGTCTTTGATTTTATGAGTAGGCCTCATGTGGGTGGAGTAAAAGCCACAGAGAGCAGAAGAACCACACAAATACTACTGAGGTAGAAGCTACAAGTGGTGGTATCCATTTAAATAAAGACCAACATGAATGATGAGTGCAAAGCACTACAAAGGAAATTTTAGTTTTCTACTTAAATTGTAGAATATCAACAGGAGTATGTATTGAATGCATTATGTAACAGATTTAGAGAGGAAGAAGGCGGATATGTACATCATTAAATGATTTCCATCAGAAAAGTATGAATGGGCTTGATTAGCTCACACAGAGATAAAACAGCCCTGCTGCTATGAGATAGGAGCCATGTTTCGTCTAGTCACCGGGTCTTTTCCCGTCCTGGCCCCAACAATCTCACAAACAACACAACATTTCCTGACTTCTGAGAGAAATCACTGAATCACTGTGCAGACTCCCCGGTTTGGGAGGTTTCTGCTGGGTGGTAAACAGGGGTGTAGGGTTACTGAGGTCAGTACAGATTTACCTGAGCACAACACAGCAGTGAAAACAAAGCCAGTTCAACACTGGCTTAAGGTTGGAGGACCAAAGATTTTGGAAGAAGTGTGTGTGTAATAAGTGGAAACTTCTTCATGCTAGAGGCAGCATGGGGAGGAGAAAACTCAAAGTATAACAAACAGAGAGGGCTTTGAGTCTGTGAAAGTACAGGCAGGACTAAATTATGAGTCTGATTAGAAAAATGCTATTCCATCAAATATCAAGATATTAAAAAGAAAAAACTCGAATGAAACAAATCTGTTTAATTGTGTCTCAGTTCCATTTAGTGTCCTAGTAAGCCCTGACCCTGAGCCAGCAGGTGCAACACCAGATCCCTAGAACTAGCTTAACTAAATGTAAAGCAGCTGTTTTGAATGCTAGCAATTATACATGTGCTTTGCCTACTGTGACATTGAATGTTAAAGGCCTACGTATGCACACACTTACACACCGTAGACCTGAATGACTTTTGTGATGGTTTTTCCACCAAAGTGGAAAGTGAAGCATCATTCAAACAGGAACGAACCTTTAGCTCACACTCCAGGGATTCAGTTTGGCTTGACGTCAACCTAAATCCACCCAGAGCTAAACAAACAAAGCTACACCACTCAGGCACTTATAAGGAAAGAATTATGAACATGAGCTCACCATTTTGAGACTAAAGCATTCAAACTAAAACGGGTCTCAATGTCCAAATCTGGCCATCATAACTAGAATCCACTAATGGTCACAATGTGAATAAAACGTTGGTGTAAAACTGAGACTGTTTTTCCTCACTTTGTTAAAACTACTAAAGGTTAAATCCACCCAAATTACACAAACTTAGTAATTTTCTAGTTTTGGTTTTCCTTGGCAAACTCTTGAGAAGGGATTTTTGGTATTGGTGCTTAAATATTTAAAAATGATGTCCTTTCACAGTGTTTAAATAATAAAGTATGACCTAATCAAAAACTGTGGATAGCAAGGTCTGTGGTTTATCTGCACTGGTTGTTATTAAATACCTAACAACCATTATATCAAAACAGCAGTAATCCTGGTACCACGCTACAATTATCTGACCTGGTACATAATGAGCTGATAGACTCTAAATGACGTATGTGTGTGGGGAAACAGATCATCTGGTGTCAAATTCTTGCGCTTACGTGTGTGTATGTATGTGTGTGTGTGTGTGTGTGTGTGTGTGTGTGTGTGGAAACACAGACACACTCCACCCTTCAAGTGCTCTAAGTGACTGGACAGAAAACCCTTTCCGTCCTGAATGAATGGGCTCAGTCATGACATTAAAGAGAGGGAAGGGGCGCATTTCTGTTTATTTCAAGTTAAACAGTCACTTTTGTATTGAAAGTCACTGCATTTTTCCAGTAATGGGGATAACAGTGAATCAATTATTCTGTAATATCCCTACCGATTTGCAATATTCATTTTCTATGACAAAAATAGAAATCCTGATATATCTATAAATTTATATTTTGACACTGTACAGAAATAGATGAACAAATGGGGGGTTAATGGCACAGTGTATATACTGTGTATGTGTATGTGTATATATATATATATATATATATATATATATATATATATATATATATATATATATATATATATATATATATACTGTGTAGTGCAGCTTTTTTCATGTTTCTTGGATTCACCTGCATGGAGCATATGATGATCTAAATATAAACCCTGTCGTTCAGCCTGGTTAATGTTTCCGCTCTCACCTGAGCTGACACCCCGTCAGACCTCTGCACTGTAGGATGAGAGGCTGAGCTACATCATAGTCACAGTTAAATAATGAGGCTGTTTTATACAAATGCTGGCTCGGTGTGGCGCCGTGCTGTTAGCCGTCTTATCCTACGCTGCCTCTACGTCTCTTGTCTGTCATCACAGCCACAAATAAAAAGCCCACGGCATAAAAATAAACAATAATTTGTCAGAAATGTTTTCACTTACCTCCGTATCCTGCTCCAGAGTCAATTATTGGCTTGGCGCCAGCCCACGACCCAGTCGAAAGAAAATAAATCGGGCTATTTCGGGTTTTCCTGCCTAATATTTAGGCAGTTGGAGGCTAGAGGCTCCAGTTACTGGCGACCCCTTAGAGAAAATATCAATATCAATATCGATATCAACGCCAAATCATATCCGAAGCCTTCTGACGCTGACAGCAAGCTATCCTAAACTCATTTAAAAATATTTTGCTGTGTTCATCAGTATCCTCTATATTCAGCGCTACCCTCGCCTTTAATAAAGCCTCTGTCGCTATCAAATATTAAATCAGCGGCGCTGCTTCCTGGGACCGTCAGGACTCATCAGATGTTCTGGCCACGCAACGGGGCTGTATTTGAATGACGTTGGCGCGAACCAATCACAGATGAAGGAAAAGACCCGTGGTTTTCACTGGCCAATCATATGTGGAACATTTGTGAGAATGACATGTGCCTCAGCCAATCAGAATTTCTGCGCCGCCGATCAAGAGCCGTGCTCCAGGACGCAGCCTCTTCTGGTTATCCAGCACTGGCAACTATGAAAGAAAACACAGTAGCCACAGTAGTTGAAAGCTTTCTTCATTTGAATGGCTATGCCTGGTGCAAAGCTTTACCAAAATAACTAATATTGTGATACTTTTTAAACATTAAATTACAAAAATATATAGCAAATGTCAATGAAAGGTCAATGAAAGGTCACATTTTGAAGAAAATAGTAGACCAAGAGACAAATAAATCAAATTGCATTTCAAACAAAATGTTATTTATATTACCATATCAACATTTAATATACTAAATATGAAAGCAAAACTAATCTATATTTTATTGGACTGCGTATAAAGCAATAAAGGAAGTAAAAACACAAAAATGAGTGAGAGAGAGACCACCGCTATATTCTAGGCATATTCTCAGAAACAATGCCATAAGATCAGAGATCTCTGGTGCAACAGTTCAAGATGTCTGCACCTTGTTTGGCCTAAAATGCAAAACTGTTTAACCTAGACATATCAACAATATATCCATGAATACTCTAAAGGAACATAAACCATAATAGCAGGGACACTTGAAAAACGAATTACTACTGAACAGAGCAGGTAAGACCCAACACAGACCTGTTTACCATAACAGTGAGAAGCTGTGACAGTTACGTGAATTTTCTCTGCCAGTTTGGAAGGTTGAGTGCTTTTTACTCTCAGAGCAATGGTGTCAAACCAAACAGACGTGGGTGTATCCTGCTAACATGTCTGGGTGTGGTGTCCAGCAGACAAGGCTGTTTTTATATTTCTCACATCAACGGGGCCCACTGAGCTGTGACACAGCACCTATATTTAGATTTGGGCTATAAACTCTCTGGCCTGCAGCCATATGCTTCGAAAAGCTCCATCTGAAACACTCAGACCACTGAGCCACATCTTTAATGAAATCAAGACTCCACCACTGGCTAACAGTTAAAATAATTATTTTTCCTATTCAGATTGGGGTTAGAGAAAGGCAGAGAGAAAAAACAAATAAATCATGTATACAATTTCTAGAAGACGGAAATGCTTTAGAAAATCTAAATACAGCCCTTCTTTTATCTTTGAAGAGTTTATAAAAGGTTCTAAGTTTTAGATGTGGCAAACATAGATTTGCTTAATTATACAATATTAGTGCCATAAACCGCAGAACATACACCCCAAAAGTTGTTTGCTTGACATCTGGAATTTCCTGATTTGTCATAGTTGAAAGGACTAAGGTTCACACATAAATATATCCTTAAGTCATCAGCAGCTCGCTTCTCTACATTACACCCTCAGCAGTTTCACAAATCTTCCCATATTCTTTTTATTTTGCTTATGAAACCTGCCCAAATGTGATGAAACATACTAAAACTAGACTTCCTTTAAAAAGTTGTCTTTTTAAAAAAAGAGTTTCTCTATGAGTAATAATGATTCAACATTACGTCTTTTCTATGCACATCTTGAGCAATACTCATGTCTAGAATGGTAGAAAGCAGCAGAATAAATATGTGCTCCTTGATTATCAATTAACATTAACTGAGAAGGAAACAGCAGGACAGTTTGCTCATACGGAAAATAAGATCATTTCAACAAAATAAATGCAGACACCACTCAGCAGGTCATATTTTCTACGGAGTCATTGATTCTCAAATCCCAGATGTTTGTGAAGCTTTATTAAAGAGAATTTACATAAACTGAGTGATTAAACTTTTTACAGCAGTTTGAAGAATGTACACAAAAATGAGAATACAATCCTTTGTCCATAAAGACTCTCAGATCACAAAAACATACTTTTTCATTTTTGTATCAAGAAAAAAGGTCCACAAACACAAAAAAGTGTATGTGAAGACTCCTCTCCAGTTGCGTTCCAGGCCAAGACTGTAACTCTTTCTGTAGCAATGTACTTAAAGAGCATATGAAAACATTGTCATATTTTTTCCTATACATATCCAGACCTGTGAATAAATTCTATCCCGGTCTAGCATTCTCCCCTCAGAGACATTCAACCTGAGTGCTTTGAGGTCTGTAGTCAGTGCGTGCAGGTAAAAATAAAGAGCCCAAATGTGAGTGAAACTGTCCAAAACTGTGTTATATATCTTGTGGGTCAGGATTCAGCTGGTGAGGTCTGGCATGGCGCTCCGTTGCGGGTGCGGAGCTGAGATTGAGCAATGTCAGCCAAGGCGCTCTGGATCTTTTCCAGGAGCATATCACCGCGGTAAACCACCTCCTCCAGACGAGCTGCTGCCTCGTGGTTCTCTTCCTCTAGCTGCCGCAGACTGGCCGCCTGGCAAGAGGTTATTGTGGGGGTGGAAGGTTATAACATCAAGCAACTGATGTGATTAGCTTTCCTCTATCCTTTGTCCTGAAGCCTCATCATGTATCGGGGGGGGGGGCATGACAATCTAACAATAACTGAATTCCTTAGCAATGACAACAGACATCATGAATAGCCAAACTATGTGGTCTTTCAGCCACAAACACCTGCTTTTCTCACTTACACATGTACTGTAAATCAGAAAACATTAGCATGTGACAGTGACAAAATACAAGTGAGAGAACAACAGAACCTATTGGCTGATTTTTTTGTTACTGATTTTTTATTGCTAGATTAACAAAAGAAGCATATTTTTTAACTATATGTTAAACTGGCAAGAAATGCATAAGTTAAAAAAAAACAAATCACCCACCAGTTACCTGTCATTCAGATATGTCAGAGGTGAGAGACTGAAGCTCACAGTGGAAACCACACAAATTTCTTAAGGTTTCGGATAAAAAAAAAAAAAAGATAAAACAACAGATGTAAAGGAAGTGATCCACATATGCACAGAGCCTCTCTTGGGATGTGCTGCTGCAGCTGAAAATTTCATTTCTGAGAGGTTTTGCATTCAAAGTTGAGAGCAGGTATATTCACAAAAATATTAACGCGCAGCTGTGCAGCAGAATCATTCATTTGACTTCAACTGGAAAAGAAAAAAAAAAAAAAAAAAAAGGTTGGCTGTTTTATACCCGTGAGAGTCTTGACTTGTTATTGGATAAGACAGCTGTCAAAGCGTTCACCTGGCTCCCTCTGTTGGCTGAAGGGAACAACTACTAACTAGGCTTTGATTTTGTGTGGAAGCGAAAGTGGGCATCTAAACCCAGGTTTCCCTGCACATAAATGTTTCATAAAGACAAAGACAGATGCTGCCCATAAAATGTTAATATATCCATCTCGAACACTACTGTGATTTCTGAGGGGAAAACTGAAGTCAAAAATGTCTGAAAGATGCTTGTGTGTGTGCTGACCTGCAGAGCTGCTGTGGACTCCTCACTGGGCAGAGAGTCGATGAGTACATCTACATCTTTGGCTGTTCTGGCAATCAGTGCTGCAAATAACTGGGCATATTCTGGACAGACATTAAACAAAAAAAAAGACAAATATGAACCCTTATACCATACAAAATTCACTGTTATTCAAGACCATGCATGAGACAGAACAAAACTGCATTCACTTTGCACTTTCAGTCTTTTACCCACCCTACAAACTAATTAAAAAACAAAAATAGATATACAGGTGTGAGAAAAAAAATAAAAAAAAGGTTCAGGTATTGAGATTAACCAAATTCACAGTTAGCCCCAATACTCATCAGGGTATTGTTACTTTATAAGGTGATTAAACAGCCTTAGTACTCAATTTGATTTGATGTATGAACAACCCACGATGTATTCAGCAGTCTGGAACAAAAAACTGTACATCAATAGCTCTTAACTATCAACAGTCGTGTTTGGGTTAGACTTTTTTTTATTATCTTGAAATCTTTAATATTGATTATAATATAGTTTTAATTATATAATCCTGATATCACTGACTGAAATGAGTATGTGTATGTGTAATATCTGGCAATTTGCAATCACTTTAATAAAATGATTAGTTCATGAATCATGTAAACCAGAAAGCAATGAAAGGCAGGATGTATTAATTGAAAGGTTATAGGAATTTAATAAGCTTTAACCTTAGAATAAGAAGAAATAAAGTACCTTCAGTTGGATTTGCAGGCTGATCCTTGTTGATAGCTGTCTGGATGTTACTGAAGGAGGCAGGAGGCGCACATTGTTGCAGAACGCCAATGGCATTACAAAATTGATCTGCAAGCTGAACATGCACACACAAAAACCATTATGTACATTAGACAGAGAAAGAGAGATTTTTTTTATTTGATTTTTAAAGCATCTTTACAATGAGTTAATCTTTCAGAAGACAAGCGAGAAGGAGAGAGTCAGAGAAGGTGAGAGGGAGAGAGAGAGAAAAAGTGAGAGAGAGAGAGAGAGAGAGAGAGAGAGGGAGAGCTAGGGAGAGAGAGGGATGAGAGAAAGAGAGAGATGAGGGGGAGTGTATTGATCCCGGAGGAAATTCAATTAACCAGTAGCAGCATACAGACAATGGTGCCCTCTACAAGAAAGCTAGTTGTTTACATTACCAGTGATGTTAACGTGTGATAACTGCTAACTACAAGGTCTTGACGCTTCAACACGGTAGCAAATGTGATGAATGTGACAAGTGAAACTAAAAGCCGAAATTATTCTGTGAAAAACGGATCCTGACGTTACCTACAAAACGTTAGTAGTTAGCTAATGCTAATAATGTTAACAAGACACTGAAATATTACGGTGCTGCTTCACAAAACTACCGCCTTCAACTTTTATATCCAGTCGAGGATTTTGTTTTCGTCGCTTGTTATTTCATTACGCCAACATGTAATAATATCAATATTCGTCTTACCGAATTAACAGCGTCTTGAAGCTGCGTTAGCCTGTCCGCCATATTTTCTGTAATTTAACAAAATCCCAGTGGCATTATCGCGAGAATGCCAGGGTACACTGAAATCTCGCGTAATTAAACGGTGTTTTGGGAGCATTGTAGGATATTTCGGTTAGCTGTACCTCCTCAAGTCACCTAAAGAGTGTGTTTGCAGCTAATGAGGGAAGCATTTAACTCAATGAGTTCACATCTGCTGACATCTCATTGTGTTTTAAAAAGGGACAGACCTGCACCCGAGCATCTACTTGCTTCATCTACACATATACTTGATGGGTGTTAACGTTAGCCTGTAGCTAATGTTAGCTACCAAACATCAACAGGAAGTATCGAGCTCGTTGAATTCCAGTGTTTTGGACTCTTAGTTCTCCAGGTAAAACAGTTTATCCTTATCTAATATATCTTTATTTAATTATCTAACTCGGATTGGGAGAAGCAGGTTGGCGGTATGCTACTTAGACCAAGATGTTTGTAGTCCGAGCCTGAAGTAGGTTTGCATGACAGCTTTAATGTGGTAGCCAGCTAAATTAATAAGTTGGAAGATTTATATTTGTGTTCTTGGTAATAAATGATACAGTACTTAATTATCTGAAACAGAAAAAGAGTTTCCTTTACGTTTAGTAGATATAAATATGGGCTACAAATAACTTAAACCACGTACAGCAAGGTGGTATGAGTTTCAACGAATTTAGGATAAGTAGGGTTGAGTTAATGGAGCTTTTGATTAATACACTGATTTTTCATAATTTATGTTTTTTTTTACTTTGGTTTTTGTTCTGAGCAGTTTCTGTTAGTTACCAGGCTAACCTGTTAATTATTACTGAAATATGGCTCATTACCCAGGAGCTCACTCTTCTTTATGCAAACTACAATGCTGTGGTCATTAAACCTTCATAATTCCTCATAATGATGACTTGTATTTCCTCAGGCATGAACTGTACCTTAGAGAAGGTCCTGGCAGATGCCAAATCATTGGTGGAAAGGCTTCGGAACCATGACAACGCCGCTGAGATGTTAATCGAACAGACAACATCCCTCAACAAGCGAGTGGAAGCCATGAAACAGGTAGGGTGTCACAGGATGTTGGTGTTGCCAAAATATTTTACAGATCCTTTCATGCCATCCTTTTTCAGCTGACCTTGGATATAGTCTTATTGCCAGATTTCTCTTGTATTAACATATATCACTGATAGATGATTATATCTAATAGCACATAGCACAGAATTGTAGTTAACCAGCACATTTAATGGTCCAAAATATAACAAATATAAATGAAAACCTATGCTGTATCTACAGCCACATGAATTTTACAAGTTACTAAGTGATAATATGAAGATAAGATTTTTCATTTATTTTATTGTGAATGTACTGAACTTCCATACTTGTCAACAGTACCAAGAGGAGATTGACGCACTGAACCAGGTTGCACGACACCGACCTCGGTCCAGTCTGGTCCTTGGAATCCAACAGGAAAACCGTCAGATCCGAGAGCTGCAGCAGGAAAACAAAGGCAAAGAATTAATTTGTTATTGTGTTTATTTGATTATTGAATGATCTGGCTAGTTTTTGGTCCAGTCATAAGGAAAACATGACCAAGAAAAAAGTTATTTGTTGTGTCCATCAAGACGTGTTTTGCTGCCTGCTCACACTGTTGAGCAAGCATCCAGAGTGTTTTGGTAAAATATTAGAGGTTTGTTTGCTAAAAAGAGTAATGCAACATAAAGCAGATAGATCATCTTCTCCATTGTCATGTAAACAAACCAAATCTGTCCCAATTCTTCCTGCAGAATTACGGACGTCGTTGGAGGAGCACCAGTCTGCATTAGAACTCATCATGACCAAATACAGGGAGCAGGTGTTCAGGCTCCTGATGGCTAGCAAGAGGGACGACCCTGCCATCGTGAGCCAGCTAAAGGAGCAGCACAACACGGTTAGTGAGGCCCACTTCTACCTTTACAGGTACAATGTGTATTGTAGAGTATAGCAAAATTGAATATTGCATTGTTTTAATGTTTGAATGATTTTTTTTTATTTTTATTTTTTAAATCTACATCACGAGTGAGTCTCCTTTCACAGAAGCAGCCATGTTGCACCGCCACATTTCTACAGTAACCCAGAGCAGACAAACCAAACAATGGCTCTAGACAGGGAATTTTGACACCCATTGAAGTGACACCCACCATACCCTCCCTCATGCCTTTAAACTGGGGGTGGGTGGCGTGTGAGAGGTGCTCGGAAGGTCTCACCGATCTCTTTCACATTTTACACATTGAACCTTTAAGGGCCTGATGATTTTTGGATTGCCAACATCTGTGATGAACTAAAATATTCCCTTACTAGCTTTGATAAAGAGCAACTTCAAGATATAAAAACACCTGGTGCATGTCACACTATTTAGTACAGTATACTGTATTTTTGATCTAGTATTTACACCTGTACCAAAACGTAAAAGTTTTCATAGCATTTTCCGTGTGTTAATTTCATCTAGGAAATGCAAGCACACATAGACAAGATCAACGAGATGGCCTCTGTGATGAGGAAGGCGATAGAGGTGGACGAGGGGCGGGTGTGTGAAGACGAGGAGAGGATCAAACAGCTAGAGGTAAAAGTATAAATCCAATCCTGTTGCACATTCATTTCTATCCAGTTTAGAGACCCTGATATTACTGATACACTGAAAGAGGGGACAAAGTCTTGTCTGTGCACAGAAATGACAAATTAATACTTTGAAGGGGGGAATCCACATACATTAAAACTGTTTTCAATGGGTCAGATGACAACCTGGATAAATCTACATCACTTATATAATGCCATCCTCCTCTCATAGTCCTTAGTCCTTGGTCATTCTTTGAAAATTGTGACATATATATGACAAATGTTATGTAATTTGTAGTCATGTGTCCAAAATCCATGCAGAGCTGATGGATGTTACGTGTTTGGTGATGCAAATTATATCAAGCCATCAACGGTTAACTATTCCTTTAATGAAAAGTTAGGTATGAGTATTAGTAGTAAAAGTATATTTGCAAGTAGTAATGGTATAATTTCATTTGTGTGTATTTTGTTTCAGCTAGAGAATAGTGGCCTTCGGGAGCTCCTGGGAATCAGCCGTGAGGCTTTCTTGGTTCTGAAGAGAGAAGACGCGTCAGAGAGCACGTCGCTGTCGCCGTTGGTGACCAGCGCTGATGTCAGCTTACGAAAGAGTTAGAGTCCGGGGTGACCATCCTCCCCCGCCTCACCTTGCTGCTACTACTGTGTACAATCTGTTGCCACATACCACTTCATCTTTCCATCTACAGACTGTTTTCCATGATCCTCCACCTTCTCCTGGAGTGTTTGCAGTATGATTGTCCAGAGCTGCATCCCCACCCGGTGATTCAGACAGCAGTAGTACACACACTCATCTTTCTTATTTTTTGGAACTTCTGTTGTGTTTGATAATTACTCCAGCATGCACAAGCCTGTGGTGCCTGCAAGGATTTAAAAGTGTGAATGAATGAAAGAAGGGCTTGAGTTCAAATAAATCACTAAAATTGAAATCGTCTTTGTTGAGTTGATGTGGGAGAACACCTGCTCATGTTTCTGGTTCTGTTTTGAGTGGTTATTGTTCGTTTGACCAACAGTTTAAAAGCTGCAATAGGAAACGTATAACCCAACATGCAGGATATGCTGAAACATCTTTCTGCTGCAGAGCGGTTACAGCCAGAAGAGTTGTGTTACAATGAATTATTATAAAAACTGAAGACCAGTTATGTCCATATAACAGATATAACCATCATGTACACAGCACAATGCTTGATAGCAGAAATTGATGATGTCATTATTATGATCTGAGAGTGGATATTAGGAAGGAGCTCCCACTCCACCACATTTCCAAGCTCCACAGTCGTCATTTTAAAGCCCATCAGTACATACAGCTTTAACAATTTAATACCACAAAACGCATACAATGGCTCAGTCACTTGTAGTCGTTTGTCTTTTAGTGATTTATCTCCAGTAGCATTAACGATCTGTGTTTGAGGGCGGGGAGAACTATCGCGGGATCGGAGGACCGATTCTCGCGGAAGTAGCGCGCGCTGATCGTGAGAGCGGCAGAGGTAGAAAGCGGAGCGGCAGATCCCTGTCCCCAGTCCGACATGGTGTCTGTGGTCCTGCAGAGACTCCTGCTACCCAGACACAGAAAACTGCACGACCACCAGTGACTTTTTCTAAGCGTGTCGTCAAACAAGCGAAGCAGAGGAAATGTTTCGTCAGATTTGGCTGCTGCTGTTTGTCTCCCTGAGTGAGATCCAGGCTCAAGTGGAAAGTGAGTTATTAGAGCTGTTCGCCATTTCAAACGATTTACCTTTATTAATTATAGCTTCATTAGCCTTTTTAAGGCTTTAAGGCAGTGGAGTTTGATAGTAGCTACCTGCATTGTGCGGGAGAAAAAGGTTAAAGTTGGTATTTGGCTCTTTAGATTAAAAATCAGTGACGCTTTGACATTACAGAGTCGCCTTAGCTAGCTGAATATTTAATTTAGTCACAGACGGGTCGTTTGTTCACTCCGACCACCCCGTGTACCCTCAAACATCCACTAACCTATAGTGAATTTATCTGCACATGCGGTTTGAGAGGTGGAGTTGTCGTTTTTTATGTTTTACCATGTTCACGTGTAGTTCACATGAGAGTAAATGTGATTGTTTTTATATGTTCAAATGTCTGTGTGTGTTTGTGTCATCCAAATGTTGACACTGCTGCTGCTGGAAGACACAGGTCAACGCTAACAACATGCAGGCCCCTTGCTCAGCCATCTGTCCTGCTCCTACACATCATGTGAAAGTCTCAGATGGCAGCTCTTAAAACTCGTGTAACCAGTAATTTGTGCCACTGTTAGATTCATTTGTATATGGCTCAGTGTTTCTGCTTCTAATTACATTTTGTCAGGGTGGGATAACTTCTGAAATGTCACTGAGACAATCACGGGACTTGGAACTAAATAAATTCTTTAAGCTCCAAACAAAACCTTTGAAACTCTTAATATCTGTTAAAGGTTTTAAAATAATTCTGGCCTATTAAAAATGTGCTAGTAATATCTTAATGTTATGTCCTGTGTTGACACTGAGCGGCCAATATCTGATGTTTAACGAAAGGCCAGTATGAGTTCAGTAAACCATTTTGCCATAAAATAAACTTGGGCATGTATCCTACATTATGGTTTCTCCCTGCGACCTACTGTTTACGTGTCAGTAGTTCAGCTGTGAGCTGGACTCTGCAAACAGAAAGAAAAAGCGAATACGTCACATTCTTTGGATGTGAGACAACCATATCTCACATATCAGGATGCATCTTAGGTGTTTCAATAACATCACCGGCTGTTATGCAACCTCTGGGCTGTTTATGTTGCTAATGGAGAAAAGCAATGAGAAGTAGTAGATGCTGTCGGTGACCTTGTGGTAAGGCTGTTAAACCTGCTGAAGTCAATCAGGCTGATCACTAGAAGAGAAACTGAAAAAAGTTCAGTGTAGCAGCCATGCGTTCATATATGAAGAAGTAATGGTGTTGTATCACCCAGATTTCTGTTAAAGTTGCGGTCATTGTGAAACGTTTCCTGAAGTGCACTGCTTACTGGTGACGGTTTTGTATGCACTGCAACACTGCTGGCAATTGATCTACTGGTCAAACTACTGTTGTCAAATCTACCTGGGGGATCATTGCTGCTGCAGTGTAATTGTTGGAAGTGATCGTACCCAGCACATCAAGTGTCGGTGCTTCCCTGCACATTCCACTTAGTTTCATACATAATGGGCACTTAACAGTCAATAAATGCATATTACTACAGTTTTGATGCTGATGTAGTGCTGCATTTCTTTCCAGCAGTGAACTCATGCTTCTGGCTCTGTGTCGAACCTCATTAGTCAACACAGACAGCACCTGCATTTCCTCATTCAGTCGTCTATGATGGGTCTCTCTTTGATGCTGACTTGGTTTTAGGTTGCTCACCTGGCTTAGCACTAACAGTCAGAGCAGCTGTCTGTGATATGAGGGTGGTACTGTCCTCTGTGGTAATTCACAGAGACCCATATCTTTTTAATGTAATAATACATCCATGGCCTGAGTAACGGTGTGAGAGTGGTCCTGTAAATTTGGAAAGATCATGTGAGAGAGGGGGGAGAGATATTCTCAGGAAGAAAAATAATCCTTGACATTTGGCCTTCTGCCCGCTCTGCAGTTCAGCTCGCAGCTTTTAGAGAATAGCTTATGTTCAAATAACTGGTTTCACTTTGCCTCTTCATATTTCCATGTGCTTTTCTCATACAACACTGTTTTTGTCACAAGGCTCTTATGCATCAGTTGGCTGGTGCATGGGGTGAGGTTTGGTTTTAATTATATGATCCTCTCACTGACCTGACATTAAACAGTATATTCTCTTTGGTTGTGTCATTTACTAATTCATATGTTTTGTGTGGCCATGCAATGTGATCATGTGATTTATGTAAATAAATCGGACCTTTCCCAGACCAGGTGATTTTCCAGCCGGGAATGTTCCAGAACATCAGCCTCTCGCAGAATGAGACGGTTCAGGCCGTGGTGTCCAGGATCCCTCGGGAGGTCGCCTTCATCACCCTGCAGTTCCACACGCAGCACCGCAACGCCACGCTCTCCTACACCAGGGTGAGAAAGCACCGCCTCACCGTTAGAGAGAGGGCCTCCAGTTCCACAGCTGATAACATGCTGGATGTGGTGATCCCAGCGGGGTGTGGGATCACGCATCAGAATGTGTTACTAAATCAAGTTATGGCATTCCTCTGATAGCATCAGATGGCATTTGCTTGATGCCTTATGATCAGGGAGTTTGTTTTGCCTCTGATTAATGAATGAAGCTTTGTGAGCAAGGTCCTCTGACCCAGTGTGAGAGGTGGCAGTCAGCTGATGTACAGTCCTCTGGTCATGAGTGGCAGACAGGGCAGTCCTGAGGGAAAAGCTTCTGGCTTGGCTCCTAGACGTCTCAAGGGTTTTCAAAGACTGATTTGGGTCCAAGCAGCACAGATGGGCACTGTGCCTAATTTAGTCCAGCTCAGTTTTTTTTCCTGGCAATAGAAACAGCAGAAAAGAAAAGAAAACTCACGTGATTGATTCTTGATTTGGTCTGAAACAAACAACTATTTTAGTTAATGGATTCATCAGTCGATCATATTTTCAATTAATTGGACTTTTACAAAAGAATATAGAAAAGTCTTTTTCTACATATTGTTTTAGTAATGAAGCGACATGCTTTCACACATGCACTTAAACATTGCTAGACATTGTCCTGGTGAGCTGCATGGACTCCACTTCTGTACTTCCTCCACTTCATTTCCTGCAGGCACCACCACTATCCACAGAACAGTTTACAAATTCTTTAATTACGGAAAACGTGACTTTGCCTCTTCTCCACTTTTTTCCATTTCTGTCTCCGCAGCTGCTCACAGCAGCTACATCATTAGATCTAACCAACTGATAAGTTTTTTGCCAATTGTTTTAATAATTGATTTTTATGAGTTAGTTGTTTTAGCCCTAGAGCTGATCAATGGCGCAGAAATCAAGTAAATCTAAGAAGGAAATTCACTGAAAAAAGAGGAAGTGTGTTTTCAAACAGGTTTCTCAAGAGCAAACATGTATGTTATACACTTCAGCTTCCTTTATCTTTGTTTCACTAATTTCCTTTTCTCCTTTATGTTTATTACTTTCATTTACTTAAAGAGCTAAACCACAAGATCCTTTTTTATGTTTGTATTTATTTTATCAGCCACCGTGGTCTGCCTGTCCATTGCTGCTGCTTCTATAAAACCCATTCAATTCAATACACTGAGAAACGTCTTTAGAATAGAAAGAAGCCTATTCACCATGTTAAAAATGGAAACTGTGAACGCTTTTATAAACCAGAGGGTTGAATGTTTGTTGTGCTTGTTTCACTCACTTGTGATGTGATAGTTTGACATCGCTCTACCTATGTGGCCTATTAGATAAATGCAGTAGAAACCACATCAGATGGAGGATGTCTACTCACTCCAGCACTGCCTAAACAAAAGCACTGTTGAACAATGATGTTATTGTAGGAGCCATAGGACTGAGAGACATATAATGTGGGCGCAGTGTTCTAATCCTGCCAGGCTCGTCAACAGTAGTTCAGTATCTAGTCTCTGAAAATGTACTCTGTCACAATATCACAGTTAGGAGTTTGATACCAAGTCGAAGTGTAATTAATATAACTAAATAAAAAACCACACGGATCCCTGGTGCCTAGCAGTGTACCTCAAATTATAAGTGTGTGTGTGTGTGTGTGTGTGTGTGTGTGTGTGTGTGTGTGTGTGTGTGTGTGTGTGTGTGTGTGTGTGTGTGTGTGTGTGTGTGTGCGCGTGTGTGCGTGCGTGATTCAGATGCCAGGCCTGGGTCTCTCTCTGACAGCGGTGGATTCAGGGCTCCTGTCTGCTCTCCAGCCAGGCCAGACGTCCCTCTCCTTGTACCTGTCTTCTCCTGACAGTGACGCTGTGGTGGGCACCGGGGTCATCCTCCCGTTCTCCAGCACTGGTGAGTTTTACACACACTTCCTGGACGTGTTGGACCAGTGTGCATCTCTTCTAGTTTGTTCAGCTCAACTCAAGTCATGTGGGAGGAGTCAAAAAAAGGAAGTGATGTTTGTGAAAACTGCACATCAGCTGAACTGAAACCTGACACTTGGCACACACACTGTTGTGAATCTGCGTTGATCAGGCAGATTTTAAGGTCATGGTCAAACAAGTCATCCTGTCTCTTATCAAGTTTTTTTTTGTTTTTGTTTTTTTTTTTCCCCATTTCAGACCCTGTCCCTGGCGCCTGCAACCTGGAGTCCAACCTGGACAATGACCCAAACGTCTATATCCACTACAACCTCTACGAGACCACGATCCGTTTTGCACCAGCAAACATAGGATATAAGAGGTAATGCGGCAGGCTCACCATCGCCTGCACAGCTTCCTGTTTAGTGTTTAGTCGGTACATGTCATATCTGCCAGGACCTGGCATCAAACCTCCTCATGCAGCGGCAGTGGTGGCCTCCCCTTCTCCGCTGTGGCTGACAGCACTCGCTTTATTACCTAGAAAATGTCAGTGTCACGAAGATATCCTGGGCCAGATAAACCCATGCCTCCTTCACTTCTTCACTCATTTCCTGTTATGTGGTCATCTGCCAGCCTGCAGCTGCACGGGCTCATGCCAGGTTGTGTTTCTTTGAATGCTTGATCACTGAAAAGGTTTCAGCATGTTTAGACCTCTCCAGCTAAATGGAGATAGAGCCCCCCGCCCATGTGAATTACCACTTTTTTTTTTTTTTTCTTTTTTTTTTTTCTTTTTGTGGGAGTTTTTGGAAATCCCTAACAGTGTGCATGCAATGTGGCACATTTCATCTCCAGCTCCGTAACAGCGGAGGAATGTACAGATACTAGTGGCATTGTTTTGGCTGCTTTTCAGGTCAGATTGTAAAACTCAACTTGTTGGACATGTCCAACTGGTTTTATTATTTATAATGAACCACTGAGGAGTCCTGCCATGCTTTCTAATGTCACAATCTGGTCTGAGTTACTTTTGCACAATCCACAGAAAACATTTGAGTATGTGTAGTCACGTGGTTTCCATTGTAATAGTGCCAAAACTTTATTGCTCTGATCTAACTGTAACTGAAGCCACAGTTCGATTAGTCCTGACTGTCCCTGCTCTCTGTCAGAGGTGGACCTCCTCCAGCCTGCGACCAGTCGACAGGAACCACCACGCGCTGGCGGCTGCAGTATGACGTCTACCAGTACTTCCTGCCTGAGAATGACCTATCGGAGCACACCCTGTTCAGCAGCATTCAGGCCATGGCCGACATCCGGGGCGTGATGGAGAACGGCAAAAGAGTAAGCGGCATTCTGTGGAGAAAGTGTTTTTTTTTAAACCCTAAAATTCCACTTCTGAATCACTGACATTTCTCCTCACTCCGTCCCCCTGCAGGTCATGACGCTGCTGTCATCGGATATGAGCAGGGCAGTATTCAACTCCATCCCCGGCCAGGGGATCATTTACTCAGTCATCGTCAGAGATCCTCTACTGAACAGCTCGGCCTCCTATGTCCCCGTCCACACCTACGCCTGCAGCTTTACGTCCACTCTGGACAGCTGTCAAACCCTCGGTGAGCTCCTGCATGATTCAGATATGTATGAAGTTTCCTACTAAATCATTGTAAAACTGAACAGCTCCTGCTTTTTTATTAAAGCCTGGGATTAAACCTTGACAGCTCAAGGAGGAACAAACTGACAAACAGTAGGATTCAGGCAGCGTCGGCTGAAATACAGGAGGTCTTAGGTCTCTCAGCAACAGCAGGAAGCCTGTTCCAGCAGCAAAGTGACAGCAGTTAATGATTTATATCATTTTTCTATTTTATATTTCAGGAAAGATATCCACAAAAGTTTTTTTCACAATCACTGGCTTAGCAGGGCTCTTCGTCTGCTTCTTTGGGCATCGATTCTTCAAAAGTGGTGAGTACTTTCTAGAATCAAATTTAAAATCCAAGTGACCTCAGTTAAACTAAACCAGATCTAGTGATTTAGCTGGAGCTTGTTTATGGTTACATTTTCCTCTGCTGTGTCTTGTTGTTGTAGATGATTTGAACCAGCTCATTTCCTGTGTGAATGTGATTCTCAAAGCATTTAGAGTACCCTTTGATGCTACATACAGTATATACACACGTGTGCGTTCATTATAGACTGTTATGTTACGGCGTGTTGCCGAGTACAACAAAGAGGCATGGGTGCCTTCACTCAGGCTCCACCAGGTTTGCTGCTGGTGGACAGGCCAACGTGTCTGTGCTGGTTGTCTCTGTATAATGAATCTGAATACAGCATTTGCTTTATCCTCTCTCTCTGTTGCACAGAGCTGTTTTGCATGGGATTTAGCTTTGCAGCGTTTTTCTCCTTTGTGCTCATCACAAGAACCACAGAACTGGATTACAACAGTGAGTTTTTCCACTGATCGTTTCAAAGATTACATATGAATGTAGAAGTTTTCTGGTAGTATCAGAAAAGACCCAAGGCAGGAGCTGAATAAAAAAACCTCTTAATTGTCGTCTGTTTCCGTCTCCCCCGCAGTCCGCCTGGCCGTCTCAGCAGTGATTGGCGTAGTGGGCGGCGTTGTCCTGGTGATGAGCTGGTGGCGTTTCGGTTCAGTCATGGCCTGTGTCGTCGTGGTCGGCCTGATGCTCGGCTTCCTCGTCGCCTCCATCGTGCTCTTCACTCCTCTTGGTAAAAAAAAAAAAATGGCAGCTTAACTTCACATAGTCAAGAAGTGGGTAAAACGCTTCGATCCTTATTTAAATCCGTCTGTGTTGTCTTTCTCCAGGTGACCTTGATGTGTTCAGGCGCTTAGATGTGGTTTTCTGGGTGACGTTCTGCTGCATCATGATCACCGTTCCACTCTTCTTCGTGCGCTGGCCCAAAGAGGTAGAATTTAAGATAAGAAAAAACTTTATTCATCCCCCAAAGGGAAATTCAAGTATAATTCACTCACCACAGTATGTCAAGGATTTAAGAGGTTTTCTCAAATGGCATCGTCTGTTGGCTTTTTAAGACTAGATAAATTTGGAATTTCAAAGTATGGACGAACTGTGTTTCAGGGTAACATCACAGCGTGCGGCATCGTTGGTGCTTACGCAGTCATTTTGGCAGTCAACGCCTACATTTACACCAGCCTTTCTTACATCACCCTGAACATCCTCAAACGCTTCCTCAACAGCAACTTCAGTGCAGTGTTCACCGACGTGCCGTTCCAGACCACCGGTGAGTTCACACCTGAAATCAAAGCCGTTAAACTCGGTCATGCTAAGGCAGATGAGCGATGGTCGGTGTACTCTTAACTCTTTCGTGCCTTTTCATTTCCCTCAACTAGACTACATCATGATCACAGTGTGGGTGTTGCTCGGCGTCTGTGGCATCGTGCTGCAGCTCTACTGCGAGCGCTCCCGGCCGTTCTTCCCTCCCAGCCCCTACCTCATGTGGCTGCAGGAACGAGAACGCCGTAAGACCAACGTCCTGGACCCGAGCCACCACTTCCCCTCGCTGCCCAGCCGCCTCCTGGCCCGAATACAGCAGCTGACAAAGCGCAGGGAGTCAGTGGGAGAACACACACCTTTGCTCCTGTAAAGCTCAGGCACCACTGGTGTCTAAAAGCAGACTACATGTACAGTCAGGGCCTGAAATAAAAGGACAAGATCCTAGTGGAGGATCAGACGGCCAAGTTACAAGGAAGCCAGAGGTGGTGATGAGGAGAAAAGTGCTTGGATATGACCCCAGATCAGCTGACTGAAGTACACACTCAGTG
Organism: Mastacembelus armatus; assembly: GCF_900324485.2. Classification (NCBI taxonomy): domain Eukaryota; kingdom Metazoa; phylum Chordata; class Actinopteri; order Synbranchiformes; family Mastacembelidae; genus Mastacembelus; species Mastacembelus armatus. The sequence goes on along the minus strand of NC_046655.1, from coordinate 4,191,068 downwards.
TAAATATGGGGATTATGTCAGTGACATTTGGAACAAAACCTTTTTTTGTACAATGTCTGTGACTGTTTTCTACTGACGCCACAATTAAACACTTAAATGTCATTTTAACAATCAGGCAAACTGGTTGAGAAGAATGTTTGAATGTCTCAACTAAAATGTAGGTTTTGTTGCTTTACAGTGTTTGTTGCTTCGGTTCAATGTTGCTGTTTTCACCAAAGTCACAAAGTACTAATGACTTACACAGCAAGGTATTTTAATCCCAGGAGACTGAGGGATGATTGCCAGCAACATTTTGAAATGTCAAAACGAGAATATTTGACATTTCGGCTCTAAAACAACTGATTGTATAGTTTTAGACGTTAGCAAACTCTGTGTAACTTTAGTTGAAAGATAAAATACACTGGAGTCATTAAAGCTTAAAAGATAATGTGATGACTTTACGTTCATAAGATCATGCAGGTCACAAACAAAAACTGACAACGTAAATAAATATAATGCACATTTTTCATGTTTACCTTTTATATAACAAACACAGTATAGCTCTGTAATCACTATGAAGGTGTTTTAGCTCTTGCTTACTTGTGTCTTCCAGTCTCTCTGTACTTTGCACTCTGGATTTTAATGTTTTGGGTTTTTTTTTCTTTTCTTGTAACAGTGCCGATCACCTGCGTGACTTTTCTCAGGGTTTCACACTCAGTTTTTAGACTTACGATATGCACTGAGACAACTGATTAAACCTTTGACTTGATCTTCAAGCCTGCAAATGTTTGTTTGCTGGGCTCGTGGCTTTTTAGGAAAAAAAAAAACAAAACAATAGGCAGATAAGTGTTATGTAAAGTTATTTGTAATTTATGTTTTGATATTTAATAAAGGTCTACAGCTAAAAACAAAATTTTCTTTTTGTTTTTCCTTAAACTTGAATTAAAATTCTAATTTAACAGTTTAATGAAAGTGTATAATGTATTACTGAAGGGCAAAATTATTAAATACTGAAGTTGTAGTAGTGGAGTGTAAAATCCCCCACATTAGCTGGCTATATGTAAACACACCACTTAACTAACAGGGTCACCACAGGTCAATATGAAGCACCTGCTGGCAAACTCAAGACATGCATGCTGACATATATAGTTGCTGTTTTGTGCCCAGTGTTCACAGGGTTTTTGAGCTGTTCTGGCCACATTGTTAGTGTAAATAGCACCTGTTTCATGTATTTGTAATAAGACTAATAAGTGATCAAATATAATGGCTACATAAACATGGGAAAAACCTATAGCAGCTTTGTTTTTTTATCCATTTATATTTAAAAAAAAAATCTTTTTCCAAGGGTTTCAATAGGTGTTGACTGATGAAGTGAACTTGAAATAATTTTACCTCTATCTCTTTTTAGTCTAATATAAATCACAAAATACAACCCCCTAAAGACCCAGCCTTAATGCAGAATTTCATAAAGACCACTAGAGGGCAGCACACTGCAGCAGACCACTTGCAGAGGACCATGATGACAATTATATGAGGACCCTGGATTTAAATGTACTAATTACTTACCTGGTATTAAAAAGCTTGTGACTATTATGTCCTTCCCATTGTATTGTACTGCCATTCCCAAATATATTAGGGATAAACAAGAAAACTGTTTCGTGTTTGTATCAAATACCTATTGAAAGGGAATGGTTTGATTATTTGCTTATGATTTATGTAAATGATTTCTGTGATAGGATGGTCAAAACAACCTTGCACTTGTTTTGCAGCTGTCCTTAAAATGATTTTAAAACAGCTGAATCAAATTCTGTGTCTTTCCCCCACAATAAATAAGTTACATGCACCATAGCTGTGTTTTCAAAATACGTTTCCATTTATTAGATGACAAAAGTTAGCTGGAACAAGAGACATGATCGACAGCAATCCACATTCAAAGTGTGACAAACAAATTTTTGTAAAGTGCCAAACAAGAAAAAAAAAAAAAGCCTTGCTGATAATATATATATACTTTCTATACACACACATACACAAACACCACATAGAAAACTAGAATTTCTATACACGAAAAACAATAAAAACCATATAAAAAGTAGTTGATACCAAGTAGATTCTGCTCTAAAACCATTTAGCCGCTGAACGGCCTTGTGTTTTCTGTTAAGAAAAAAAAAAAAAAAAAAAAAGAGGCATTTGATCAGTAGTTCATCTGAGACTCTTGTGTTTCTCAGACTGAGAAACGAAAGTCATGAGTGCTTGTACACACTGTGCAATTTTAATCATTTAAAACCATTAACCCCACCCCTGATAATCTAGTACATTCTAATGCCGCTCAGAAATGAGATTTCTGACGAAGGCACACGACAGGAAGGACTGTTCCTGGAGACGCTTGGTCCAGCGTCACAGACACAAACCTCCCACAGAGATATTTATACAACACAGGTCAGACGTGAGTATTAGACATCTGACTGTCCACCAGTGGAAAGTACGTTCTCACTTGGGAAACCATGATTTGTGTTCTAGTTGTGTTACTGACCTTTCAAAAATTCACAACTTTGATAAGTTGTTGGATCAAACTGGGCACAGAAGCTGCTTTTCCATGAATAAAAATCTTCACCTAAGTGCATTTTTCTAAATCATGGCTGTGACCTGTGATGAAAAGCCTTGAGAATGATTTTTCTTTGAAATTCTATCCTTCGTTCAGGCAAATCACTTGTAATGGTCGTACGTGTAATGCAGGTGTAAACTGTAAACGTACACATTTTAGTGTTAATTGGATAAATGGAGCTGGACTCTCAAAAATAACACAACACAAAAACCATGACATCTCTGACCCTTTTAAAATTAAAATAACAGACTATTAAATAACATTTAAAAAATGAACCAACAAAAACAATTTGCAGACAGATGGTTGAAAATAAAAAGCTTTCTGTAGACGCTTAGTGACGACACATACCAGTGCCGTCAGCCCACTGGCTTTGTCTTCTGAGACCACCAAGTTATGTCTTCTGCCTCCTCTTACTGTTCATTTCAAAATAAGGGTCCTCACTTCTGCCCTTGCAGTGAGGAGCCTTCTTGCTGATGCTCGCCTCCGTTTTAACAACCTTCACATTGGGGCTGGTTTTCCGTGGGGCCAGTGCTTGAACTGGAGCTGGTTCAGGTTTTAGAGTTGACTTTGCGTTGACAGGGTTAGTAGTGGCTGCCTGTTTCCGCCCCACCCTCTGTGTTGTGGCTGCTGTTTTCAAATTGGCTTTTCTGATCGTAGAAGGGCCTGTGTTGCCCCCTGGGCCCCCCCTGGAGACAGTGGTACCTCGTGGGGGAACGGCGGCAGCGGCAGCAACCTTGGCCGTGCCTTCTTTGGCTTTAGGTAGAGAACAGGTAGGTTTTGGCAGCACCGGCGAAGCGGTCCGTGAGCTGGGGGCAGTGGTCTGGGACTGTGGTGTTGTTGCCCTTGGAGTTGGTGTCACTGCAGCCCGTGTGGCCGTCCGCACTCGCCTGGCTGTCTCTAGACGGAGGCGCGAGGCTGGTGAGCCGGGGCGGCGCTGTGCAAGGCGAGGGCGCTGGCTGGCGCCTGATGGAGGTCGGGCGTCTTTAGGGCCGGGCGCCTGTGCTGGTGCGCGTACAGGGTGAGGCACAGAGGTTGCAGTGGGAGAGGTGCAGGGGCTGGAGGGTTTGGGGCATTTGGAAGATGGCTCAGGGCAGATGGGACTCCTGGGCTGAGATGTGGGGCCACGTGGTGCCGGCCTAAGCTTTAGTTTGGAGGTGGAATTTGGAACTACAGAGGTAAAGGTTGGAGCTGCTGATGGAGTGAGAGCTCTGCGCTGGACCTGTGCAACCTGACACCCTGGGCTGGGAGACTGTTTGGAGGAGCTTCCTACAGGTGTGGAGGGAAGTGAGGAGGAACCTTTGGTAGCAATGGGCAGGGGCAGCTGGGTGGGCTTTCTTGGGGAGGAAGGTGTCATCTGGAAGTTTTTCCTGGGGGCTGTGTCACAACCTTTTCTGGGCAGTGTGGGCGTACAGGCTGGGGAGGCGGTGTGTGACCGACATGTCTGACCCGAAGTGGTCGCGTACGTCTTACAGGTAGAGCCGGAGGAAGAGGAAGATGAGGAAGTGGAGGAGGACGAGGAGGATGAGGTTGAGATGATGTCGTTGACAGCAGCAAGGGGGTCCATGTCAGGAGGAGGAGGAGCAGTGCTCCCATGGTGACCCCCCAAACCGGGGGGGCCTTTCTGAAAGGCCAGGATCTTCTGCTCCAGAGTGGTGAACTGCAGCACTCGCAGAGGGTCGTATTTCATCAGGAAACCACGCAGAGTGTCCCAGCCTCCACCCACACGCACCATCACGTGTTTGCCATGAAGCATCTGCAAACAGAAAATCATTTGTTAACTGAATTTCTCTTTCTAAAACATGCACAGAAACAACGGTCTTTTTAGACATTTATGAACAGTCACATATTCCTTGAAATTCACAAAATAGTCTCTGCAGAGCCCCGAGGCTTGGCACAGTGAACATCAGTGTAATATGATGTAATCGCCTAACGTAATCCAATGCTATTGGGTAACGAGCTTACATGTGTCCAATCACAGCCTCCAGTGAAGCAGAGAAGACTGCACATCTCTGCCAGCTCTCTCACACACACACTTTAAATAGGATATAAACAGAGTTACAGCACTTCTGTTTGGCCTGAAATAAAACAATCACTGAAACTGAACAGAGTGCACGAACCTGTGTGTGTGTGTGTGTGTGTGTGTGTGTGTGTGTGTGTGTGTGTGTGTGCGCAGAGCTCTCACCCTAATAAAGATGGTCTTGTCTCCCAGTCTGTAGCGGCCCTCAGACAGGTACTCAATGGAAACTTTGTTGGAGCAGTTGCATGGTGGGTCGTCCACACCGTGCTCCTAAATGGGACAACAAATAACCATCAGGCAGCCACACTGGATACAAAGATTATATCCATAAACACATGACACCTGATATTATTTGACTTTATTCTCAGTGATCTATTAATTCAGTGCCACATTAGATGGCTGGAAAACAAAGCACTACAAAGGGTGAGGGCTGATAAATAAAGTGGTTGGTGGATGCTTTTACCCAGACTGCCTTCCACTTCAATGAGTGCAGTTATTTTTAAAACCCCCAACCCTAACAGAGCATTATTTTACCTACTGAATCACACAGGAGAATAAACCCCCACAAACAAGCATCACGGCCCCTATCAGTAAATGTATTTTGTTATGTGGATTTTTGACGTCCGGTTTTGGACTTTTATTTTGGTGGGTTTCCTGTTTTCTCCGCTGTAGCTTTGTGTTAGTAAGATAAGTATTAATAAGATTATTTTCACCTGTGTTTAGTTATCCTTTGTTTGATGTCTATTTATACGACCTGTCTTACTTTGTTCTTTGTGGGAGCATTAACTAGTGAGTTAGTTTGTCATGGGAGGCGACACTCGTTTCTAGCCTGAATTAGTCACTTGTTTCTAATCTGAGTTTGTATTTGTTTGTCTGTTCAGCTTTTCTCCGGGACAGTGGTGTCCTCGTTGTTTGTGCCTGAACCCTGGACGATCCAGGTAAAATAAAACCTGCTTTGTGTCTGCACTTGGGTCCTACCTCTCCTCCTTCATCACCATCACCACCAATTCGTAACATATGTACACCAAGTTGATCGCCATGTGTGCTTATGGATGGCACATCCAGTATCTGTACCCTGGAGGTCACATGTGACAGAGTCACAAGGCAGCAGCACAGCAGCACGTGGGCAGCTGCAATGTGTCATGTACCCTGAGGGGCGCCGATGAAGCGGCAAGAACCGCTGCCTGACGCCATCTTGGCTCGAGTTCAACTTGCACATGTACCACCTATTTGATGCTACTGGATCAGCTGTGGGCTTCTAATACTTTACATGTCTGAGGCGACGACATTGGGAGGAACACAAGACTGCATATGTCTCCAAATGGATGGCCATCTTTAAACTGAGGATCGACACGTTTAGTGAGGGCCAGTCTCCTGTCATGCTTGCTGCCTCCAGGTGGAAACTCTCATATTCTGTTTTAAACTGTGTGGATCTTGCTTCCTGTTCAGATGTTCAAGTCAGGCAGAGCTTACCCCAGACTGGTAGAGGCTGCCATGTTGGCAGCACACGCTGAAGGTTTTGACAGCTTGAGGAGGCTCCTCGGTCATCAGCAGCGTCTCCTCCAGCTCAATCTCCTTCTCCAGCTTCACCAGCACAGGAGGCTCCACGCCGTACCTGTGAAACGCAGAGTTTATAGGTGCACTTCTGGCACTGAAATGCTAAACCATTCTTTAAAATCCTTTGAAACTTACTTAGAGACTATTCGGCCGATCTCCAGCAGACAGAGGCAAACCTGCCGGGGCTCCTTGTGCAGCACTGAGAATAGAAAGAGATCATTACCAGAAAGACCATGAATAACTCTTTAAAAAGTGTACAGTGGGCAGAAGAGGAGGGATGAGGTGTGACGCAGTTCACGTGTTACATTCCCAAACATGACAGTATGAGCACATAGGATAAAGTTAACTATTCCCTGAGGGGCTGCTGAGTGATTCATGCGGAGGAGAACAGAGGTTTGAGGTTGGCGACTACAACTTTAAAAAGCCACACAAGGATATGAGTCTAACCAAACTCTGATCTGTATGTGTGCACGATTTGTGCACATTATTAAATCACTTTAACAATGAGGTATCACTTCATTAGTTGGAATGAAAAAAAGCCCCATGCAGAGTACTCAGGGTGATTGCTCTCCTCAACAGATCCTATTAACCCATTAAGAAGTAAGGCTTAAACAACAGGTTCAGCTGCTCGGGTTATTAAGAGCTTACATCCGAGGACTGGTCAGTTTCATCCTGTTAACATCCTCAATGTGAAACCAAATGTTTTAGAGCGACAGTTTTGTTTAAACCTGCATTAGGCACATAAATAAATAAAAAATGCAGAGGTGTTTGGTAGATACCTCGAAATAGAGCTACATCTGTGTAAATACATGAGAAATTCCTTTGAGTATAAGAAAGTTATTTTGACACAGTATTACAGGTTCAAAGTGCAGCAAAGACTTAGCAGTCGATTGGGGCCACATTCTTTGTTGAAAATTTCTGCTCTGCTCTGCTTGATTGGATAAACAGAACCTGCACTTTGAGTCCACCTGCGCTGTAGCAAGTTACTGGCCCAACTGCTGGAAATGATCTGGTAACTAAGAGGTAGGACCGTGACAAACACTCATTTTTCTGCCATAAGCAGCACTTTAATAAGTTACTGCTAGGTGTTGCATTACAACATACTGTAATCAGTAAGTCATATCAGCCAAAAACAATGTTTTTGTGTCTAAAAACTCAAAGGTCAAATTTACTCAGACACTGCTTCACAGTTCAGATAGCTGGTTTGGAGTTCAGGCTCCTGTTTATGTACTGAGAAAATGGGAGAGAGTTCAGTTCTAAGGACAAAAGGTCAGTTTGAAAGAAAAATAAAAAAGAAGCCAACTTTGCATTTTTTCTGATAAACAGGTTTTCTTGCTCCAGTTCTTACCAAGGCCCTCTGACTCAAACAGATAGGTCTCCTCTACACCAATGTGTCGACACCAGGCCAGGAAGTTGGCTGTGTTGTCGCGGGCGAAGAAGGAACCTGGAGAGGCATCACGCTTACACGCAACCTTTCTTGTGGGGAATAACTGTCAGGAAAAATAACTACATTATTATTATGAACCTCAGCCATCGTGTGGTCATAGAGCATATGGTGATGTAATGGGAAACACCAGAGCTTATAGAAAGATTACATTAAAGGTGGCAAAAGTAACAGGCAGAAAACAAAACAGCAAAACTACAATAACCAGAAATCTCTTCATTAACCTGAATACAACCAAGTCATAGTCTGAAAACACCTGTGACCTTCAGAGCTCTCCCCACATGTGCCCTTTCGATGAGTGTCCAAGCTATTTCCATCCCTGCCGTGTGACTCACCTTGCCAAGTGCGGAGGGGCAACTCTGGGTGATCTTGGTCTGCAGGACACCGATGAGCTGGCAGAGCTTCACACCGTTATTTAGTTCCTCCATGAAAAACTCAGCTCGCACCTCCTCTCCTGCAAAAAAACAAACAAATACTCTCTTCACTCTTCTATCTCTTTATAAAGATGAGCGTTTCCCCACTTTATTTGACTTTTATTGGTCTCACACACATCCCTAACACCATTCACTGAAATGGACTGAATTACATCTGCAACCCAGATTTAAAACACAATTCCCTATTCTACAGTAGTTTGATTCTTCTAGGCTTCTTTTGTTCGACTGCACATTATAAAACATTTGTTTCTCAACAGCACTAACTTTGACAGGACTCCCGCATGAGCTCCTTAAGAACCTATGGTGACCATGACCCTTATTATAAATCACCACAAAGGCACTTCAGTCTGACTTCGTTCACATTACCAGAACAATCCTCAATGGCCATTACACAAAGTGACAAAATCTTCCACATAACAGCTGAAGCCGAGTTTTGAAACCTTATCCACTGCATGCCACCTGTTTTGGCAACATCCAGTCGCTGAAGATTGACGACCAGATCGGTCAAACAGTTAGAAGTATTGTGGGATACAGGTCACTGTGGTCACATTACCAGTAACTCATCTTGAGGGCAGTGCCTGCCCACATTCCTTATAAAAAATACTGAATGTCAGTTTCAAAAAAACCTTTCAGCAGTTAACGACAGAATGAGTTTCCAGTCAGCTTCAATTTCCTCACTGCTCTATTGTGTAGTAAGGGACAATAGAGGCTCTCCTATAATGGGAGAGACGGATGAAACGGGGGATTCTGTTCCACTCGTCTGCAGTTTGCTCAGGTCTGGGTGGAAATGCTGGAAATCGTACCATCCAAATCCAATTACATACGACAGCCCTGTCAATGGTGTTTTGGTAGTTTCCTAGCCTAGAGGAGGAAACTGTTCACACGCAATCATTTACTGATGATTCACATAAGCACCGGTTTGGACACATTTTCCCACTGTAACCCATGTTTCCTCCAAAAGCTTTAAAAACAGCGCAGGTTGCCACTAATTGTGAGAGGGGGAAACAGCAAATTAAGATGAAACTATGCCAGTGGCTACTTACCCAGCATGCCAGTAAGCCAAATGGCCAGATCCTCCTGCATAGGCACCAGGGTGGCCTCGTGTCGCACTGCCAGCCACTGGTCATACTGAAAGACGTCCGCGAGGCCGGGGCCATGCCGCTGTGCCAATGGGCTGCGAGGACCCTTGGGGATGTGCAAGGGGGCATCAAACTTCTCACCAAACCATACCTGGAGAACAGAAGAGGAATTAGTAGAAGGTTTACAATACTGAGGGAGAACAGACAAAGAGACCAGACAAAGTTTCATAACTTTCTGTTTAAGCAATCAGAAAGAGTTCCAGAGAGAAAGGCAGCAAGCACCAGAAACTCAGAGAATAATTCAATTAATATGGTCTAAGTGATTTCCAAGTTGGACTCCAAGGATTAGAAACACAAACAGTCTGGAAGAATGTTTGTGTTTCTAATCTAACTTCTTGAGATCTCTGCCTAATCTGATCTGTGCTGTTCTCTCAGTCATGGTTTTAACACATTCATCTTTAAAGGAATTTTGAAGTCAGTGTGAAGTTTTCTGTTTAGTACATAACTCCAGTCAAAGGTAACTGTATGACTATCTTCTTTCCAGACATGCTTCAGGGCTCAGGTTTGTTTTTCTTATTCAGACAAGTTAAAGAAAAACTTGCAGAACCAATTTTATCACTGCAGTGAGGCGTTGTGAGAGAAGCCCGAGCACCTCCACAGTCTGTTTGTGAAAACACTGCATGACACAATTCAACAAATCTGAAGGTGCCATTTTATGAGCTCCTTTTAATCCCAAATGTGGGTTATCTGTTCCTCCACAGCACAGTCATACTGTAGGTACCATTCAGCCGTGCAATGGGAGAATGTCAGAGGACTGCCTGTGACCCATCCAAGCAGAGGAAGCATCAGGGATCTAAATGCTCTGCTGGAGATCACGGCACACATAGCACACTGGTAACAAATGTTTCAAAGCAATACCCCTTACTAACACACACACACTCTGAACCATCTGTTGTTTTTAAATAATTTTCCACGGCTTTCATAGCTGACTAAAATATATAGTTTGGCTAATCATTGATTGACTGAACACCATTGCACTCGACTGCTTAAATGGGTGTCTAGCACTAGTTCACAGTCCGGAGCACAGCGCCTGGAGCGAGCTGCTGATCCCAGCCCTCTACGCCGATGTCCCATCACATCCATCTCTGCTGTCACACACTCCCCTCAGCTCTGCGCTGTCTTTTACGCTGCTGATTCACTAAGTCTCTGTTATAGAGAAGAGAATGAAAATAATCGTATGCAGCCTCAGTGTCCTTGGTGTTTACCAAATGGCCATGTTGTTTTATTGGGAGCTTTTTTAAACTGTGCACGAGGAGAAGGAAACCAGCAGCAGATGTGCACTATGATGATTTGTCCAGATATTACATAACTCACTTCTGTATGACCCCTCCCCTCCCACCCAGTTTACTGACATCTGTTTAAGATGACAACCTTTAATCTTCATGTGCGTCACATGTCATCGAGCAATATTGGGACATCACGTCCGCTGTGGTGAAGGAGATATTGTGCTTAAAACAAGGCAGGGTGTTGTTGAGGCCTTGAATTCATGTGAATTGAATACAAACAGGAAACCTTCCAGACTGTTGAACAGAGTGTTTGCTATACAGCAATGTGCTACTGCTATGACACTGTGTGTACGTACGTGTGTGTGTGTGTGTGTGTGTGTGCGCGCGCTCATTGTGGCTACCACGACAAACCTTCAATAACAAGCAGGTACAGGCCAAGTAGCAGGTACTGCCCACACAACAACACAAAGCAGAAGAGGTCATAAGGGTGATGATGGATCTAAATTCATTCATTTAAAATTAAAAATTGCTCCAAACCCTTGAACCTCCAAACTGTTAAACCTGGCAATCAAAAGTGAAAAGAGACATCAACAGGCACTCACTATCTTAAAAACAGCATACTGTGACGTGTAGATATTACTTAAAACAGGCTGAACAGTGGGGATAATCCCACCAGGTTGACAGCAATGTTGTAAACTAAAATCTGCATTGAGCTCAGCGTAAAGTTAATTTCTTTTCTTACACCACCTCTGTCCTTACTGTGCACAGGAATGTGGATCGGTAATCCAGCAAAGAAATAGAACATAGTGTTACTACGTTCACTTGGTGGGGTTTGCCTGGTGCTATTACCTTCAGCCACTTGCACCGAGCGTCACTACACTCCCTGAAACAATAGTCAGTAACAGGAAGGTCAAGAGGAAAAGTGGGATATGTGTGGGTGTGCTTATAAACATGAACAAACAAACTAAACTAAATCTCCATCCTTTTAAGTAACACTTTTCCTCACCATTATTATATTTTTACAATAATTTCCAAATGATTTTTAACTTCCCATGGTCTGGCTGCTGACCTTTGACCCTAATAAACAGAGCTGTTTGGTCTGGCCAGGCTGAAGTAATGAGGTCACGCTGCTTTTTTCAAATGCTAAAAGAACTACTTGGGCTTTATATTTGACAACATTTTTGTGAGCCAAGTTATTTAGTGTGAACACTGCTCCTCTAAGAGAGGAATTCCAGACCTCAAGGTTTTAACACCACAGTGACTATCAGCCCCATCAGAAAATATTTCTGGGATTTGTTCAGATCGAAACTCATAGTCATTATATTTAAAGCAGTTGTGTTGCACTGTTGTATTAATAGATGTGTGCATATGCTACTTATACTTCCATGAGTGCATGCATTTTCATGCTGGGTGAGCAGAGCAGGCAGAGAGCGACCAGTTATTGAATGTGACTGTGCTCTACTTGTGCAGTCAGGCTCAGAGCTGAGCTTTGAAAGTAGCTGCAGTGAGTCAGTCTTTGCAGCATCACTACAGCTTGATATGGATCAATATCCACACAAGGTGCCTTTAATAACACTCAACACCACAATTCATCCACCCTGGACAAAACATAACACTATTTTATTGCATTTGCTCTGGGATGCTTTATAGAGATGCCAATTTGGAAACAACCACTGTTCTCTGCTTTTGAATAAGTGCATTTCCAGTCAGCACCAAACAAACTCAAATAGGAAGGAAAGCAAAAAACCCAAACAAATTATCCTCAGTTGTTCATTACAATCATTTGTATCCACATTTTAGACAAAGCTACAGTTATTTTGTCAAAATGTAAAGCAGCTTGCAGAAACACTGCACCATACAATCTACCAATACCAATCTAACTATTGCCTGGTACAGATGAATCCTCTAATTAACACAATCGAATCTGGCATGTCTGAACCTACACCATCCAACCACATTCATTAGAGACTGTGGGGAGGCTCTTCACAGCCCCATCAACACATCAGCATCAGTCTGAGAGGTTTCCTGCCACATGTTATGCACATAACACTGGGATACATACTTTGCATAGCCACAGTCCAAGGCGGGTGGGGTAGTGCCAGGACTCTCTGAAGTAGATGATAGAAAAAAAAAAAAAAAAAAAAAAAACCTTCTCGATGAGGTGCTGCCATGTGACAAATCTGTAACATGATACATTTGTTGTTTGGGATGGCTCACACTTCGTTCCTGGGCTGGGAAGGGAAAAACGTGCTGCACATTCCACCCACTCCCAGTGAAAAATGTGCAGAGAAACTCCTCAGGGTCTGAGCCGTGGAACGTCAGACATGCATAACAACAACAAGACAGCATACTGTAACACATGTGGGCTCGCCACAGTTGTTGAATGGGAGACAGATGTCTCCAATGCTTTATTTGATCTGAATAGCGCTGGGAACGTCAGGGAACCTTTCCCTCAATTTGGCACAGTCTTGGAAACTCAGTGCTGGGACAGTAAGCATGGTAATGACTAGAGGGTGCCGTAGTAAAGTGTCTCACTCTCACTGCAATGTAGAGATTTAAAACCCAGTATAAACAGGCAGTTTACTCTGCAAAGCCAAAACTGTGCAGAGTATCAGTCAAAAAGGTGCTGTCCAATTTGTAAACTCAGGTTAGGTATACACTAGAGAATGTACTTATTTAGACTAATAATCGGTTGTGAAAAGCCTTGAATCAGGCCCTGCCCCAACAGTCATTGGTGAGTGGGCAAATTGGGCCCAAAATCAGGCATAAAATCATCTAATGTGTAGGCAATCTAATCAATATCTATCAAGCAAAATTATCAGTCCAGTCAAAATGAAACAGAAACGCAGTCTGCAAAGCAAACACTGATGTAATGACACTTAAGAAACACGATGGTCTTCAATACCAGTGCTGGACTGGTGGGCTACAATTCCCCTAAGACCAATCAAAGTCATCCTATCTGGACAGTGAGGATCCTACCTGGATGCCAGCCTGGACCGCCATGACTGATGATGGATGACTCACTTCTTCATTCTGTGGAGAGATAAGACAGAGATATGTGAAAAAGAGATTATGTCAGACATGACTGTTGTATTTCTATCACGCAAATGACGAGGTCCAGATGGTTCTTTTATCATGATGAGCATGGTAACTGAACATGCAGCAGGCTGCTAAAAGACTACTTTGACATTTTGGAAACAAACAGTCACTTCCCTGCCTGGAGTTACATAAGAAAATCAATACCAGCCTAGGTGGAGCTGGGAAGCAATTAGCTTAGCTAAGTATGAAAGCAGGGACAAACTGAAGTTACAAGCTTTCATTTCTGTGATAAAGAACAGCAGGGAGAAATGCCTACTATCTTACTGCTGGCACCACAGGGCTGATGAAAAAGTGTTTGCTGAGAATCAGAAACTCCATCTAGCTAGAATGAGGGATTTATTGAAATCCACTCAACTAAAATTTAGGACAGTAATAAATTATTAAAGTCCATAATACAATTAGAGCTGAAACAGAAAGTGACATGATGAAGATAATTATAAGTTGTAGCTTTAAATGGAAAAAAAAAAAAAGAAGAAGAAATCAGTTCTTCAGTTCACCCTTCTGACTGCTGGGATCCTGTGAATGACCAGCTGGCTTAACTGGTTCCACACAGCGACTTACGCTTCATTCAGGACATACCCCGATTATCCCATCAGGGTCCACTGAGTTTTTTCAACTAATTTCAGACGTGTGGCTGTTCTGTCTAAATATATCTGCAGATCCTCTCTTGCTGTTGCATTGAAACCTCTACAAATAGGCTCAGCTTTCTACATACAAATGCCAGTCAAGGACTGTCTTCTCCACTGTGTAATACGTGGGAAATTAAATTTCTAAGACATAAGTTCGAATTGTGAAGTGTGTTCTGGTGACTCAGCTGGGAAAGCTGAGTAACATGTAGCTGTGACACTCCAAGTAGAAACATTAGAGAGGACTGTTTACCAGGATATAAGCTGCTAACAGGCACCCAGGACACCCTCTGGGCAAGACACCAGCCGGAACATCGTTTTTACTAGACCCATGAGTTTAGTCAATCAGACTTTCTCATGAGGAAGTGATGGGGTTAGTCTGAAAGCTCTGCTCTGACCTTTCCCACACAGGATGTGAAGGATTACTCTCCACTGTCCCCAAGGGTGTGTGTTTGACAAAGACAGACAGCGAGTGGGGGGGGGGGCAATCACAAGCACATAGATCCTAATAACGCTGATAATTTGGTCAACACAGCTGAGGCAACAGTCCTCCTCCACCACCACCACCTTCCTCCCCTCATCCCATTCATGAACACATAAATCATCTCATATAAACCTAAAATTCTCCACCATGCCTTGTTTGTAAAACTTCTACACTACTGTGCTTATATCTGCTGTAACTTTAGAGATATTATCATGCACAGTGGTAAAATTAATGTGAAAAACAGAAAAAGTCCTGCATCCTTATCTAGAGATGCCTCCATAACTACAGACACAAAAACCACATCCTCAGTTTCAAAGCCAGAGAGTGCTGCTTCCAGTCATCCAACACCAGAACTGCGGCTAAGTGCAGAGAGGATGCAAGTCAGCTGCCAAGGACAGGACAGGACAGGAAGGATGCCAATACATGACTTACCTCAGAACAAAAACAGCATAATACCGAGCATGTAAACTGCACCACACAGCTCCAGTCAGTCTCAAAAGTACGTCTTCCTTGCCACTGAGCCAAACTCTGTGCTTACACTCAGCACTGCGTGTCCAGAGCAGCTCCTGCTTCTGTGGTTCCACGAGAGAGTGGGGAGGGAAGGGCAGCGAGAGGCTGACAGCAAGGGAGGGAGGGAGAATGATGGGAGGAGGTGCAAAAGGAAAGCCCTGACTAATGAAGTGGTTACGCTTCGCTAAGCCATGAAACCCCCCCCCCCAACAATCCTGTCATGGTGGGAGGCTCCCACAAAGCCTCCATTGTTTTGTTAGCTTGCCACCCTCCACACATACACATACACGTACACATACACATACACATACACATCTCATTTACAAACCAGAAACCAATCCAGGAACTCCCCAGCCAGGATGCAATGAAATGGAATGAGATGGGATAGAGGAGGTGAGGTGGGGGGTTACCTGCACTTCCTTTTCATCCCCCACCTCCCTATTAATCTCACCAGTCACACTGCCTAAAAATAAATCCCACACCACTACAAAGTTTGGGGCAGACAGAAGAAAGAGTTTTGCATTATTTTTTTTAATGTTTACTAACATGAAAAACAAAAAAAATAAGACAAGATAAAATTTATTAATCCCTAAAGGGATTTTCAGGAAGTGCATTAATTGCAAATGCATTTCCTGAAATGGAATCAATTAAATCAATCTGAATTGCATCAATGTGGAAAGTGCTCTAACAAAATTGCTTTGAGAGACTCAAACAGAAACAGAGCAAATGACATCTGACTGTTGAACCAGAGGCCCAGATGTTGGTTTTCCACAGCTGTGTCAACCATGACTACAGTGACATCCAACTGAGACGCATCATTCATTCAAACATTCAAACAAGGCAAGTTGATCACTAGCAGCTTTGGTGCTGAAGCACAAATTTATTCACAAGCGTGAATACTGAGGAACAAGAGATGGTAAACCCTGCAAATTAGCCCAAGATCATTATTGCATCTTTGACATTTAGTTCAAAACCAAGTATGTTTTAAACAGAATGTCCAAACAAATCCTACTGAAAACGTTTGGAGGATTGATTGGGTGCTACATTCCAGAGAATACCTCATGACTTGTGATGAAAAGATGGTGGAAATATTACTGACTGATTGAGAAAGGTCAAAGCCAGGCGCTGAAAAGTTTGATTTGTGACATCTAGACCAAGCCTGAGGGGATTTCAAAGGGTCAGTGAAGTCTAAAGCATTGTGGGGAAATGTCAAAGCTACAAAGCTGAATAGCCAGAAACACTGACAGAAAGACAGCATTAAGGATTTCGGAAGACAGAAACAACCCAAAATGGCTTCTTTTCAGCATGCAGGCATTTGTGCAAAGTCACACTCAACAACATGGGACAAAGGGCACAAATCTTGGACTCCCGTTGTGTGCATCTGGGGCCGCAGCAAAGCCTGAGAGCGTGGCTCCCTACAGGGACCAAAGCACCCACACACAGTCAAATGTCAAGCACGGAGGAGGGAGAGGGAATCAAAGCAAAAAATGAGAAGTGGAGACAAAATGTGTTTCATAGTGGCAGTGGACTTGGGAGTGGCACACTGGAAAGGGTAAAGCTTGACACTTTGACACTGATCACTGCCCCGTACATTCCCCATCGGTCACTAGGGGGAAAATGCACGACAATGCCTGCACTCTTCTGTTGCCCGTGTGTAATGTGCCTCTTGTTCCATCGCCTCCTTGCTTCTGTCGGCAAACAAGACCTTGAATGCAGAACGTTTGGCAGTTTCGGAAATTATGTTCCAGAATTTCTTTGGTCCTCAAATATGCAGTTGAGCTTCATTATAGATCAGCTTACGTCGTCAAAAGAACAATGTTAATTTTGGCATTTTCCCAAACAGCCTGTTCATGGAGCCTTGTGGGAATTTACACATTTCCAAGAATCCTAAATTCCCCAGTAAGATTGCTCAAACAGCTTTTCTTCAGGTGCACATGTGAGCCATTCCTATATTTCCAGGCCACATTAGGATTAACTGACTAAAAGAGGCACAGAAACCTTGTGCATAATAGACCCTGCTCAGGTTTGGGTTGTCTAAACCTGTATTTCTTGTTATGAGAGACAAAAGCTTTGTTTTTAACTCCCTCAGGAAGACGCTATTTCTAGTTCAAATGGACTTTTCCAGATGTTACATTTAAAGGAGCCCTGCAAAGATACACACTACATGCAGTTTCCCACAGTACTGATTTTTGCTAATGTGTAATATTCTGTTTTTATACTGATTGTGACTGTTTGCTCTTGTAATCAAAATAATCAAGATCATTTTGAAGCCAGTGAGGTATCTGACCTGTGTAGACAGTGCTCCAACTGCAGGTAAAGAAGCAACGTAATGATCAGTGTGGATCTGTCCACACAAATCCATCTTTAAACACATCTTTAACGCAGCACCTGAAGTGCTGCATCAATAGAAACAGTCACAAGTAATTTAGTGAACTTCCCCCATTGAGGACCCGTTTTATTCTTTCACACAATCCAACTCCTGCAAAGAAAAGGTGCTGAATAAATAAGTGGGATTCTCTTTGTGTGGGCACAGACAAGCAGTATAATAGTTAGTCCACTAAAAGAAAAGGATCTAATTCGGGCTTCTCTACAGCCTCAACTAAACATGTACGTGTTTTGCAGAAAGTGGAGATGAGGCATCTGTCTACATGCTCCCCATGCAGGTCGTCTCTCTCTCTGGTTGCAGCCAGTAATCATTTAAGAGGATCAGCTCTATTCCAGACAGCAGAGCCCGTCCAGCTCCACGACACTCCGTCATCACAACACACGAAGCACGTGGCACACGCATGCAGCCTGCAGCACTCTGTTGGTGCATGCAAGCACCCGTGCATAAGTGCAAAAGAGGAAACAAGAACACATTACGTAATGAGTTAAAAGTAGAAGGTCCAGGCGGTCATGTCCTTTTGATTTTCCACTACACGGCATCGTGTGTGTCAAGGGATAAAAACAAAGCAAACAACTAAAAAAATAAAACCAAAGTCAACCAAGCTCTCTTTTAAGGACCTCTAGGGGTCTTCAAGGTGGATTCCCCACAAAAATGAATGTTTTCTCATTAAATTCCCAGGAAGTTAGCACAATTAGAGCATGTGTTAAAGATGATGTGTTTCCTCCTCTTTGGTTTACACCAGCCCTGCTTCTTTTACATCATATCTAAATGCCTTTCAGTTACAATTCTGTTGGACACTCTTGTGAAAAATGAGGTGCTTTATTTTTAAAACACTTCATTTGACAACTTGAGCAGACAGAAATTAATGAGTAATATCTTTAAGTGCGTCCCTCCCCCCAGTACCTGCAATGTGAAGTGGCCATGGGCCAGCTCACAGGGCCAGTGAACCTCCTGCGTCCTGATCTGTTCAGTCCCCCCCCCAGAGAATTCTACCTCCTCCTCTATTAAACTTCTTCCTGCTGAGCCCTTTGTGTCTGGACTTAATTACCCTGTCGGTTTTATTTGGAGCCCAGCCTTTCCCTCTCTCTTTTCATTACAGATGGGGCCCGGCTGCATGGTGTCAAGAGGAAAATTCATTCAGTGGACATGAATGAAAAAAGTAAATATACTTCAAAGGTCTGCTGAAAAAGTGGGCCCCACATCTTCAATAAAACTTTACTTTCTAAAGCTATTCCTTTCCCCTCCACTGCATGCGCCAAGCTTGTGCTTTTTTCCCCGACAACTTTTAAGCAGGATTAAAACATTTCTCAGCCTCCATCCTCTTGTTCTTGTTGAAGCAGCCTTTCCATAAGTGAGAGTGGGAACAAAACCAGTCTTAAAGGTTTGAATGAGTGGGACCCACCTGCCAATCCCTTTATGATTACTTGTTGTTAATCTGCAGCTCACTACACTCCACGGGTCAGCTCAGAGATTTCAAAGCCCTCCAGTGCTGACTCAGGATCAGACTTTCCGCCCTGTTTTCTATAACCTTGACCAACAGAGGGACAAACACGAGGCTGATTTTTGCTTCGGAAAAAGGGGAGATCAGTGTGCAGCACACCACCTCTCAACTGTCCTTGGAGTCTAAACCTACCTATAAACAGAAGATACAGTCACTCATGTATTTACTCAACATGCAGGTCCACTGAAAACTCAAGGGGGATGTTTGGCCAGCTGGATCTCTGCTCTGCTGAATGAATAAATTAAAAAAAGCCAGTGGTCATTGCGAAGTAGAAGATGCTATACAGTTACACCAAATAGGACTTAAAACTCCAAGGTTTTTTCATAGTGGACTTACAAAAACAATTACAGACCTTCCTCACCATATTTAAAAGTTTGAAACAGCAATGAATAAGAGCTACGAGAGTAGATGGATTTCCATTATGGCATCTGACTGTGCCAAATGCAAAGCATGTATCTTTCAAAACCTAAACAAATGTCAGAGTTTTCTTCCACCTTTTCAAATTCCCTCCACACATGATGTCAGGCGAGTCAATCTACGATGAGGCACAGCATCAGTAGAAGCTGCAGGAGGCCTGGCAGGATCCCTGCTCTGAGCCGTTTCTCCTGACTTCACACGCACAAAAACACACAACCAGACCGGCTAACTGCGGTGACATCACTGCCTCAGTCGCGGCACAGACTGGCCATTGGAAGTCCACCATCTTTCCTCAGCCATTATGTCAAAGGATTTGTTACTTACTGTACAGTAAGTGCATCACATCATCATAATATAACTATTTACTGATTACACAGATCATATTTTAAATTCAATCTCACCAAATAATGATGTGCCAAGACTTTTTTTTCCATCAAACTGAAACACAAAACATCCAAACAGGCAACCACAGCATTACAGGCCTTATCAGGGTCAGTTCAGATAAGCCTATACAGCCCAAACAGCCACATCACCCCTTCCCAAATCTTTATAGGGTCAGTCAAAGAAGATGTGACAGGTCATGAGGTCATTGACTTCAGTCTAATTAGCCACCTTTGTTTGCTACACAATAATCCTGGTTAGTGTGTGGGGAGGGCAGGGATCTAAAAACTGGAGCACCTTCATCTTAATCAGCTTCACCAGTGCCAAGTCCTGGTGGGAGAGACCTGTGCTGCATTACATCTTCACTGAGCAGAAACAATCTCACAGTCACTTAACAAATTGAGGCTGGAGTGGAATCAAAGGAAAACAGAGGACAAAACACAAACTGGCAGTATTGACAGTATACAGAAAAGAGAAATCTTCCTGATACTATTATTTTGGAAAAGAACAAAACTGATAATTTTTTTTATATTAAGATAGTTATTCTATATTTTAACAGAAGCTGTGATGAAGCCTCACAGATGACCTGGCCTTTATTCAGAAAAGCCATGAAATGAACTAGTCAAGTGAAGCTGATAGTCCTCATGACTGTGATATAAATTTAGTTCAGCTGGTTCAAACAGAGCTGTGTGTTCAGCAGCATGACCAGAGTTGGCTTTGTTAGGCAAACAAGACAAATCCAAAAGCTGCATTTAGATAACACCTCATTGGTCAAGATATTGTACACGTGAAATATTCTTCAAAAGAACAAATACAATTGTAACTCATCCCAAACCGTCTTTGAAAAATTGACATCATCTCCACATAGAAAAAAATAACAACCCCTTTTTACACACACCAACACACAGACACCACTGCCCCCCCTCCCACTAAGCTGTACCCTAAATCTATGAGGGGGTAATCCAAGATTTCATTATCATCTCCATTGTGTACACACACGCAGCATCACAGCCCATATGCACCCACGTGCATTTTTAACTCATTAAGCCTTTGTCTCATCTGATGGGGATGGGGATGGGGATGGGGATGGGGATGGGGATGGGTGTGTGTGTGTGTGTGTGTGTGTACACCACTGTTAACTTCAGCTGGGAGCATTGGTAGGCCCAGACTCAAAGGCCTGATGCCAAACACCAAGCAGATGGTGGTTATGAGGATAGCTGGAATTGGGGTTGTTACTCACGTGCGCTCATTCATTAAGAGCTGAGTGGTGACAAACTGTCTGAAACCACAACATTGCAAAGTTCTGCAATTCTGTGACAAAAGTCACTCAAAAGCAGATCATTTAATGAATAGTGGGTAAATTCTCTCCCTGTCCAAAAATCAACCAAACAAGAGTTAAACTTAACTGATGAATGCACAAACAGGCCCAATTCCACCCTATTTTTGACTGCACTGATCTTGTAGTATAAGCCTCAAAATATTCCAACATTAAAGCTAACTGATACGATGTTGACAATCAATATTAAATAGTGTAGGTTATAGATTGTGTATTTGTAGCATAGCAATAATGAATTTTCATCACTATCATGTGAGGATGAATAATACTAACACTCTGCTAACTGCTGCTGTCATTCATCTCCTGCCTTTTTTCCAAGTCAGGGGTTAAAGTTACATCACAGTCTGTGTAACAGAGTAAAGGAGACATCCAGTGACATGCACAGGAAATCATGGGGAAAAAAATGATTCACAGTTAAAAATATTCAATAGCCTGTTTCCAGACCCATGAATCACTATTTACCCAGAGTGAATGAAGTGATACTAAGCTGTCAGGATAAATCACAGGGTCCTGTAAAGAGCTATTGTTAAATAAACACCAGGATCAAAATCACCATAAACTCCTCACCAGCGTCTGTGTGAAGCTTCCCTCCCTGGGGGAGGAAGCACCTGCCCACCCTTTACTTCATCCTTCTTCCTCCAGGAGGAAACCAGGATTGGCACATGAACAATCTAACCTGCTTTACTTCATTTTACAAAAACAACATTCACTTAATCCTTACACTCTCCGCTGCATTATCACAGTCCTACAGTGCCACACCTCAGCAGACACCTTCTCCCAGGTTAGATATGCATCAGTACTGATCCTCTTATTCCCACCTGTCAATCATGGATAAATGTGTGTAAATACATTTCCTCCTAGCTCCACAGGATACTTTCTAAGTGTTAGAAACAGTGGACTCCTGATTCGGAAATACAGAGCTCTGTGTGACATTACTGAGGGGAAACTATATGTAATGGTTCCTCTCATGATAAATATAGTTTAAGCCAGTTTTACTGAGAAAAGTTACCATCCCTCAGCTTGATACTATCAACCATTCTAGCAGAGTAAACACATCCTGACGGGTGAGACTGTCACTGTCAGATACTGTCCCCTCTCAGTTAGCACCCACGCTTCCACGAGGCTCCCTCATGGACTTTTTGGGAGAAAACCTCAGCAATGGCAAAACCTTTGAATAAACGTGCTCCTTAAACCCCGCTCAACGATGAAGTATGATAAGAAGTTTCAGGCTTACCAGCAACAATGAAGGTATACGCCTCTTGAATCAGAAACTCTAAGTATGTAGGTAGGGAATATGTAAAGCGTTTTCGTTGTAGAAATCTTCAACTAGTTAGTTAGTGCTGCTCACGGTCTCCGCTGCTGTGTTTATGGACAGCGCTGTTCGAACCAGCCAATCAGAGCACTCGCTCAGCGGGGGGCGGGGCTACATGCGCACCTAGGTGTTATTTTACTCTGATGAAACGCCATCATTCATAACAATGAATTGTAAGCGCCTAAATAAAGCTATAAAAGCACATTTCTGATCCCAGTGTTCTTTCTGGGGTCCTGGAGAGGCCATCTCCTCTGTCCTCACCTCATTGATACTTTATGACTTTTTATAAGAACTGCCATAATATATGTACAATTTATGTAGTAATTGTATTTTTGCCTATGTAAAGCACTTTGAATTTCCTTTATGCCTAAAATGTGCTGTATAAATAAATCTGCCTTGCCTTACCTGCTTGGTAATTACTTCTGTTATGGAGTTCAGAAACACTAGATAAATAGAATACATGTTCATTTTGTCTGTGAGCTGTGTTGACTTCCATACAGATCTAACTTGGAGTCAGACTTCTCTTATGTCTAATTTACTGGACACCCAACATAAGCAACATCACTGTCTGCGATAACATACTATTACATTCCTGGGAATTACTTTTGGAGCAAAAATGAATATATGTTTAATTAGGTATGGCCCATATACTTTACAAGACCCAAAATAATTCCTTATTGGTGAAAGGAAGATAAAATTTAAATTACTTGTTCCTGTTTTTCATATGAAAGTGAAAGTGACTTGTGTAGCCAAGTATGGTGACCCATACTCAGAATTTGTGCTCTGCATTTAACCCACACAGCAGTGAACACACACCCAGGGCAGTGGGCAGCAGTTGGGGGGTTTGGTGCCTTGCTCAAGGGTCTCACCTCAGTCATGGTACTGAAGGTGGAGAGGGCACTGGCTAGTCACTCTGCCCCACCTACAGGTCCTGCCAGTCCTAAGACTCAAACCTGCAACTTCTGGGTTACAGGTCTGACTCCCTATCCATTGGGCCATGACTGGGCCCCCTACAGTTGTGGTACCTGTATGAAAGCCAATATCAAAAGAAACAAAACACGGGGTGAATTTGCACGTGAAATGCAGGGTAAGTAGTTACACCCACTATGGAAAAACTGTGAAGAAAGTGGTTTTAAGGGGCAGCACAGTGAATGAGTGGTTAGCACTGTTGCCTCACAGCAAGAAGGTTCATGGTTTGAAACCCATCAGGGGCCTTTCCGTGTGGAGTTTTCATGTTCTCCCTGTGCTTGTGTGGGTTTTCTCCAGGTACTCTGGTTTCCTCCCACAGTCCAAAAACATGTATGTCAGGTTGATTGGTGACTCTAAATTGCCCATAGGAGTGAGTGTGAGTGTGTGAGGTTGTTTGTCTCTATGTGGCCCTGTGATGGACTGGGGACCTGTCTAGGGTGGACCCCTGCCTTTCACCCAGAGAGAGCTGGGATAGGCTCCAGCAGATCCCTAGGACCCTGGTTAGGAATAAGCGGGTATAGATGATGGATGGATGGAAGTGGATTTGACAATAACACAGAATGTAGACAAACCAAAGGAAAAAAAGCAAGTGCTAAGCAGGTCCCTGGGTGAAGTGAGATCAGAAGAATACAACACAAAGGGGTTTTTGTGATTGACTGTGGAAAGTTGGTTTTCCTTTTCAGGTACATAATAGGTGGCATATAATATGACGGCTCACCATGATTGTGCAGTGGAGAAAGTATTTGATCAAAACCAGTATCACCTTAGCAGGCACCGGGGCCTGTAGAAACAAACAGACAAAAAGGTAAAGATCAACCGCAGTGTCTCCATGTCAACACCACTGGGCCATAATGGAGACAAAAGGAACCCTGAATTACTTTATAGGTACTTTCGCTGTACATACAGCTTCAGGAGCTATTCAGGACTGGTTTGTCTCAAGAGGAGGACAGTTTCGTGTTAAATTTCAGCCGCACCCTCACCATTGTGATGAAACCATGGCAGCCTCTATTACAGCTCTTTTTGTTATAAATTCTTGAGGAAACAGCCAGTCTCCCAGCTGCTGAGCGTGCCACCCCACCAGCTGACCGTCTTAAACTCCTTGAAACTGGATATTCCTCCATTATTGACTAGAAAACACACATGACTTGTTTGTGTAGAATGTAACACAATATTTTTTTTGGTTTGTGTTCCAACATTGGATTACTGTGCAGATTAAACATTTGCCTTGCCTACCAGAGTTCACCAAACTGCAGGTTTTCTCCTAGAAACACAGGCTTCAGCCTCTACAAAATCAGTCACCTGATAAACTACTAACCAGCAAAAGTATTTCAGAAAAATGGCAGTATTTTAACAAGAGATGTTACTAGGTAAAAACCAAACCAAAACAGCATTTAGCAAGCCAAAAACTGATATAAAAGCAATTTGAAGTCTCATTTCCCTCTCCCAGTCACTTCTGAATCAGTGTGCCATTAGAGACAAGCTCAGGCATTTGTAGAAAATAAAACTCATTAAGGGGGGGGGGCATATGTGTCAATAAGATGAATTTAATACAATGCCAGTCTCCTTTTGAATAAAGTGGTGTTTAAATTTCAGAAGGGAGCATTTATTCTGACTACCATTGGCCAAGGGTCACTCAGACTTTAATAGGACTCCTGTTGTAAGCTATAGGTTGTCATCAGACAGCTGTTTTTCAGGCTTATGCCACATGCATGTCAGTGTTATTGTAATTATTTGTTTTTTAATTACAAAAAGCAGTCACTGTAAGGTAACATTGAATTAGGAGTAGGAAACTTGTTAAAAGTCTTGTTCCTTTATAATAACCTTCCACTGAAACATCACTAATCAAGTGTCCCCAAGCAAATTGGCTGCAGCAGTAGATCAGTTCAGACAGTACTGAATCAATTTTAATTCACAGCATTACCAACCACTGAATGTGCCAGTTTTATTGTGCCCTTGATTCTGCCATTCTTTTTGGCACAAGGAGCAAACAAAATGATATGAAAGTATTTGTTTTATGTCATGAATTTAACATCAATGTGTTCACTGCCCTTGACTGGAACACAGCCATGGGTAATGTCGTTGGTAATACATTTGTGCTTCTTGTTATAGTAAAAATGTTTTTCTAAAAAGGTCTTATTGGATTTCAAGGACAAAATGAACATTAGAACACTGCAGAATCAAAACTGGCAGTGCATACTCATATCATCAATCGCCTTCATTGCAGTATGAAGAATAAACAAAACATAATGAAAGAGTTTTTTTTCACAGAGGAGTCAAAGTATGGAAATACTGCTGCAGCTGTTAATAATGGGTAGGATATTACCCATGTGTTTACCCTGCTGTCCCACTTACATACCATTGATTAATACTGTGATTTATATCTGAAGTGTATTTATACTAAAAAAAAAGGTTAAAATTACTGCATTTTTGATTATCAAAGTAGCCTATAGCATTCTTTATATAATTACAAAAATGACAAAACAGGCAATCATGGATGGTAAATGCACTTAAAAGTGGTGTTGGCAGTCATTTGTTCCACAGTGAAATAAACAAAGGGGAAATAAAAACAAATATGTGCTACATACATGTTAATTCGTTGAAAAACATTTTGTTTTCTCCTAAAATTTCAAGTGAGGAATGAGCAGTAACCTTGCAAATTTATTGTTTAATTATAATATTCAATGCATTAATGTGATTATGTACTGGAGTACAAATAATTTGCATACTAACTAACCAACAAGATGCAGTTCAAGTACAAGTACCAGCAAATGCACCATTCACTTGTCTAAACTACCAACCATGAAACAAAAGTGCCACCTAGTGATGACAATGGACAAACACGAGCATTTTTAAAATGCAGCCTACTTCATTTAAATTATTGTTGAAAACAATAATTATTTTATTCAATCTAAACAATAACGCCATGAATTCATCCTAATATGTACATGGTTATAGTGACTATAGGTAAACAATAATCCACATTTAAAGTGTCTTATTTAACTCTGACTTGCTTTGGCCATCCAAATGGACTTACACTGCTGCTTTTATGGAATTTAATGCTATTTTATCTAGTTTTATATTCTTGATCCTCCTTCAGTCATTTACAATCAAAATTTCAATGGTACTAAATCGACTGTCTACTTTATGAACTCATAGTAGGCAATTTAGGATGAGATGTGAATAAACAAATATCTGATTACAACATACCACTTTTGTATGTACTTGTGACAGAAGGTCAAAGCTCATTCCCTTGTCTTTTTTATTACCACTGATAACTGACAACCTTATTCCAAACGACAGCAATGATCTTGAGCCTGGGTTCCAGTAAATTCACTATGCAAGAAAAGTTATACATTACAGTGATGACAAAACACAGAAACAGTCAACATGAGAGGATATAAAAATTTCATATCAGATAAAGGTCACAATCACAGCACAGGATTGGTAATAATGTGTGACATTAAATCTGCAGTTAATATATATATTTGTGTGATTGTTTGGGCCCCAGACTGAGAACAGATTTAATGCGCAGCAATAGCAAAGTGTATTTTACTTATTGTATACATGAATTAATGCAAATGAGCAAAGTCTGAATATTTCACTAGAAATGCCATTTTAAAAGAGCTGTTTAGTCTGACAACAGTGTATTTAACATAAGCATAAAACTATAAAACAGGTCTAACATTTGTTACAAGACAAACTGAAGACTCTAGGGTGTAGATTCAGTGTAGTATGATTATTTTAATTATGGGTAATCCTCTTGCCTTTATACATACATGAGGCGCGACATTACCGTTTGAACAAGGCGGCCGCGGTGAAGTATCGCGGGAATAGACAGCCGCGGCTCATGCGGCATTAAGTGTATATACAAACCTCGGCACCCTCCCCTAATCTCCCAGCATGCATTTTGCCCCAACTGTGACTGTATCCACTTTAAAATCTCTCAACTGATCCCCTCCGAGTACAATATGTTCCTGACGCAACGAGGTAGATCCGTCCCATCCCTTAGACATAACGCCTGTCTGCCAGAAGATGGAGCCATTTCCCACCAAATAGCCCGACACCTCCCATTGCTTCAGACACACCAGCCGCAGGCGTGGAAGCGACAGGGAGAAGGGAGTTGTAAGGACGTTGCATACACTTAGCGTCCCGCTGGGCCCTTTTGTCTGGGTGCTCGGAGGCAGCTTGGGCTCGCTGTTCGCCTTTGCACCATATGCCGTGAGAGGCCTGGCTGTCACATCAGATGAGGACCTCAGTGTGATGGTATAGCCGACCGTGCAGCCTTCTAGCACACAATCACAGTCAATGCACACCAATCATCACTTCTTAAATGCAGCTTAAAGGGGTGGCTGCAGAGATGCTAAGAATAGAAAAGTTAACCCCTGCTTTTTTCCTACAAATTTTAAGCACGTGACAACGACTGACAAACTAATGGCATATGTGGACTTTTAAGAATGAACGTATTAATTAAAAATAAATTAGGAATCTATTTGGTGATTTCAAACCTACTGTACATTTGAATAGCTACTTGATGAGTATTATTATGAGTATTGGTGCTACATATAATAATGTAAATATTCATCCTGAGGACATGCTCCATTGCCTTTTTGACGCAAACTGTACAGCGACAAAATTATTTAATAGTCCATCCAGCTGAATGCCTCTGGGAAATGCCCATATGCAACAGAATAAGTAAGCCATTTTCATACTACAGCTCCAACTATTTTTCAACATCAATTCTATTAATTTATTCCAATGTTACTCAATCTAAAACGCGACTGGGGTTATACAGTCATTTTGAGTAGCGGTAATAGCACAGTTGTCAGTTTTCGCCACAGTAATGGAGAGGCAACTACGAATAGGTTTCACTACATTGTTTTAAGTAAACAGAAGAAATGGTTATTTTTTGTTTGACTCTTAGGATATTTGAGTTGACCGTCTCTGGTCTACAAATACAGACAGGCTTCACCTTCTTTAGCCAACTGCTGCACTGCATTCAGTAACGTTACCCAAATTAAATCGGCAGAGGCATCAGACTGATAAAACACACACTGATTAACTCGGTTTAGTAACTAGAAGTCTTAAAATGACCAATATCATGGATTATGTCGACACTAAAGCTAAGCAAATATAAATGCAAACCGAATGTACGCGCATACGGTGGCTACTTAGCCCGTTAGCTACAATAGCATTTTAACAGGTAGCTAAACATGTCAGAGCAACGTATGTGTACCTGGTGTTTTTGCTGTTTAATCTGCTGTTTATGAGGCTACATGCAGTTAAATTGTGACACATCTAAACCTTATGAATTACTTCTGTCGGCAGGTAACGTTAGCTAGCTAACGTTAGCGACATTAGCGATCTTAAAAAGGACTAGCGTTAATGTAGTTAACCCACCGGTACAGCTAGCTAGCGTTCAAACTACTACTTAACAGGTTAGTAGTTGGTGACTGGTGATACCAAATAATAGTTAACGTCTCCGCTAGCTAGATAATTAAATTAGCATGAACAGTTCGGAATAATTTCATTGTAATTTCGCTCATTTAGCTAACAATTGCTAAGCTAACAGGCTAGCTAGAGCGAGATGGCTCGTTAGCTAGCCCAGAATTCGGTTGACGGGTGGGGAGTCCAAACAGGCGTGAGGTGAACTCCGGTGTGCCGCAGTTTGTTTGCAAAAACAGTGCTATTTCGAAAACCACACGCAAGGACAAACACTTTTCCGCTGTCTAATGTCAATTCCTCAAAATGGGGTCTGCTAACGTACGTCTCCGCCATTTTGTGACAGGTTTTTCATTGAGCAAAGGGGTACGTGTAATGGTTGAATGTAACCCCATCAAGAAGATATCCGCTTGGCAGTTACAGGGAAAAGGGATCAGGAGTAATTTTCAACCACTCCTGTAAGATAGAAGTCGTTTTGAAGTGGTCAGCAAGGGATGGGGGCAGCTTACCACAGTGTTTATAACTTGTAGGGACCATATGTTAAAAGCATCAAAACCTTTGTCAACTAGTACTTTATATAAATGCTTTAGGAAAGAGATTAAATTCTGGATTTTGAATGTATTAAAGCATAGTATCCATCCAAATCACCAACTTTGTGCCCTCACAAGCCAAAATAGGAATGTGAACATATACAATTATTAGATTTAATTTTAATTAAGCTTCACCATTCTAATTGCAGTATGACAATATTGTAATTCTGGGCTAGCTAATCTCATGTGACAAAATATTCTATAAAATGTCACAAGATACATTTTTGACAAATATGTCAGTGATTAGGCAATGTGAGAATGTTATTTTTTAGAAAATATATAGCCATGGATGTCAAAATATATTTGGTGCAGTGGTAAACACTTTACTACATTAGTTTTCAGACATGGAAAAGCACATGGGTGCCAGTAAACAATAACTTGTATTCACATAAGTAGGTTACTGATAGAGTAGACTAGTGAATTTAAAAAACGTATGCAGTAGTTTTGTAAGTCTTGTGGATACATACTATTTTAAAATATACCTGTGAATATATCTATATATATTTTTTGAAAATTCCATCTTCACTTAACTAGTATCACTGAAGCAAGACACTGGTTTTAATAGCAGCTACAAATCTGCTGAAAGTTTATAACAGCCTGGAAAACAGGATTTTACTAATAAAATGTAGGGTTGCCCTCCATTACATGCTCATTTGGGATAACAAGGGAACTACGTTAATTAGTGTTATCCCCTCCCCCTCACGGGACATTTCCAAGTACCTCCTGACCCGGTTTCCTACCAGAGACACAAGTTGTCAGACGGTCCCTAAAAAAGAAAACAGTCTCTATTGTTCCAGCACCCGCTCCGCTCTACAGGGTGCAGTGCCGCCTGTGGCCGCAGAGGGCGCTGCACCCATGGCAGGCCGGCCTCCGCGGCCTTCACATCTTTTTGTCTGAGAACTGGATCCCTCTGCCGCTCTACAGTGTGTGCGATAGCCTCGGAGCTGCGTCCGTACCACACTGTCAAACCACTCCAGACGAATACAACCGCGACCAAAAGCATTAATTCAACACCTTCTGCCATGGCGTTTCTAATCTGTCGGTAAATCGCTCGTATTTGTGACTGTTCGTTGGAACTTAGTCCGGGGTTGAATCGGGTTGGCTTTCTGTGTGCATCAGTCTTTATTAGCGAGCTGCCGCTCTTCTTGCTATCAGCAATTTCTTTAACTTTTTAAACACTCAGCTTCGCGAATGACTGAGCGCCGGCGGAGTATGGGATCCTTGGTGTCTTAAGAAGCGACTGAAGTGGGCTTTAACCGTTTTTGCATGCAAAAACAATGGCAAATTCGACGGGGAAAAATCTACTAGATCAGCGAAGGAAAGGACAGGCTTTCCTGGACGAGCTGCGGCAATTTCACCAAAGCAGAGGGTGAGATTGGGGCGTCTTTATTTCCAAGAAATATAACTTTAAATTTTAATTGCATGTGACTGGGACTTAACCAGGGCTGTTATTTAGACATGTGTGCCTTTATTCCTTGTGTTATCCCATCAGATCGCCTTTCAAGAAGATTCCTATCGTGGGTGGGAAAGAGCTGGATCTGAATGCTCTCTATATCAGAGTCGTCTCTTTAGGTGGATTTGCTAAGGTGAGTGGGAACTAAAAGTAGATTTTCTCCACACGCTGCCGTCTGTGGACTCCTCGGTGGACCACTCTACAACTCCGTGTGGGTAACCCGGGACAAGTGTAACCCCTTAGAAAGACGTTAGTGGGTCGGTGTTGGCCTTGTGCTAGTTTGCCATGTATCTCTATGCAATGTGGTGGCTTGTGTTGTTGTGTGGTTTGAATTGAGAGTCCAACCGCTCGGAGTCAGAGTGCAGTTGGAGCGACTCAAAATTAGCGGGCACGTTTAACATCGATTATCGGCACGGAGCCCGGCCTCGGAAAACACCGCTTAGCACATCGTGTTTCGCCCGGGCTT
Organism: Mastacembelus armatus; assembly: GCF_900324485.2. Classification (NCBI taxonomy): domain Eukaryota; kingdom Metazoa; phylum Chordata; class Actinopteri; order Synbranchiformes; family Mastacembelidae; genus Mastacembelus; species Mastacembelus armatus. The sequence goes on along the minus strand of NC_046655.1, from coordinate 4,159,701 downwards.
TTACCGGTAGTTTTCAACCAGGGGGAAGCATGATTTTTCTTTCTCGCCATAGCCATCTTTCTTCGGCTTCATGGCTGATCTCAAAATGTAGGCCTCACAGGCCCATGTAGTGAATACAGTAAACGGTACCAAAAAGCTACTCCACAACCAAACGGGTCGCCGCAAGCTACACGGTTTGTTTTTAGACGGAGACACTTGGAGTCTGGCCTCATTATGTTTTAATAACAAAATGGAGACGTCAAGTTAGCTTGTTAGCTATGGAGCTAACTAGCCTCAACAGTAATGATAGTATCCTAAAGGGAGTCAGACAGTTGTACTTACTCAGGTGTCAAATGTAAATATGTGCGATTAACAAACTCATTAGTCACTAGGTAAATGCTGTTGTACCAAACGTCTTATCTATCACTTTAACCTCGTTCAGTATTTGTAGTTATTTTCAGCACTTTGAGAAAGTTATCGATTAGTAAGTCTGATCTTGCCTCATTGGGGGAAACCTGTAGCAGAACAGATGGCTACAGTGTAACCGCTCTTTTTGTTGTAGCCGGTGTTTTATCTTCTAACGAACTCATTTCCTCCCTCCAGGTCTCTGACAAAAACCAGTGGATTGAACTTGGAGAAGAGTTTAACTTTCCAAGGAGTTGTTCCAACGCTGCATTTGCTTTAAAACAGTACTACCTTCGGTAAGTAGCACGGCCATGCAGCCTTCATCCTCTCAGGTAGCATGTGGGAAGTGTTTACAAATGTTAAAATGCAGTCAGCAGGATCTGAGCCCCTCCGCTCCCCTCTGCCTGGAAGCTGCACTACTACAATGTTGTGGCAGGCAAAGATACGTAAATGTTATGTGGATTTACCATGGCATGGCAGATAATATGTACTCTGTTATCTCTTCCACATCACAAGAGAATACGCTGATCTGTCTTTTATGAAGGAATTGTGTGTGCTTAACTTTGGAACATAGTGTTGGTGCACAAACTTAAGGAGCATGTTGTTTGTTTGTAAACCATAAGCTAATGACATTGATTTGTCTCTGAAAACTGTAGCCACAGGAGTTTCAGTCCAATCTTTTAGCAGATGTAGTTGCTGTAACATGTATTGCATGCAGCTTCCAAGTCTTAACACAGTCAGCTGCCAGTGATGGGAGTCTGGTGTCAGTGCAGCTCTCCCAGCGGCTAGTATTTGTGGTTTTGGTATTGCTGCTATCTCTGTGCTTCTTTTTCTTCTCCCCTCTCCCCACCTCATGCAACGATGGTTCCCATCAGTAGCAACTGTGTGCATGGGATTACACCTGTAGCGGAGGAACGCTTGTAGACTTTCAAGGATGTTTTACAGGCAACTGCAGGTCACTGGTTGATTACAATAAACAGAGGCACATTTTTTGTGTGAGTTGTGAATGTGGCCAGTCGGTTTGACTATCTGAGCACAGCAGATGAAACTTGTAGCTCTTCTAAATATCAGAGATAACCAATAATGTTGGCTGCAGAGACAGGCAGCTCAGGTACATGTGGGCTTGCAATGAAGTGCTAATGAACTTAGATGAGTTGTCCCTGAATACCATAATGGCTACACACACTTTTTTTAAAAACCTGTTTAGTGTAAATGATGGAATACTCTATGAAGTATTTTATCTTAAGCACTAGATGAGAGAACTTGGTGTAATGGGCTGCATGGGAGCTCATACAACTGTCATGCCAGTGGTTTAGGTCTGCTGGTTTGGTGAAAGTACCAAGAGTGTAAAGGTGTTTGGTTATAGGTTCCATGAAACACAACATTCAGAAATGTATTTGTCTAACAGGGTTAATTTTTAAAGAGTAAATGTCACAGAAAACGGTCAGATGATCCAATTTGTTTGGTTTCTATTTTTTTTCTGGGACACAATCAGGCCAACTAGTATGTCTATTATCATTTTGTTAAGTGGTTTATAAATACCAGTAGGCTAATACCTTTTTTGCATGTGACAAGATGAAGCAGAAAATTATGTGGAACCATTAACATCATGACTTTTTTTTTTTGTTTTGTTTTTGTTTTTTGTTTTTTAAAGAAGAATATTTATTTTCTTCCTTGAAACATTCACCTGCATTTCTCAGAACATCTAACTCATTGTAATTGTTACCTTTTGAAAATATTTTGGGAAGGCGGCTGAGCAAAAGGAGACCTGACAGCCAAGCCGACAAACATGCTGAATATCACACTTGTGTCGTAACAGCCGTTGGAGCTACTTTGTAAAGTTTATCTAAGGCAGCTCAGTGTAGTGGATGTCAGAGGCAGCAGGCAGCTAGACTGGTCTTGCCTCAGCTAAGGCTGATAATAGAGACTGTCCTTGCCTCCCCCATGTTGCCTTTTGCTGACAGTGTAACAGAAAAGTTTGCTGCCCCCCCCCCCACTTTTCATTCCAGTTTGGTCATGAAAAAGTAGGGGAATAATGTAATAATAGTTATCACTGTAGGGGGAGGTTTTGATTTTTGCTGTCATCCTGGGGAGGTTAGAGGTCGCAGTCAGTTACATGTGAATATGTGGATCAGGTTCGGACTCAAGGACATTTAAGCTAGGTGTATGTTTGCTCATATCAGGTGTTAATCTTGATGATCCAGTTGAATGACCATCTGGAACCGCTGGCTGCCCAGACATTTTTAGCCTGTGTTTAATTTTTTAAGACTTTTATGTGAATGTGCTGATAACTCAAATAATTTATGAATTTTATAGGTGATGATTAGGCATGAAAGTATCTACTAACATTTAATTAAAAGATCATTTGGCTCAGTTTTTGGTATTTGTGCCTTTTACCAAGCCTAACGCCAAGATGTTAACACAGATTCCTGATGCCTTTTTAAGAATTTTTAAAATATGCGATTGGTAGGTAGGAGTGAAGCACACTTTTGCTGTAGGGATTTTATTTTAGACATGATGCTCTGTTGACCAAGTTTTCCTGTCTGAATGAATAGGTTTATCATGATGTGGCTCTCTCTGGTCAGCACTTCCCACTCAGAGCAGAGTAATAAGCAGCGCTGAACTTCAGTGCCAGCTCGCTTTGCCGTCTATTTGATATTTGAATGTCACTTGGTAATAAGTGAGCGACGCCTGCCAAAAACTTTTTTTTTTTTTCCCCCCCTCAACGTTTTTTTTATTTTATTTTAACTTGTTGAAGCGCCACTCTGACATCAGTCCTACCAGTGGCACTGATTTTATTTTAACTTCGGGGGCGGATGGATTCATTCTCAGGATCAAAGCACTGGCATCAAATCACACTGACACACTAAGGGCATAGTTGAAATGCGCTCTGTTTTCGGTTCGCTTCATTAAAAGGACTGGAGCAAAAGAAATACATTTAAATGAGAGGTGTTCAGCTGTGAGACTGGGAGAATTATTGATCACTGAGAGAGTAAGATGATTCTCAACAGAACTGCGGATATGAAGGGCAGTTGTTAAATAAGTTAGGCTTCCACGGACCACGACAAAGTTAGAGAAAATTTTAAAAGGTTTCAGAAAGTCATTGAATAGCCATGGTTGTATTGGAGGATTACAGTAGAGCACCCAAACCTTTTCCTGGGACTCTGCTATAGCAAGAGAACCCTTTACACTTCCGTAATTTGACATATATTTATGTTCTACATCTGTGTACTTCGCACTCTATTCCACTGGATTGAGTTTGACTTACTAAAGGCTGCTTCTAGTTTTCTAGTGGCTGCACTGATTTGGATAATTCTCTGTCAATACTGTTTCACATCTCCAAGGTTCTCTTCCTCCATTAGTAGTTTCATATGGTTTTGGAAGTAGTTTTCCCACTAAGCTCTCAACACAACTCCTGATTTTCCTTTTTTATTTCAGTGGCAAGTGCCTTGCAGCTCCTCTAGATGCACACAGTGAGTTGAGGATAAATGAAATGTGCTTTGAAATAAGATCTCTGATGTCGCCACAGTCTTGGACTTCTTTTCCAGACTGCAGCGTATTGTACACAGAAGCCCAGTCAGGTGACAGCCTGGTTTAACCTTTCTTTGCCCTCTCCACTGCATCCCCACTGGGAGGAAATCAGGCTCACTCTCTTGAAGCTTCTGTGTCCAAGGCATGTATTTCTTTTATCCAAATGAGTTTTGTACACATGGCTAAGAACGTATAATGGAAGAAATCACTAGGGACCATGCCTTTTGTTTAACAGTTTAGGTACCTTGTCATGTTGGCATTCTTTGTGATGAGTAATATCGTTCAGACGGTGCTTGACATTTTTAACCAATGAGCGCACATGGTGGTGTTATGTCAAGTTATTTCAGATTTCACCTTTTGACCTGTACTGTATTATGAAGAAGTTAGGCTTTTAGTTCTGCTGCCAGGGTCAGTTTTTGCCTGTCTGTAATATTAAAACAATAAAAGACAAAGGCTTCTAACTGTACCTCTTTCTGCTGAATCACCCATTGCTAAGTAATCTGTCTTTTTCAGAGTTGAACATGCTGCTTCTTATATAGCAGAATGATTAATGGCCACACTCTTCATCAGTCAGCTTAACTGTTTGAAGTGCAGAGAAGCAGGTGCAATCACATTCACAGGTTTACTCATTTTAGTCAATATTTGAATGTCTTACTTGAATATTAACTCTCTGCTGTGTGGCAGGTTAGTTAACCATGTGTTACCCAGCTGTCTCTACTTTCTGACCCAACTTTTTATTGACATTAAACATTATATAGAGTTGTGAAATGGGCTTACTGTATTTTTTCCCAAACATAAAACGAGGTGCAACTCTTGATATTTCAAACTTACTGAATTCATTTTGTGATGAAAATGTCAAATGTAATTGTGTTGGAAATCTCCTTTCATATCAAATAAATAGATGCCTACCGGAAAACGTTTGGTGCACCAAAAATATTAGTCACTGATAATTATTTGGAGGCCACTGTATCTATCAACATCAGTTTAAAATTAAAATATTTGAAGCTAATCGTGCCAGACCATGTGGTTAACAAGTGCAGTGTCAAAATGTCTGAATTTTTTTTTTTTTTTTTTAAAAGATATAACCGCTGGCAATTCACACTTGACTTTGTCATTTAATTAAAACACAACACAAGATATCACAGTTTGTTCAAAAAACGTTGAAGTGTATTTCACCAGGGGCACGATTCACTACCTTTTTCTGCTTGGCATGTGTTAATTTTCACACCTGTTCGTGGGATTATTACTGTTGCCATCATGCGTGTTGATCTGCTCTGCTTCCTGTCCATGCTGATAGATTCTCCTGCTCATCTTTAACATCTGGTTGAAGCGACCTTTGATCTGTCTGGCAATTGTTTTTTTTTTTTTTTTTTTTCACCCTCTCCCTACCAACACCACCTCTCCTCTTCCTCGCACAAGTTACTGCTCAGGTGACAACTGGTTATGGAGATAGACAGGGCTTTGTCGACTCCCTTCCTGCTTTTTATACAGCATAATAAGAGACCTTTAATGAAACACGATGGGCAAAGCAAACTTGTTATCACAGATAACATCTGAAGTCTTTGGAGACGGTGTGCTTTTGGCCCATCTGTAATTTGACCTGCCCTCCAGCAGTGTTGGCCACCACTGATAGAGCCTAATCTCCTTCCCAGCCTCCTTGCTAACAAGCAGATTGACAGATTTGTCCTATAGAGTGGAGGTAAAATCTGGCTTTGCCACTTCCCTGGGTATATGATATATTGCTTAGGATGTTGTGTATATGCCAGCTGTTCAGTAAAAGTAGAATTGCATCACCATGTAAGTCCCTTTTTAAACAGAATTGGAGTCTGTTGTCTGCATGTAGTGCACCCCATGTAATCAGCCATCCAGCTCTGTCAGGTACTTTAATTTCTGACTAAAAAATGTTTTAACATCATACGAAAATTCTGAGGGAAAATTCAAAGCAAGATTGGTTGATGAAACAATCCATTTCACTTCCCATGACAACAATGATAAACAGATGAGAAATGTTTGTTCTTCATGGAGCTATGTATTTTGATTTGGCTGATACTGTGTTTTGATTTTGTCTATATTTGATGATGAATTAAAGCAGGTGCTTGGGTTAGACAAATACAGAGCAGCTAAGTATTTAAAGCAGCAAAAAGCAGATGCATAGTATGGAGACTGGTATACTACTTATCACTGAAATATGAAAAGACTTAGTGTCTCTCAGGTCTAGAGTCAGTGTTATTTGTCTAAAAGTATAATTTCCAACAATATTGTACAGGTGCATGTCTTTGGAAATGGAACAGCCTAAAGCTTCAGCTATTGACTTGGACCAGCTGGAATTATCAGCTAATGTGCTAACACTGGCACTGTTACTTGCCTTAAGCTGACTGCTCCCACAGCTAACTGTATTGTGAAAGGAGGTTTTTTCCCTAGATTCATCACTGTGCTGCCTTCGTATGTGAGTAGTGAGGTTTGTGGTACTTCTGGTATACTGCATGCACAATCTGCATGTTTTTTTTTTTCATGCTGCTAGTTTGGACCATATTTAGGTGATTCCTTGCTGAACTGAATGTGCTGCTTGATATAATCTATGTGAACTTCAGAAGTGCTTTCAGTGTTTCTCACTATTTCTCACCCTGAGGTCTGACAGTCATGGTGCATGTGTTTCCTTCCTCGTGAATGGTATTAATTTATTATCAATTGATATTAAAAATCTCCTCTGAGCAGATACATGCAGAGGTAAAATGCAGAAATTCCAAAATTCATGCTCGCAGCCAAAAAAAAACAAAGGGCCTGGATGTTTTCCAGAAATCTGTAACACAGAACGTATAGTCTGAAGTAGAATGTACTTGACTGGCTGTGAGGTATATTTCTGAAGAGATGTTGTGTTTTTGCACTGAAAAGAAAAGTCCATCTTAGTTCAAAGAAAGCATCTTTTTCTAACCAAAAATTCATTATGTCCAGAAAGATGTACGCCTTGATTGTACACCCCGTTTGTGACCACAGAAGGTTTGAATTGTATTAGCATAATTTATGTTTTTCCACTGACCTTCATACATGCATACTGTTGGTATTGCATTGTTTTTACAGTCAGGATCATGAGATATGTCTTAAATATGAAACCAAATTAACTGTCAAATAGTGGCTAAAGTTTGCTTTCAGACCACAAATACCTATAATCATCCATCTTTTCACGTATTTTCTCAATCGGCTAAAATTGATAAAAGTTCCTGTGATTATTGATAAAACAAACTCAACTCAGCCTGGCTCCATAAAATACCAGCAAACATTTCTCTCTAGAAATTGGCAATGGGTGTGTTTGTATGTCTGTGTCCACGTCCAGCAGGGGGCAATGGTCTTCCACACACCAACGCAGTGAGGGCATTTGGGCAGCCGGGCAGCTGTCAGTAATTAAAGCCAAGAGCGTATGCACTGGTGTGATCCAGATGACGGTAAATAGCACAATACTACTGACAGTGGCTGTCTCTATTCATCACTGCTTGTGACTTGTCTGTTTTCCACACTTAGCCCTCCTTGTGTTATTTTGGAGGGAAAACACCTCATTATTAGTATGATAACACACACACTTCCGTTTTGTAGTGAAATGCTAAAAGCCCAGTGATTTCTGTTGGTTGGTAGTCGTATGCTACTCCTCAAGTAGGAGGGGAGTACTGTTCCTCATCATGTATATATGAAAAAAAGGGAAGTGCAGACACAACAGCTGCAGTCACATCCCCCCTTTGCAACCGTCTTTACCCACAGCCTTTTTTTTTTTTTTCTTCATTTTCATGCTCATGCCCAGACAGTGGTTGATGATGCTGCAATCAGGAGTGGGGGCCTATCTCTCCCGCTCTCTCACGCTCTTCACTCTCTTGCTCTCTACAAATCAAAGCAGAGTGTATTTATAGTCCGGCGTGTCACCCGACAGCCAGCGGACGGGGGATTACCTTGGCCGCACTGAGCTAGCAGGGCCTCATTCAGAAACTGATGCTCCCTCGCTCGCTCTGTGACTCAGACAGGGTTCACCACACTATCACTGCTGAGGTATATTGCTGTGTGTGCGTGTGTGCGTGGCTGGCAGATTTCTCCACTTTATTATGATGTGTTTATTAATCCAAGGAAGCCTGAATCAGTAGTTGCATGGTCATGGAGAAAATTTATTTGCAAGTTGAGTGGAGGCTTAAAATCAGTGAGTAGGATTATATGACTTGCTTTATGTTGGAACACAGCTGTTTGTGTTGAAGCTGCTTTGCATCAACTGGCAAATTGAGAAGAGTTAAGCCTGGCATTTACTGATTTGTTTTTGGGTAACTCATCCATCAAAATATATGCTGGAAAGAATAATCATTATCTGTGGGGTGATTAAAAACAAACTATGGTACACAGATTTTCAACCAGTCCTTCAGGTTCTTCTGAAGCCATCTACATCTTACACAGTCACGTTACTGTCTAATGTGTCTCTCTCACTGTGTCATGCAAAGGCATTTCTCATGCTGTAGCTTTGGTTCTTGAGTGGCTCATGCTGTTGCCTCTAAAGGCACCACAGGCTTGGGTCAGGTTGTCACCAACTCCGTCAAGCCAGAAAACCACTTCAAAACCAGCAGAGCCCAGCAAAAGCTCACCCTGGCAGCTATGAAATTTGATTTTAAAAGGAATCTTTTGAACTGACTAAAGAGCAATAAAAATGTGTCAGCATTGTAGTTCAGTGTTGCTTACACTGAATTCCTAAGTAGATTAATGCTTTATCTTGAGTTAAAAATGTCCTGCTTGTTGATGTGGTGTTTGTGCAGTTCTCAGAGAGACAGACACTGAAGCCATTTCCCTCTGGGTTTCTGTTGTTTCTGTTTGGGTGTCTGTGGGTGATGATGCTGTCTCATCAGCCACGGTTGCTGTTACTCCTCATGTTATATACAAGTTTGAGTTTAAGCTGAACCTTTTTAAATGTCATTCTTTCAACTTAAAAACCTCTTGTGCTCTATAAATGTTCTTTAGATTTCAACATCATGTTTTAGTTGCAGAATGTAGCTGTTACTGTTGTGGATTGTTTGTGCCACCAACCTGCAGTTGTTTATCCTCCAAACCTGGATGAAAATGTGTAACTACTGTGTATATTGTATGGTTTGTGTGTTTGCAAACAGTAGCTTTGATATTGGCAACAGGTCATGTTCAGTAGACTTTAATGCCTGTGTGTTATAGTAATGTTACACATAGTGCATTCATCATGTAATTTGACATTTTTATGTTAATGATGTGAACTGGAGAGCCTTGAGAAAGCCGACAGTCTGTCACAAAGTAAACTGTTTGGCTTTAACAGGAGACGTCTGTTGGTCTGGGTTTTTAGTAAAAAGTTGTTTGAAGCCATCTCCCTTTAATTTCAATTGTTGATTATAAATTCAGAGCAAAGTTCATGCCAAACAATTCCTTGCTCATTATCTTAACTGATTTTTTTTTTTTTTTTTTTTTTTTTTTCACCTCTTTCACTCCTCAGATACTTGGAGAAGTATGAAAAAGTCCACCACTTCGGCGAGGATGATGAAGAAGCGCAGCCGGGGAATCCCAAAGCCTCCCTTCCAATTGGTGCAATTCCAAACTCTTACAACTACCAGCAACACGTTGTGTCAGGTAGGCAGAGAGGCCATGCCTAGGGTTCAGAATCTCTCGATGCATTTGGTTCATTCTCTTTCTGTCTCGGTCACAGTCTGTATTGGCCACACAAACTCCCTGTCTCTTTTAGCATAAATTGGTGTTTTCTGTCTCACTCAGTTTCTCTCTCAAGCTTGTCCCATCTCCTTCGACTTTTCTCTACCCCCTGGCAAACTCAAACACTTAATCCTCACGCAGATGTGATCACAGTAAAGCATCACTTCATCAGAGCGCCGCGTGACAAGCATGGTGAACTGGTTAGCTCACAGGTCAAGCATATGCATAGCAATGTGCCTCAGCAGTAGCTGTCTGTAATAAGGCAGAATTGATTTCTCGAGGATATGTGGAAGGAAATGTGCAGAATACGTTTTGATGAAGGTCCAGGTCGTTTCTAATGGTATCACAAGCTGCAGAGTTTAGCATGGAAGTGTTTCCACATTCTGATTTCAACTCTTACAAACTGTTGGGCGATGAAAACATTTCAGGTTTTCACGTGCTGCTGTTAAGCAGGAGGCATTTCGTTGCTCTAATGTGAATTGGTGCCTGATGATGTGTGTGTGCGCATTTGTGAAAAAGCAGGGAATTTTTTAAGTAATAGTGTAACATTCTGGGTAATGTTTTCATTTAGCTTTATGGCAGGAGCTCAGATGATTTCTCCACTGTAAGTCAGCTCTGGAGCCAGCAGCCTGTTATCGTAGCTTAGCTTAGCCTAGAAACAAGTTGACATCTACCCACAAGCACCTCAATACTCACTGATTAACAATCCATTTTATATTTAATCTGCACAAAAGGTATAATATGAAAATAACAATTTGCTTGTTTACAGGGGTTATATCCAGTAGGCAGACACTCCAGAAAGGTAGTGGTCCCAGCCTCGAAATTGTCCAGCACATGGTTTGTCTGTAAAACAGTGAATTGTCATTATACCACTTATTGTAAGTTTTTGTCCAGGATCAACTCTGTGTTCATCACTGAGTGCTTCTGGGCAGATGGTGGTACCTTTGGACAGATCTAAACTACCAGAATACTGGCTCCAGATACATTTTTACTAAAGCTTGGCAGCAAATTAGCTTATTTCCCTAAATGTGAAACTATTCCTTTAACCAGTTAGGCTGTGCTCAGTTTGATCTTGTTTTATAAAGTTCAAACCAGAACAGCTGTGTCATCTCCAAGTTAAACAACATGGTGTGTATTCTCACTCCAGTAGTAAATAGTTTGTTGGTACACTTAATTTATTTTTGCCTTTTGGTCAGGTTGTTCTCTGCACAGAACTTCAAGTTTTATGGCAATTTTGTTTGTTTATTTATTTTAAGTTCATAACATCAGGTGTTTTGTTGAACTGAAGCAGAAATGACTTGACACCCGTGGTAGTGCTTGCTTTTCACCTGAAGAAACCATATGTTGCCAAGTTTAGAGAAGAAGAAATGACTTTATCTGTGTCTGTGTTTTATTTTGGCGAGCCTGGCCGTGGCCCACTGCAACAGTTTTCTGTCATTTGTCCACTTCATGAGTCCACAACTTTGTTGTGCTTTGCATTTATTGCTTTTA